>NC_063171.1:65740328-66047668 GCF_023159225.1 Perognathus longimembris pacificus
AAGAGCCTCAGGGTTTTCCTGCCTGGGTAGGCTTTGAACTGTGATCCTCAGATCTCAGCTTCCTGAGTAGCTAGGTTTATAGGTATGAGACACTGGTGCCCGGCAAGACTATTCGCTTCTATACAGTTTTGCCAACTCAACACAGTAAACTGAGGTACTTTTTCCAAAGTTGATAGCATTGCTAAAGTTTCCAAAAAGTCACACACACACACACACACACACACACACACACATGTTCATATATATATGTATGTATGCACACATGCGTACATACATACACCAATAATGGCAATATGTTATGCATCAGTAGCTTACTGGTTATTCTTATGATTTAAAAATACCTTTCATATAAATTTCATATAAATTTTAAAATGCCTGTTTCTTTCCGCTCAGCAAGGAGGTAGCCAGTAAACATGCAAAAACAATTCATAGTTTCTGTAATAATATCTTCATTTAAAATAGTTTTACCTTGTTTTTTTAGTACTAGTAAATACTTTCAGAACATTTTCTTCTTTTTATTTGGGACTTAAATCTCCTTGCGTAGCCCAAGTTGGCCTTGACCTCAAGAACCTCCTGCCTCAGCCTTCTGACTGCTGGAATTACATATGTGTACCACCACATTGCCTGGTAAAGGAAGAATGGGAAATGCTGGAAGTGGAGGTGTGGTGCACACACACACACACACACACACACACACACACACACACACCCATAAGAACCTCCTGCCTCGGCCTTCTGACTGCTGGAATTACATATGTGTACCACCACATTGCCTGGTAAAGGAAGAATGGGAAATGCTGGAAGTGGAGGTGTGGTGCACACACACACACACACACACCCCCATAAGAACCTCCTGCCTCGGCCTTCTGACTGCTGGAATTACATATGTGTACTACCACATTGCCTGGTAAAGGAAGAATGGGAAATGCTGGAAGTGGAGGTGTGGTACACACACACACACACACACACACACACACACACACACACACACACACACCTATAAGAAAAAGTGAAATACTGGCAGGAAAAGCAGAGATAAGGTTTACTCTCTGGGATCCATTCCTGTATTTGACTTTAATGATGCTGAAGCAGCCATGAAAACAGAAAAAGTATTCTCAGACTATAAGTTCACCTCTTGTCTTTTACAGTTTTTCACACATATTCATTGTTCACTTCCTCCAAAGCTTCTCCTTTTTTTTTGGCCAGTCCTGGGCCTTGGACTCAGGGCCTGAGCACTGTCCCTGGCTTCTTCCCGCTCAAGGCTAGCACTCTGCCACTTGAGCCACAGCGCCGCTTCTGGCCGTTTTTTTCTGTATATGTGGTGCTGGGGAATCGAACCTAGGGCCTCGTGTATCCGAGGCAGGCACTCTTGCCACTAGGCTATATCCCCAGCCCCGCTTCTCCTTTTTTGTTTGAGTGTCTGGCAATACTCTCCACTCCATAAAAAAGATTGTGTGTTCCCAGATATCTCGTGCTTTGGGTTGCCTATGCCTTTTTGTGAGTAATTAGCCAAGCACAGTGGCTTATGCCTGTAATTCAAGCATTAGGAAGACTGAAGCAGGAGAATTGAATTTGAAGCCAGCCTGGACCAATAGCCAGACCTTAAGGAAAGAAGGAAGGGAGAATAGAATAGAAGGGGATGGAGAAAACTCAGAGGAAAAAAAAAAGCTGATTCTGAAGGAAGAGATAGAGGAGAGAAGGAAGGAAGAATTGGAGGAAGAAAGGGATGGATGAAAAGATTGAAGAGTTGTAAGAGAGGGAAGGAAGAGTCAGAAGAAACGGGAGGAAGGAAGGAAGGAAGGAAGGAAGGAAGGAAGGAAGGAAGGAAGGAAGGAAGGAAGGAAGGAAGGAAAAGTTAAGAGTAAAACATTATTTTCCTTCAAAGTGAAGAGTTCTGACAGGACACAGGAATGGTTCACTGCCTGGAAGATCTTTAATGCTATTCCTACATAGTCCATGTCCTAGAAGTTTCCAGTGTAGTAAAGTGCAGTATGTCCTTGGTGTTCCGGGAGCTGAGGGGAGTCTCCTGACAGCATGAGTAGGTGCACATTTACTCTATAGGAAGTACTAATTCAAAACCTACAAGGGCTGAGAAATATTTGTAATTGGGGAGGATAATAAATGCCTGCTCTCTAATTTAAATTTAGTACATAGAGACATGGCTGGTGATAGAATGTTTGTCTAGAGAATGTGCTCTGTGTTTGTTCCCTAGCACCACAAAAATATATACATTAATAAATTCATCATTTTATAGGTCTGGAGACATTTTTGACATTTTGGAGTATCATAACTTGAGATGGAAGGGACTTCTACTGGCATTCCATAAGTAAAAGCCTGGGATGCTGCTAAACAGATATAATTGAATCCCTTTCAACAGAGTTATCATATGTAAAATATCAATAGCACTGAAGTTAAGAAACTATGACCTAAAGCCAGGAAGGCTTTGTTCATATCCCTTGCTTTCCAGGAATCATACTTCATGGCAATTGCGATTAAGGATATAGACAGTATTGGCTGGTGATTTTGCCCACAGTGTTTTAGCAGCCTAGCTAGGATTAGTGGAAGTGACAGGTATAAAGCTTCTCAGCTGGTGCAGAAGAAATGGCAGGTGTATCCCATGATCGGACACAGGTAGTCTTTTGCATTTGGCTCCTCCCATTCATTATTCATGATCTTCTAGACCCTGCTTTCTTAACATGTTTTCATTCTTGTTCAGATTATCTTTTGTTTATGATGCCTACCACTTTAGCATGTTTTCAGCTATTAGAATCTTGTTATAGTATTCTGAATAGTATTTTCACTTCTGTAATTGCTATGTACAGAATTAGCCTTGTCTGCCATAGGATTGTGCTGTTTTTACCTTGATTTTGGTACCTGCCAATCTTCTAGTAAACCATGACAGCAATCATGAAAATAGGCTGAGGTCCAGTTAATAGTGGACAGACGCATTACTCTTTTCTTACTGTGGTCCTATTTTCCTGCTTGTATTCTCTTGTCTAAGCTTATGTCGGGAACTGAGGTGTATCTCGATTTTGGCTTAAGGGATAGTTTTCTCAGAGACAGCTGGGTGCTTTGCTGGGCACTTTCCCCGTCACCAGGGCAATTCTCTTTCACGTCTTCCAGAACAGATGGAGACTGTTGCAATTAACAATTCATGCTGTGTATGGAGTTTGGTGATCCTTCCTAGACTGAGATAAATCTGCATTTTGTTAGAAAACTTCATCCTGATAAGAAGCTCCATGGTGAGCTGGGAGATAGAGCCTAGAAAGCAGGGAAATGGACTGAGAAAGTGAATAAGTGAGACTTAAAGCTCACCAGCATTCACAGCTCAGGAGCCTTTTAAGTGCTTATTGTGCTGATCGGTATTTGGGTAATGGACTAGCAGAAGTACTGTTTACTTGTATTTCTGTTCATGAAATCTCTGGGACTCACTGAAGTTCTGTTTGTATTCATACTTACAATTTTTTCTTCAGTCTGGTTGGTGCCCGGGAGAAGTCAGGATGCGTTCTGAAATGTGCCGCTGTCCTCTCGGGAGAAGAGGAAGTGAGTGCTCTGTCTCCTGGTTAGATAAAGCTGTGTTCCATTAGCAGTGCAATGGGAAATGATTTTTAGAGCCTCCTGTCAACTCTGGTTTCCTTAAGCCCCAGCAGCAGAGAATGTGTCTTCATAAGGAGGAGGGGGGTGGGTTCAGTTTTAATGTCTTCAGTTGAAGAGTGGTGAGAGTTCATCTTGAATCTTCTGAATGCTCTCATTCCTGAGGGTTAACTCAAATTGTGTCATAGTGTGTAATTATGTTACTATGCATATATTTGAATATCCCTTTACATGTTTTGAAATGCAATGAAATAGCTTTAAAATGTCATTTACTTCCTTGATCTTTTCTAACACAGTTCTTATGAATTCTGTCTCTTCTCTGATGCTCATAACTCAATCAGTAATTGCAACCACCCCCCCCCAAAAAAAAAGCCTTATATATTACTTTTCTTTGGGGGTAGTTGTTACATAACTCATTATTTCACATAATATTATTTTCTTAGTGAAAGTTGGCAGGCACTCTTTGAATGTTATGAATCCCTAAAGATTGAACAAAAGTATTAGAAAAAGAGGTAAAAGGACTATTAAACTCTGACATCAGCCATTTTGTTTCTTTACCTCTCAGTTCCTTCCTGGGGAGCAGGATGTGCTTTTCTGTTTTTCCCTCCCTTAGCCCTATAAGAATGAAATAACTTGAATAAACTTAAATAAATATCCACCAAAACAACAAAAAAAGTTCTGTCATCAGACTGAGGTGCAGTGGATCAAGTGGCTGGATATTTGTCCAACATTCACAAGACCATTGGTTCAGAAACCAATCAAGCTGGGCACTGGCGGTTCATCCCTGTAATCCTAGCTATTTAAGAGGCTGCGATCACAGGATCCCATTTTGTAGCCAGTCCAGCAAGAAAACCTATAAGACTTGTATCTCCAGTTATCCACCAAAAAGCTAGAAGTGTAGCTGTGGCTCCAGTGGTAGAATGCTAGCTTTGAGCAAATAAGCTGAAGAACAGCAAGCACCCAGATCCTGAGTTCAAGCCCCAGGACCAGCACAAAAACACAAACAATGCATCAACACCACCAAAAACCCCTGTTATCATTGTAATCTGATGAAAGGACTCTACTGTTAGCCATTTCCAAGGATGCGCTTTTCATTCCAGATTTCTTCTCTTTTTCCTAATATAGTTTATTAGCTTTTAGTCTGAATAGGTATAAATAAATAATTATCCTTTGTCTTAGAGGTGAATTCAATTGATAGCTCCAAGGAGCATACTCCTAATGTTAGTCAAACTCTGTGTTTCAGTTGTAATGGATGCAATAAAGACAAATGCCTTATTCATAGATTTAAGAGCATAAATCTAAAGCTCTGAACTAAATTGCTTAGCATATAACACTTTGGTTTTCCTTTTCCATTTATGTCTCCCTAGAAAATACTGAGTTACTGAAAAACTATTTCTGCTATTTATATTGATCAAAGTAGGAATGCATCTTATCTGGACTTCCTATAATTCAGAATGAGGAAGTGGAGACGAGGCTTGGCTAGTAATCAGGACCACATTTGTGTCAGGAAGATTTATGTGAAAATAGTATTAGTATGGAGAAAAATGTAGTGATAGACTCACTAAGTCTCTTGAGTAGTCAAGTAATGGAATTACACTGTTTAATAGAGACTTGGAAGATTTGTTCTCTTTAGTTTAATCAAAGTAGAAAATGAGTTGCTATCGGTAAAGATATGACTGCCTATTTCCGTAACAGAATATTTTTTCTGTTAAGTAATATGAATATTGTTCTAAATTTTGAAATTAATGAACTGAGAGAAAATTGGGTTTGTTTTTCAAGGTCCTATAGAATATGTTATAAAACATTTTCACACATGAAAATCATGATTGATTGGTAATGAATCATTCCTTTTCCTGCCATTGCAGTTTAACAACCTCTTTTACTAGAGTCTTCTTGGGCTGTCAGAGTAAATGGTAGGCTTTCCTTCTCCTTGTAGTCACAATGCCTTTCTGCTTATGGCCTTTTTACAGGTCTTTGCAACAGGCTGGTCAGCTTCTAAAAGCAAATATTCCAGTCAGAAAAAGCAGAAGCAGTCAGTCCTTCTAACCATGACACTTAGTTCATGGCCCACCTTCCACAGCATTCTGATGACAGGCCTACTCATTTTCAAACTAGGAAGTGAGACTGGGTGCATGGGGCTATGTTTAGAGGCTTACTGTCACAGTAAAATTACCTTGAAGTACTTTAGCTTAGGAAGTTTATATTATTTATGTGCCTTAAGCTTCTATTCAAAAGGTGTTCAGTTGTGTTGATCAAGAATCTACATGACAGCTGGTCAGTACAGTACATAAGCACCATACAGTAGGATCTGCCACCATAACCCCTTCAACTCCTGATCAAAACTAGGCTAGAGCCCAAGGCCAGTAGCTCATGCCTGTAATCCTAGCTACTCTGACGATTGTGGTTGAAGCCAGCCTAGCCAGTAAAGTCCGTGAGACTCTTATCTCTAGTAAATTACCAAACAAAAAAATGCACATGGTGATGCAGATCAAAGGTAGAATGCTAGCTTTGAGCAAAAGAAGCTTAGGGACAGTGTCCAGGCTCCAAGTTCAAGCCCTAGGTCCAGCCAAAAAAAAAAAATTAGAAAATAATTGAAAAAAAATCAACAAACCTAGACTGGTCAGTTTGATTTCTCTTGGTAGGGCAGAGGAGTACGAGGTTCTCAGAGACAATGAGGCTTCCCTAGGCCAGAGTCTGCTGTGACTGAGTCCCTCTGGCTGGTCCTACCACTTACCTATGCCTATAGGTGGGGTCAGCACCTCGTAAAGCTGAGGAGGAGGAGAGTGCATCAGGGTAGGAAGAGCTCTGCCATTCCAGCCTCTGGGGTGGTGGTGCCATATGGAGTGATGATCAACAGTTTGTAGTGACAGGAACCATATCATAAAGTCTAAAGTCTAACCTCTAGTAAGTGTCTGTGTTACTACAAACGTTTTATCAGCTCTGACTTTTATTAGGTGCTTTTTTTTATTGTTCTTTTAAATTATTGTTGTTAGAACGTGCCAACAGAAGCATTCACCAACTGAAATGTGCCTTGAGAGAAGGTGAGGTCACTGTTGAGGAAGGAACCCTGGATCCCTCCTTTAACATCACTGTAGACAATGAGGACGCTGGGACGGCTTGGCATGAGCTGCAGCATAGCCACGCTGGTGAGTATGAATGTCAGTGCTAGCCTGCGTGGCACTAATGCTTCCTTAAGACTCCACAGAAAAATGACCTCATACCTTTCTCTATTCTGCTGCTGGGATGTTATTCTTGAAACACAAACCAAGTAATATTACTCCCTGATTAGTTTTTAATACTCCCTAATACTGAGAGTCCAAATTCCTTAGAAAAAGAACAATATTTTTTTTAGAGATCTCTACAACCTTCCTTCTCACACTGTCCAGTTATCCTAACTGCCCTTCTTACAAATCACATTCTCATTATAATAATAACCTATTGCTGCCTTTGCACGTGCAATGACTCCTGATTCTTCCTTTGCTGCTTGGGGAACTCCTGTTGCTATTCCTACTATTAGCTCCTCATTGAAAACAAGCACAGTTACACATCCTCTCCTCTTGTGGCACTGTGGTGCATATTTATTTTGGTAGTACTGGGATTTGAACTATCAGGGCCTTGGGCTTGCTAAGCAGGTTTTTCTGATGAATCATGACCCCAGCCCAAACTTCTTATATTACTATAGCTCTTTTGCCCACTGAATTCCTAGCTCTTAAGAGGTCTAGTTTTTATTGCTTGTCCTTGTATTCCCAGTCATTATCATAGTTGTTAATGCCTAAAAGAAGTTTAAATTATTTCTGGGATGTATGCAAGGATGAGTAGTTGATGACAAACTTGTTAGTCAGCTTTTTATCACTGTAGCAAAGAGCTGAGATAAGTAAATATATAAAAAGAAAAAGGTGTATTTGGGCTCACAGTTTCGGAAGGTTCAGGCCATGATCAATTAGCCTCATTGCTTTGAGGCTGTGGCAAGACAGTCTATCTTGTCTAGAGAAAAAATTGGTGTGCCTCCTGGTTGTAAATGGAGAAACAAAGGAAAGGGCTGGGGCTGTCTATTCACCTCAGGATCATACCTCTAATTCCCTGAAGACATCCTACTTAACACACCTCTTAAAATTCTCACAATCTCCTGTAGCACCAAGCAAGGGAGTAAGCCTTTGACACATGGCCCTTGGGGAACATTTGTGATCCACCCTGTAAAGTAAACCATGGATTAATCAAGCAAGTTAATAAATCCATTGCTTTTGCTTTGCAGTTAATCAGCTCAAAGCCTTGTTGCGCCAACAAGCAAGTAAGGAAAATGAGATATCTCCAACGAGAAGACGAAAAATGTCACCTTTGGTATGTATCAACTTTCACAAATGGACTAAAGCATTTAAGTTCTAACTTTTCCAGTGTTGTTTCAGTAGTGCATGTTGTAGACCTTTCTGATCATAATAATAGTGTAAAGCATTAGAAGAAATTCTATCCCCTCTGAGTGTTTTGGCTGAAGAGAAAGGTTGTCATGGGTGAAGGGAATCTTGGTACTTTTTGTTCATTTGCTTAGAAGTGTAAACAAAAAAGTGCTCTGAAAATTCGTTTGACTACTGATATCAATTGTACCAAAAAGGGCAGTAACTATAAAGCATATGTTTTATTTCCTTTTTAGAAAATCATGTCTATTTTCTATTATCTTTCAGTTACTCAATACTTACAATATTATTGGAGTGTTAAACTAAAGTATGTAATATTATTTTACATGTAAAAATGTATGATTCTAAAATTGTAAGGGGTGTTGAAAGGAAACCCCCATATGGTTCAGGTAGAAGAGGGTTTATTGAGAGAGGGAGAGACCAAACTGCCGCCTGCACAAAATTGAGACTTGCTGGGGCAAGAAAGCTAATGGCAGGAGGAAAAAGAGTATATAGAGGCGGGTGGGGAAGAGGGGCGTGGCCACAGCAGATGCGATGTGACCTCAGAGGATGGGGAGATCAGAGCCTGAGAGACCTCCCACTGCCCCCAGGTATCCCGGTTGCCTGGGTTACAAGTGCTGAGCAGGGACTTCTAGGGTACACAGGGAGAGAACCAAGGGAAGGGGCCATTTCTCTCAGATGGACCCAACAGGAAATGTTGTCATTCTAAGGTTGATTTTCCTTTTATCCCTCTCTTCATTTTTCTTCTCTTCTCTTTGTGTGTTTGAAGTCAGGGCCTTGCACTTGCCTACCACTTGAGGCACACTCTGAGTCCCTGGTGTTGAAGACTAAGATCAGGAAGATTGTGATTCTAGGCCAGCCCAGGCAAGAAAGTTCATGAGACCTCATCTCAGCATAAAGTGCTGGGTGTGGTGGCACACCTCTCTCATCCCAGATACGGTGGGAAGTGTAAATAGAAGTATTGTGGGCATGGACAAAAAGTAAAACCCTATCTCAAAAATAACCAGGGCAAAAAGTGCTAGAGGTTTGGTTCAAGTGGTAGAGTACCTACCTAACAAGCATAAAACCGTGAGTTCAAATCCCAGTACTACAAAAAACAAAACAAAACAAAAAAACAGCCATAGTATGATACGATAAACCATTTCACAGCATGTCAAGGTAAGGTAAGGTATGCGTTAAAAGCTCCAGGAGTGCTGTGGAGCTAAATCACATTAGAACTCTTTGTGAGATGTCTTAGGAGGACTCTATGTAGTTTATCACTCAGTTTTGGGTGGCTCTTATTTAGGGTTCTAGTCTTGGCTATTCTGTGCACCAGAAAAGTATGTTTTTAGATTTCCTGAATACTAGGTCAGAAATTTAAACAAAACTCATTTTTAAGTTGAAAAAAATGACCTCATTGTCACACATTTAACCATATGTCCTGTCTTAAGAAAGCTCTTTCTGTTGGGGGTGGAGGCACATCCCTGTAATCTCAATACTTAAGATGTAGAGGTAGGAAGGCTGAGTTTGAGGTCATCCTGGGATACAAGGTGAGATCTTGTCTAACAAAAAGCAAAACAACCACAAATACACAAAAAAACAAACAAAATAAACCATAGATTTCTCTAATCAGCGGACCTGTAATTTCAGCCGGCAGCCCTCTTCCATGGTAGTGTCCTGGAGGGACTTGTTCCTTGTCCCTCAGCATTTCTGAATGGGACGTCATGGTGTCAGGGTGTTCAAACAAACAGTCAGTCCACACCAGTTCCACTTGCATGAGCTTCATGTAACACTATTTTAAAAAAGATGATACTCATATCCTTGATCTTGTGTATTTGTGGAATTTCTAGAGATATAAATACGATTAGCCATGCTGTTATCTATCCTGTGTTTCTATCATGTCAGCAGTGCACTTGAGTGTTGAGAGAATGGTTGCCAATTGGTTGCGAAATCCAAACCTGCTTCCTTTGTGCTTTGTGCCTCAGAGGTCATCAGAAGGTGAGGAGGCCAGCATACCCACGCTGAACAACCTGGTTCCCATCATTAATGACCAGTCTCAATACATTCATCATTTGGAAGCAGAAGTCAAGTTCTGCAAGGTACATCTTTCATTAAAAATGAATATGTCAAGATAGTAAAGCTTATACCAGTTACCTCTTACATAAAATATGCTATTATTGTGTTTATAACAATAATTGAAAATACCATTCTTACATTATTTTTAATTTTTATTTGTGCCAGTAGTAGGCTTGAACTGAGGGCTCGCCTACTGTCACTGACCTCTTTTGCTCAAGGCTAGCATTCTACCACCACTTATGCCAGAGCTCCACTTCTGGCTTTTTTAGTAACTAATTGGAAATAAGAGTCTCAGATTTTTCCTGCCTGAGATGGCCTTGACTATGACAGCTCATTGCTTAATTCCCTTTTAGCCCATTATAGTTTTAATGATTTCATACTGTGTTCCAATTTTCAGCACTTTTCCTTTCTATTTCATTTACTGCAGCAAATGCAAATGTTTTGGGATTCTAATACCAGTGATGTATCCTCCCACTCGTTTCAACCTATGAAGCTATGATGCAACCATCAGGAATTCTAAGCTATAGACTAAATTTGGCCCAGTGTTAATATTAAAAGTCTAACCTTGATTGTGAATACCTGTGAAATACTCATTATAGATAGTAATGATCAAGAAAAAGAAATACACCTATAGCTTGTGTGCTATATACAAGAAATATAGATTATATTTCTCAACTATATTCAGTTTATTAATGTCATTAGAGCCTTTATACTTTCCCAAAATATATTAGTGCTTTAGAGTTTTCTTCCTACATTTTTTCATTATAATTGCATAAGGTAGTATGATTATATTTTACTTTGTTTTATTTTTTAATGCTGTAGATTGAATTATGTACTTTTTATAGGAATTAATGATATTTTTGTATCATTTATTGTATTATTAACATTTTGGGTGCTCTCATAAGGTCTAAGGACAGTATATAATTTAATGAATTTAGATATTTCATTATCTAGAGTTTATAAGAGAGGGCTGGGAATATGTCCTAGTGGTAGAGTGCTTCCTTTACATACATGAAGCCCTGGGTTCAATTCCTCAGCACCACATATATAGAAAAAGGCAGAAGTGGTGCTGTGGCTCAAGTGGTCGAGTGCTAGCCTTGAGCAAAAAAAAGCCAGGGACAGTACTCAGGCCCTGAGTTCAAGCCCCAGGACTGGCAAAAAAATAAAAAATAAATAAATATAGAGTTTACAAGAGAGTTCATGATTTAACATGCAGTTTTCTACTTGTCCTTGGAGGGCATAATCATTAGCACGGACAGACATTTTAGGATTACCAGTAAAGCCAAAATGATATACCAGTAATCATTTCATCAAGAAGAATCTACTAGCCTGGCGCTGGTGGCTCATGCCTTGAATTCTAGCTACTCAGGAGGCTGAGATCTGAGGATGTTGGTTTGAAGCCAACCTAGGCCAAAAAGTCTCCAAGAAACTATTCAGAACAAAACAAAACAAAACAAACCAGAAGTGGCACTGTGTAGAGCATTGGCCTTGAGCACAAAGTAGCTCAGGGACCATGCCTTGAGTTCAAGCCCCACAACTGGAAAGAAAAAAAAAGAAAGAAAGAAAGAAAAAAGACGACTCTGCTAATCAATGCAATATGTGGGTAAAACTTAAGAAATAATAAATTTGCCATTTGATTTAGGTGACAGAATTATTACCTGTGACTACCATAATAGTAGCATACTAGAAAATTAAAAAATAGTATTTTATTCCATGATATAAGTGTAATTGTAGTGTGACAAGAAAGTTGTGAAAATCTCATATCTTGCAGGTATTATTTTTGGTTATATTTGTTTTTGTTTTGAGACACTGTCTTGCTATTCTTGAACTTTCTCTTTCTTCTCCTGGCTTACTGCTCTAGTAAGTAATGACCCTCAGTATTTGCCGACTCTCTGTCGGGCTTAATTTCCACGACGGCAAGCCTCTAATTGTGGGGGACACTCGGCTCTGTGCGCTGCTCCTGCCGGCGGGAGGGCAGAGTGTGTCCCGGTTAGGATAAGCTGAGCTGGGATAGGGCTGCCCAGATGCCCCGGATCCCCAGCTCCCCTTACATTTAAGAGAAGGCACTGCACATGGAGATTCCGGGGGAGCCGTCCGATGGTCTACCGGCTTCCAAAGGGTTTTATTAAAGGGAGGGGTTTATATAACAGTAATGGCGTCAGGAAGAGGAGGGACTAACTGGATATTAATGATTGGCTTATGAACTGTCCATCACAGTGATGTCACTGAACTTCCCGCAGAGGCCCGGCCTCTTGGCGCCATTACAATATCACATGTGGCCGAAGTGGAAGGTGGGGCTGGTTTGCTATCTCTTCCGGTAGAACCCGGAAGGAGGTGGGACTACTGGCTAGCAGCCAGCCGTCACCTACAACTCTCCAATTTTGGAGGAGTGGTGTTTCCTGGGGCCTCAATTCTTTGATAGGTCTAAGATCTTTGCTTTTCAGTTTATACAACATTTTTCTCATTTGAAGATGAAATTCATGCTACATGCCAGAAATTTGGAAGTCTGAAATATGGTTTTGCATTACAGATTTCAAGTACAGCTTTTTCCTTTCTTTGTGTGTCTTATTTTTCTCTTTGGCAATTGGAGTTTTTTTTTTTTTTTGCCAGTCCTGGGCCTTGGACTCAGGGCCTGAGCACCTTCCCTGGCTTCTTCCCGCTCAAGGCTAGCACTCTGCCACTTGAGCCACAGCGCCCCTTCTGGCCGTTTTCCGTATATGTGGTGCTGGGGAATTGAACCGAGAGCTTCATGTGTAGGAGGCAAGCACTCTTGCCACTAGGCCATATTCCCAGCCCTGTTTTGTTTTTTATAATTTATTTATTAATTAAACAAAATTTTTTTGACAAGGTGTTGTGCAAAAGTGGTACAGTTACATAGTAGGGCAGTGTGTACATTTCTTGTGATATTTTACACCCTGTTTTTCTTTCCCTTCCCTAGGTCAGGTAGACATATATACAATACACAGTGTACCAAGAACATATACAGTATCCACGTGGCCTATGCCAAAGAAAATTCACCTAGGGCTTTAAATGTAATGTCACCAGTAGACAATATGTCGACAATAGTCTTATATGAACTTACATAGCTTTTGAGCTATTGTGATCCACTGAGAGGTCTATTTTTGACCTTTATATGTTGAGTAGTTGTTTGGTTTTAGTTACATAATGTAGGGTCACTGACCCAAACCTGTGATATACCATTGACAAGAAGATTTTGGTTTCGCAGACCTGGTCTCTACTGTCTCTCCCTCCCCCCTCCTTAACAGTCATATATCAAGGAGATCATGCCCCTTTGTTATCTGTGTTCTAGGCTTGTCTTGCTCAACGTTATTTGTTCAAGTTCTGACCATTTCCCTGAGAATACCAATATTTCACCATTTCTAATCGCTATGTAATATTCCATTGTGTATAGGTACCATATTTTTTGGATCCATTCATCTGTAGACGGGCATCTGGGTTGTTTCCATATTTTGGCTATTGTGAATTGTGCAGCGATAAACATGGAAGTGCAAATGTCTTTTTGATATCTTGGGACCTGTTGTTAAGGATAGATGCCTAGGAGTGGTATGGCTGGGTCACAGGGTAGGTCTGTGTTGAGCTTTTTGAGAAACCTCCATACTGTTCTCCAAAGTGGTTGTACTAATTTGCACTCCCACCAACAATGAAGAAGGGTTCCTCTTTCCCCGCACCCCCTCCAGCATTTGTTGTTTCCTGAGTTCAGAGTATAGGCCATTCTAACTGGGGTGAGGTGGTATCTCAGGGTTGTTTTTATTTACGTTTCCTTTACTAGCAGGGATGTTGAGCATTTCCTCATGTGTTTCTTTGCCATTTTTATATCTTCTCCAGAGCTTTTTGGGCATCGACTGAGATAACAATGTGATTCTTGATTTTAGTTCTGTTGATGTGGTGAATTACATTGATTGATTTACGGATGTTGAACCATCCTTGTTTCTGTGGGATGAAGCCTACTTGGTCATGATGTATAATTTTCTTGATCAATTTCTGGATCCTGTTAGCTAATATTTTATTGAGGAGCTTTGCGTCTGTGTTCATTAGTGATATTGGTCTGTAGTTCTCTTTTTTTGTTGGTCTTTGCCTGGTTTGGGGATGAGTGTAATAGAATGAGTTTGGGATTTCTCCCTCTGTTTCTATTTCACGGAAGAGTTTGAGGAGTATTGGTATTAGCTCCTCACTAAAGGTTTTACAGAATTTGCTGGTGAATCCATCTGGGCTTGGGCTTTTCTTTGTTGGGAGGCTCTTGATTACCCCCTGTATCTCACTGTAAGTTATTGGTTTATTTAGTTGATTTATTTCTTCTTGGTTCAGTTTGGGCAGTTTATACTTCTGTAAGAATTTATCTATTTCTGTAAAATTATTGTTTTTTAGTGAGTAGACGTTCTGGAAATAGTTCCTTATGATTGTTTGAATATCGTGTGTATTTGTTGTAATTTTTCCGGTGGAGTCCCTGATTTTACGTATATGAGTCTCTTCTCTTCTTTTTTTTGTAAATCTTGTGAGGAGTCTTTCGATTTTATTTTCTCAAAGAACCAGCTTTTAGTCTGATTTGTTTGTTGAATGGTCTTTCTATTTTCAATCAGATTTATATCTCATCTTTAATCTTTGTGATCTCTCTCCTCCTAGTCATTTTAGATTCGATCATTTCTTGTTTCTCCAGTTGTTTTAGTTTCATCGTGAGGTTATTCACCTGCTCTGCTTCCCTTAGCTGTATCCCACAGGTTTCTTTGTGATGTATTTTCATTGTCATTGTGGCTTACGAATTCGTTGATTTCATCTTTAATTTGGTCTGTGGCCCATGTGTTGGATAACAGTGTGGGGTTTAGCCTCCAAGAATGTGTATAGCCTCTGTGGTAACCGTTGTTATTGAAGGTTACCTTTAATCCACTGTGATCAGATATAATACATGAGATGACGTCAATACTTTTTTTGGCCAGTCCTGGGGCTTGGACTCAGGGCCTGAGCACTGTCCCTGGCTTCTTCTTGCTCAAGGCTAGCACTCTGCCACTTGAGCCACAGTGCCACTTCTGGCCATTTTCTGTATATGTGGTGCTGGGGAACCGAACCCAGGGCCTCATGTATATGAGGCAAGCACTCTTGCCACTAGGCCATATCCCCAGCCCACGTCAATACTTTTGTATTTGCTGAGGTTCTTTGTGTGGGCTATGACATGGTCTATTTTGGAGTATGATCCATAGGCTGCTGAGAAGAAGGTGTATTGTGTCTCTGTAGGGTGGAAGATTCTGTATAGATCTGTCAGATCCATTTGGGATATGGTGTTACTTAGGTCCTCAGGTCCCTTGCTGATCCTCTGGGTGTTGGATCTGTCTCTTGGAGAGAGTGGGGTATTAAAGTCTCCCACTATGATTGTGTTTGCGTCTATCTTGTTCTGTTGTTCTGTGAGAATTTGCTTGACATATGTAGGGCTTCTTTTGTTCGGTGAGTATACATTCATCACCGTGATGTCTTGATTCTGGATTTTTCCTTGTATTAAAATGTAGTGTCCTTCTTTGTCTTTTTGAGTTGATTTCAATGAGAAATCCAGCGTGTCTGAGATCAGGATGGCTATTCCTGCCGTTTTGGTAGGTGCATTCGCTTGGAAGATCTTGCTCCATCCTTTCATTCGGAGCCTGTTTTTATCCCTTGCTGTAAGGTTGGTCTCTTGTAGACAACAGATGGCAACTTTTTGTTTGCGGATCCACTCTGCCAGTCTGCTCCTCTTTATTGGAGAATTTATACCGTTTATATTCAAAGAGATCAAGGATAAGAGTGTTTTTTTCCCCTTCCATTTTCCTGTTAGGCTGTTTTTCCTCTCTTTTTTTTTTCTTGCCTTTAGTGAGCTTCTCTTTCTGTTTGGCTCTGGCTATTGTAGTTTCTTTCTGTTTCTGTCTGTGTGTCCTGTACGATTTCTGTTGGGTGGGGTTCTCCTCTTAGAATTCGCTGTAGGGCTGGTTTTTTATTCACATACTCCTTTAGATTCTCTTTTCTATGGAAAGATTTGTTTTTTCCCCCAAATATGAATTCTAGTTTCACTGGCTATCTAATTCTGGGTTGGCAATTGTGGGCCTGTAGGACTTGGATTGTGTTCTTCCACTCTCTTCGTGCATGGTAGGTTTGTGTGGAGAGGTCTGCTGTTATTTGGATCCTTTTCCCATTGTAATAAATCTTTTTCTTCGCTTTGGCTGCATTCAAAATTTGCTCTTTATTCTTGAGATCTGAAGTCTTGATTATTATGTGCCTGGGCAAGGATTTTCTAGGGTCTGGTCTGCCAGGCGTCCTATTGTCTTCAGTTACCTGGGTGAGGTCCCTTGTGAGATTGGGGAAGTTTTCTGCAATCACTTTATTGAAAATATGTTGAAGCCCTCTGCTCTGGTATTCGGCTCCTTCTTCTCTTCCAATTATGCGCAGATTATATCTCCTGTCTTTGTCCATTAGCTCCTGGATTAGTCTGCCCTGGAGCTTTACCGTTTCTTGGAGTGTGGTAATTTTCTGGTCCTTATCGGCTGCATCATCGTCCAAGAGAGAGATTCGGGATTCAATATGGTCAATTCTTTGTGCTGTGGATTCAAGTGTGGAGTTTATGGATGTCAGGGAGCTATTTATGGTTACCAGATCAGCTCTGATCGTGGAAATTTCTTCCTTTAAAGAGTTGTATTTTAAATCTATTTTTTCATGCATTTCGCTTCTCAGGATGTTAAGGTCTTCTTTAACGGAGGTTTGCACTGTATCTTTTTGCTTCCATTTCTTTCTTGTCTTCCTGAAGATCCTTTGAGACTTCCATTCTAAACTCCTGGAATTGTTTTCTGAATTTGTTCCTGAGGCTTTCCATCATTTCTGCTATCATAGCCTCAGTTGTTTTTTTATCCCTCATCTCCTCTTTGGTCGTACTGCTTTTTGGAGCCTGCGAGTTGGCTTGCCCTTTCATGAAATTTGTAATATTTCTTTGTGATTTGCGCATCTGGAGATCTGTAGGTGGCTTCCTTGGCTTGGCTTTGTGCTGGTTCCCACTGGTCCGTCAGTGGGAAACTTGTTTGTGTCCTGGCTCTGGGTTTGAGTTTGGCTGTTGAACTTTACTGCCTAATGGGTGAGCGCCACCGTGTTGGTCATTGCTGGGGTGGTCACCTTCACTGCACTTGGAGGTGGGTAGGTTCTGTGTCTTTCTCTGCAGGATAGTGTCCTGCTGCTGTGTTGTGCTAACTCTAGCGTGCCCCTGGTGGGGGTTTGCGGGTCACTGATTCAGTGTGGCATGGAGGCTTTTCTCTTCTTTGGTTCTTTTTTCCACTCGGTGCCTTGGTCAGAGGAGCTCACCTCTCAGATTGAGATTTGCTGCTGGGAGGCAGCTCGCCCCCCTGTGTGGATTGCTCCTGTTGGAGCAGGTGTTGCTGTTGTGGGGCAGCCCGCCCACCTGTGCAGAATGCGCCTATCAGAGCGGGTGCTGTCACTGGGGGGGCTCTGCCCACCTGTGCTGGGTGCGTCTATCAGAGCGGGCAATGCCGCTGGGGGGGAGTGCACCTATCAGAGTGGGTGCTGCCACTGGGGGGCCCTGCCCACCTTTGTGGAGTGCACCTGTCAGAGTGGGTGCTGCCACTGGGGGGCCCTGCCCACCCGTGTGGAGTGCGCCTATCAGAGCAGGTGTTGCTGCTGAGGGGGCAGCTTGCCCGCTTGTGCGCTCCCGCAGGGGGTTGGGCAGGAGATCCTCCTGCTGGAGGGCTAGCACGCTGGCCCTCTCGGGGGCGCATGCATGTGCACTCTAGTGCTTCTTTTGGGGAGCGTGCTGCCCCAAGTTGTTGGAGGGTGCTTGTGCCCTCTCGCGAGTTTGCTGTGGGGAGCGGTATGTGTGAGCCCCATCAGGGTCAAGTGTCCCAAGCGCGGGTTGGTGCCCACAGACTCTCTGCGCCTCCGCTGTGAGGGGGGCATGTGATCGGGCTCAAGTGTCCCTACTGTGCTGGTATTGCACACCAGCGAGCCTGTGACTGTTGTTCAAAAAGTCTGCGAGGACCAGGCGCCTCAGGTGGGGCTTCTAATG
This sequence comes from Perognathus longimembris pacificus, assembly GCF_023159225.1. Taxonomy (NCBI): domain Eukaryota; kingdom Metazoa; phylum Chordata; class Mammalia; order Rodentia; family Heteromyidae; genus Perognathus; species Perognathus longimembris. Next base: position 65,758,428 of record NC_063171.1, read on the forward strand.
CCTACCAGTCCCCGGGCCCCTGCTGGGAGGGGGCAGGGCTGGTGCGGACAGGTTCAGGCTCCTCTGTTGGGGCTTCGGGGGGATGCCTGATTAAGGTGTTTCCCGGTCCCCTTGTTGGGCGCTGCTCCACCTCTGCTAGTTCTCGTGTCCTCCCAGAGGCTGTAGGGTCCTAGAGCTGCCAGAGATGGGGCTCCTTTGTTCCCTTGGGGTAGGGAGGGGGAGGGAGGGAGCTCTAGCTTCTTTGTAGGTTTTGGGTCTCTGCCAGAGCTGGGTCTCCCATGGGGGGGGGCTAATGGGGAACTTACTGGTCCTGGATTTTGTGTGTGTGTCCCGTGCTGCTGTGGGCTTTTTGGGGCTGGGGTGCTGGGGTGTGGCAATCGGTCGTTTGGTGGTGGTGGTCCCAGCTCTCCCTGTCTGCAACGCGCAGTTCCCCTGCTGTTTATGGCTGATCCCGGCCGTTCGGTCCTGCACCTTCGGTCCCTCACTGCCACCGTCCGTCTCGGTCGGTCCGCGCTCCCCCTGGGGTCCGTGGAGCTCATGCTGTCTGGACTCTGCGCTCCTGGCGTGACTTTTTGGCTGTTGGTTTGCCAGTGCTGGGTCCCCTTTCCCAACCTGGCCCTGTTTGGGCCAGGGTCGGCAGGTGTGGGGGGGGGGTACCCCGGAGATTTTCTGGCTCCGTGCAGGTTATAGGCTCTTCTTTTTCTGTTCTTTTTTTTTTTTTTTTTGGCCAGTCCTGGGCCTTGGACTCAGGGCCTGAGCACTGTCCCTGGCTTCTTCCCGTTCAAGGCTAGCACTCTGCCACTTGAGCCACAGCGCCGCTTCTGGCCGTTTTTTCTGTATATGTGGTGCTGGGGAATCGAACCTAGGGCTTCGTGTATCCGAGGCAGGCACTCTTGCCACTAGGCTATATCCCCAGCCCCTTTTTGTTCTTTTTTGTTTCCTGTGTTTCTATTTTGCTTCTGGTTGTTGAGTTTGCTGGATTCTTGATGGGGTGTTGGGTGCTGGAGTTCCCAGCTCACTATTCAGTTGGAGCGAGTTGGGGTGCCTCCCTATTGTCATGGTGCCATCTTCCCTCTCTCTAGAAATTGGAGTTTGAACTTGGGAGCCTTGTATTTTCTACATAGGCTCTCTATTACTCTTATTTTGCCCCCAGCCCTTTTGACTTTAGTCATTTTCAGATAAGGTCTTGGACAAAATTTTTGCCTGGCTGGCCTGAGCCCACAGCGCTCCTTCGCGTGGCTCCTCCCTGCGGCCTGCTGTGTAGCTGGGATAACAGACGTCCACGTTGCTTATTTGTCTAGGCTGGACAACTTCCCCTCCCGAGAAGCTGGATTCTGGCATGAGCCACTGTACCTGGCTTGGTGTTGGGTTTTGTTCCTAAATAAAACAGTTGCTAGGAACTTACCACGATATAATAACTTTTTATTACACTAGGTTAAGTATTGATTTTTTTGGGGTGGTGGTATTTTGGCTTGAACTCAGAGCTGTCTACTTGCTAGACAAGTGCTCTACCACTTCAGTCAGCCAGGTCTCCATCCCTTTTGCCTTTTTATTTTTCCAGATTACCTACAGTTTTCCTACCTCTGTTCTACATAGCTGGAATTACAGTTGTATACCACTATGCCCAGCTTATTTGTTGAGATAATATCTTGTTAACTTCTTGCCTATTTTGTCCATATTGGACTTGAACTGCAATTCCCCCAATCTCAAGTAGCTGGGATTACAGGTGTGAGCCATACTATGTCAATATCTTTGACATTTATTTTCATACAGTGAGGTATTATTTAATAGCAATTCTGATCGGTTTTTTTTCTGTAACTTCATGTTACAGATACTTTATATTATACCCTACAAGGCCAAAGGAGAACTCAAAACTTTCTATCAAACCTCTTTTCCTACAATTTCTTTCCATCTGATACCAGTTCATTAAAAAAAAAAAATCACCACACATTTCTGTGCTTTAATCTCAGAGTCTCCTTGTTTTATTCTTCCAAATTACTGACATTTGATCTTAATATGTCTTAACCTTAGTTTTCAGCATCATGTACTACATTCTCAAAAATATCAGAGATAACTCAGACCTTTAAAAGCCTCACTCTGTGGAGAAGGAAATGGTCAGGAATTGCACACTTTATGATAGTGCACCCTCAGCTCTCACCTTTACTTTGTTAACTAGTGTTTATATAGTTTTCCACATCTAAATATGGCTACAGTATTTTCGGAAATTGATAGCATAAGAATTGCACACTTTATGATAGTGCACCCTCAGCTCTCACTTTTACTTTGTTAACTAGTGTTTATATAGTTTTCCACATCTAAATATGGCTACAGTATTTTCGGAAATTGATAGCATAAGAATTGCACACTTTATGATAGTGCACCCTCAGCTCTCACCTTTGCTTTGTTAACTAGTGTTTATATAGTTTTCCACATCTAAATATGGCTACAGTATTTTCGGAAATTGATAGCATAAGTCTTCCATGCCTCATATTGTTCTAGATTGTCTAGCATTCAGTGTTTAAAAATATGTGACAATGTATTTTGGTTTCTGCTTTTTGTAGGAAGAACTCTTTGGAATGAAAAATAGGGTACAAGTGGTGGTACTTGAAAATGAAAGCCTCCAGCAAGAGCTGAAATCTCAAAGGCAAGAGGAGACAATGCGGAAACAACCCCCCCAGGATGCATCTGTAAGCATGTTTTATAACCATACATTTTATTTTTCTTTGAATACTCCCTTCTGCCCTCTCTCCCAACCCTCTGAACTGCTTAGATTCTCTCATGGAAGTTTGGCCAAGGTACTATGCTGGCATTTGCCTGATGCCTCACAAGTTAGAATTTCCTGTGGCAGATTAAATCCTACTGTGAACCCATGCACTGATGCTAGCAGTCACTCCGTTTTCTGGAGTGTTGCCTTATCGCTTTTAAAGCCACATGTACACAGTGAGGTTGAAAGCGGGAAATGTTACATCGGAAAGACTTCGTTAAATCTAGAAACTGTCCGGAACCTGCGTTAGGTCTCCGTTGGATTTCTCTAATTTTTCTTGACCTCTAAAATCTTAATAAGTCTAATTAGGAACATGGTGTGTCAGAAAGAATGTTGTCCAAGAATCAAAATCTCAGTCTTCCCATTGTTACTAAGAAGCTGATATTTAGCAACTTTGTTCTTTGTAGTTTGATCTGTCAGGTAAGACCTTGAGGTTCCTGGGGCTTCTTCCTGATTCTGTCACTTAGTTTGGTATTAAGATCTCATATTGATGAGTTTTTAATGAGTTGCCACAGTGGCTGTCTGTGGCCCATAGTTTACAGTAGATTAGATAATCTCTGTAATTCTGACACATAATTTTGTGGCGATATGTAAATCAAGTCTAATTTTCATACCTTTGACTTATCAGAGATCTTTTTTTTTAATTTTAAAAACCACTTTTATTTTTAAAATTGACATAATCTTTGGGTAAGTCACAATTAGCTTAGGCATGTTTTAGAAGGTTCTGAGACTAAGGTCTCACCTCAAACCAAGAGCAATAGCTTATTTGATTGGTAAAAGGATTGAGGTGGATTTCATGATGCAGAATGAATAGATTACCGAAGACAGAATTCCATACAAAAAGCTTTTTTGCAGTATTCTTTTTTTTAAGTTACCAGTTACAAATATTAAAAATACCTCATCAGATCAATAATACCCACAGCTTACTTGCATTTTACTAAAGTTTCTACACAGAACGCCACGTTCTGCAGACTTCAGAATCATTCTTAAATTAATTTAATCCTTCACATTAAGCATAACAACTAAAAACTAGATTCTACCCAGTGTAGTCTCACCATCCAGGACAACAGTGTCCTGCTGACAGAATGCCATCTACCTGGGCACCCATGAATCAAAACATAAAGCAAGCCAGAAAAAGACTCCTTCCATGCAGCAGTTGGTAGCTCCCATTTCTCCCAACTCCATGCAGAATCAGCCTGAGCTGCAGAGAAGGAGTACGGGCACAGGTTCCATATCACCTAACTATCAGAGATCTTTTTGCACTAGTGATGTTTTCTACTCTTTTGCTACAGCTCACAGTTAATCATAGCTTTTCTGCTTTTTTTGAGACAAATTCAGTGTTCCATGAAAGTTTTCATACTTGCCTATTACAGACTTAGTTTGAAATAGATTCTTGTGGTGTTTGAGTAATTGCTACTAGTAAACAAGTTTTGTTAAGAAAAATGAAGCTCCAGCTTGGTGTTTGTTTGTTTGTTTCTCCTGGCTAATTGGCAGTTAGGAGTCTTGTGGACTTGTCTTCCTGGGCTGGCTGTGAACCTTGAATCAACCTCTGAATAGCTAAAAGATGTAAGCCACCAGTGCCTAGCTTGATTCTGTTTTTGAAGTTTATTTTCCAAATCTGACCTAGTATTTCATTTCCTATCCCCAAGTTCTATGTGTACTAGAATTTATATGTATAGCGTTTCAGTTTTATTAACTCTGTAAAATAAAGTTGGCTGATTACTGTTTCATTTTTCCCCCGTTTACATTCAAGTTTGTGGTCAGTTATTTTTCCCTTAGCTTTATATTTTTTTCTGAAGATGTATATATGTGTGTGTGTGTGTGTGTGTGTGTGTGTGTGTGTGTGTGTGTGTTTAAAATTCCATCTTACCTACTTTAATGTCCATTTGAAGAAATCACCATATGAAAACTACACAGCTCATTAAAAATATTCTTTTTGCCTTCCTTGTAAATATGTAATGACTTAGTGAGTCAATTATTCATAGAAGTGGCATAAGGGGAAGAGAACTGAGAAAGGAAATCAAGCAGACCAGTGAGTCACAGAGCAGGGGAAGTGAGGGGGCAGAGGAAATGGCAGCACCCTCTCCTTCCAGTGTGTAGCAAAGGGAATTTGTCAGAAAAAAACTACAGTCCTCAGTGTAGAATGGACAAGGTTACAGGGAGACCCTGCTAGTGATCTTAAACATTCACTTGGTGTACAATGTCAGACAGAAATCAAAATGATTGTTGCAGCTAGGTCAAGTGACTTTGATATTTAATTAATATTAGGTTAAAATTTTTTTTCCCCTTTTCCCTCTCCTGAACCTGAACTCTGGGCCTGGGAACTGTTCCTGCACTTTGTGCTCAAGGCTAGTGCTCTATAACTTTGTTCTATTTCTTACTTTTTGGTAATTGATTGGAGATAAGAGTCTCAGGGACTTTCCTCTCCAGGCTAGCTTTGAACTTTGATCCTCAGAAGTCAGCTTCCTGAGTAGCTAGGATGATAGGTGTAAGCCACTGATGCCCAGCGACTTTTGTATTTTTATTATTATATAATTGTACCCCCACTTTTTACCTTTGTAGGTGAATTGATCCATTTTATAGACATACACATGCTACTATGTTGGAGATTTAATATAAGTAACACTTTTTTTAGAATATCTTGAATATAAACCAAAAAGAGAGATTGTATTTTTTAGAGGAGACTTTTTAAATGACTCCATTAAGGTGTTGTCTATTACCCATGCTATTAGCTCATTTGAATATAGATTTTTCTAGTGTTTCCTAATGTGTTCTTTTGTAAAAATTGCTAAAACAACCATCATGTCATAAGGAACATGTATCTATGACTTCATGGTTGTATATGTTAGCCACTGTACCAGGCACATTGTTGGCACTGTATTTGAGCAGTGTCCTAGTGCATGCACAAAGCAGGTGGTATTATCTGTTTATTGTTACATGCACAACAGTGAAGGAACCTAAAGAACTGGTCTAATGACACAGATGTATAAAATGGCAAATCCAGGATTTAAACCTCCACTATCAGAGTCCTCAAATCTCTTTACCTTCCTTGAACTCATGCTTCCCTTCTGCAGAAATTAGATAGAGCTAGTCAGTTTTGAGCCAAATGGTTCTAGAAAATTGAAATATTCCATCAGAAAAAAAAATATAGACCTCCTACTCAGTGTATCTCCCTGTTAACTCCAGACTGGCCTCATATATGACCTAGATGTTGAAAAGGGAAGCTGATTATTTTTTTAAACCAAAATGTCCAAGTACCTTTGTTTTCTGTTTTCGTTTTTCGTGGCTTCTATTTATTTTCATGAAATTTCTCTTCCTTGGAAAGCTTTACCTAAAGTTAAAAATTTAAGACAATCCCAAATCAGAAATGTTGGAATGTGTACTCATTCAAATATCTGAAAGTGTGTGTGTGTGTGTGTGTGTGTGTGTGTGTGTGTGTGTGTGTGTGTTTGAACTCAGGGCCTGGGTGCTGTCCTGAGCTCTTATGCTGAAGGCTAGCACTCTACCACTTGAGTCACAGCTCTACTTCCAGCTTTTTTGGTAGTTGTTTGGAGATAAGAATGTTATTGACTTTCCTGCTTAGACTGGCTTTGAACCATGATCCTCAGATCTTAGCCTCCTGAGTAGCTAGGAGTATAGGTGTAAGCCACTGACACCTGGCTTTAGAAGCTTGTTTGTTTTTTGAAGTATAAGTTTTTTTTTTTTTTTTTTTTGGCCAGTCCTGGGCCTTGGACTCAGGGCCTGAGCACTGTCCCTGGCTTCTTCCCGCTCAAGGCTAGCACTCCGCCACTTGAGCCACAGCGCCGCTTCTGGCCGTTTTTCTGTATATGTGGTGCTGGGGAATCGAACCTAGGGCCTCGTGTATCCGAGGCAGGCACTCTTGCCACTAGGCTATCTCCCCAGCCCCTGAAATATAAGTTTTCTGAGTTATTTTTTTGTACGTTTGTTCACGTTGGCTCCATGACCAGCACTCTCCTCAATAAGAAATAAAAGATCACAAATGATATATAGGGATTTAACATACATAGATTAAACAAATCTTGGTTAAATACACCATTCAAATACTTTTATTATTTTTCTCTTTTAATTTTATTTCCTTTATTTATTGTTTATGTGGTGCTGAGGAACTGAACCCAGGGCCTCATGCATATTAGACAAGCACTCTACCACTAAGCTACATTCCCAGCCCCCATTCAAATTTTTAAACATTATCTGTGGAAAAACAGAGTGTTCATTAGACCAGAACTTTTTTCTAAAGAATAATTGTACTTATGAAATGGCAACACCTCTATACAACATCTTAACAATAACAACAAAAGTATATTAAAAAGAACAATAGTACTTTGTATTATAATCCAGCAGTCTGTGGTCTACAGGGTTTCTCCAGTTTCTCCATGCAAAATTTGTGTCCCTTTCCATTTTGGTCTCAAAAGCAAGTTTTTGTTTTTTGTTTTTGGGTTTCTTTTTTTTATTGTGAGGCTTGAACTCTGGGCCTGGGCACTGTCCCTGAGCTCTTCAGCTCAAGGCTAGTGCTATACCACTTTGAGCCACAGCACTACTTCCAGTTTTCTTGTGATTCACTAAGTCTCATGGACTTTCCTGTCTGGGCTGGCTTTGCACCGCGATCCTCAGATCTTAGCCTCCTTAGTAGCTAGGATTACAGACATGAGCCACCAGCTGCCCAGCTGCAAAAACAAGTTTGAATGCAATCAAATATTGGGAGATTTGACCCTGCCTTCAGAATCGAGTACATCTTTATTAGCGTGGCTGTGTTACCGTTACGCCCCTTATTTGATTATCAAGTTTCATGTTCTGGCATGCATGACCTTGTACTTTCACCTCTTATGATTCTTGCAGTTACCATGCTCTTTCACACTTCTCTGACAATTTTAGTGACGTTCCCCTTCCCCATCTGAATAGCCCACTAGGGCCAAAACTTCTCCAGAGAGTTTACATTTGTATTCTTCTATTCTAGCCTAGTTCTCCATGCACATCACTGGCTTAGCACTTACCTTGACATGATAATTGAAATTGAAATGATAATTGCTTATGTATTGCACTGTAAATAAAATATACATTAAATTCCACTTACCCTGCCTCTGTGACCATCACTAAACTGTGTGGGAATATGTAAAGCAGCGTCTGGCACATAGCAAAGAGCATGTGTGTTTGCAGTTTTTACTGTTATTAGCTATGTGGCTCTGAAATGTGGGAAGTGACAGACAAGACAAGACAGGGGACGTGTTCCGAGAGTGTCTGTCTTCAGAGGAGTAAGGGATAACCCCTATGCAGAATGCTCTGACACGCAGCCCTCTTTGTTCACATTTGACTTCATAACACCTGCTGTGCAATAGGACCCTAACAGCCCCGAATGTAACATGATTTCCTGTAGTTGAGAAGCATATGCTTTCCCCTCCTGCAACATGCGTAAAAAAATATCAGCATTTGGTTTGTAAAGTCTGCATGCTTATTTAAGGTTGAATGCCAATTATAATTGCTAATACATTTTTCTTTTAGGGAAATATGCAGAATTTGTGGGTTAAGACAGGTGAAGATTCTAGGTTGGATAAAGCTGCCAAGAGATCATTCCCTCTGGCTGATGTAGACATGGGCACAGCTGTGTGTGCTGGCGAGGCTGAAAAATGGAAGGTGGAACTGGTGAGTCCCAGGGTGCTTGTTGCCTATACAGTTGTGTCTGTCTGTCTGCTTGTCTGTCTGTGCCTGCCCCCGCTCCAGTCCTGGGACTTGAACTCAGAGCCTGAGCACTGTCCCTGGCTTCTTTTTGCTCAAGGCTAGCACTCTTCCTCTTGAGCCACAGTGCCACTTCCAGCTTTTTCTATAAATGTGGTGCTGAGGAATCGAACCCAGGACGTTGTGTATGCTAGGCAACCACTCAACCTCTAAGCCACATTCCAAGCCCCTTAAATATCTTTGTATGTGTTTGTTGGGCATTTGCTGACCCCTATTTAGAGGTCCATTCAAATTTCTGTGTCTTCTTTTTCTTGACATATGTGATACTGGAAATCATCCTCCTAGTCTCTTAGTATTTGCTCAGTGAAGCTTTCTTTCTGGCTAAGTTAATGAAGTATAGGCCTTTCTGATTTTGTCTAGTCTTCTGCATATCTCACTAGTGCAAATGCATGTAAATGAAATTGTTCACCTCTCTTTCTATTCCTTTCTAGAAGATAAGCTCCTTGAGGTTTGAAGCTCCTTTGTTTTAGATATCTAGTAAATAGTTGCTGAATTAAAGAACATTTGGAAACAGCAGAGGCTTGTAATAGGTAGTGGACCTGTTTGGCTTTTTGTTGTGTAACTTACACATTTCCGTTGTATAATTCACCCAGCACACACACATTGTATGCCAATTAAGCTGAAGTCATGTGGGGTGGGGGGTGATTCTGATAATATTTTAATTTTTTCCTCACGGTCATAATTAGAAAAGTTAAGGTTGTTTTTCTCAGAGTCATATTTTTAGGGGTAATACCTACTGTATGCAATTTTGATGAAGAAAATAAAGATCAGCTGTTGCTATTCAGTGATTCAATAGTTCCTGGTAGGCATTCACCTAATGAAACTTAGAGTAAGCCAGCTGAAAGGTAAAAGGAAAAGAAAAGTTTAATATATATTAGTAATTTAACTTTGTTTATTAAATACAGGACATGTAGAAAATGCATTTTTTTCCTTTTTTCTAATCTGTAGGAGAAGTTAAAAGTTATATATGAGGCCAAGAGTGAAATCCTGGAATCTCAGTTGACATTTTTGAGGTAAAGTGAAATCCTCCATTGATAATTGCAACAAAAACATGATGGTCTTAAGCACACTTGAATGCTTAGTGTTCTGTGAGTTTTGTTCAATATTAGAATTACTTAATAACATTTTGCATGCAGTGTAAAAACGTTCTCAGATTATTAATGGGTGAAAGAACAAAAAACTGTGCATTCTTTTCTAAATCTCATTTGTATGAGCTAAACAGTAAATTCTATCCCTTCATCAGTTGTAGAATATTTATGTTTGCTCACCGATATAAAGTTTACTAGTTGTCCCTATAGATTATTCTTTTGTAGTAAAGTGGTGAAAATAGAGCACTCAGTTTTGAAATTACAAGCATTTTTTTGTGCTCTTCATCTAATTTTAAACTGTGGCAATAGTATGATTGTTTGAGTTTTGTGCAAAAATTGAGTGTATTTGATGAATGGTCATGTACTTTAGTATGGACTAAAGTATCGATCTATAATATATAGGTGTTATAAATCTCAATATAACCTATTTATTATAGATTAACCATTAGTGATTTGTGTATACTTAGAAAAAGACTTGTTTTGTTAAAAGTTATTTTAAAATAGTGGTAAGAAAGTATTTTTAAGTCAAACACTTTGAAATTTCAATAGTGTTTTCAGATTAAATAGTTTTGTAATTCAATTTTAGTAAGTCTAATTTAAAATAAGTATTAAAATCTTCTAGCCCATATGTACCAACTAGATACAACTAGAAGATAAGAACTAGAACTCATGTCTACAGTCCTAAGGACTCTACCACTTGAGCAACCCCCCCCCCCCCAGTACTTTTGTTTTTGAGACAAGATCTCCCTATCATACTCATGCTGGGCTCAAATTTTCTATTTTCTTGCTTCTACTTCTTGACTAACTGGATTATACTCTTGTACTACCATGCCTGGCTTGGTGCACTTATTTATTTTTAATGTATTCTTACGCTTTTCCTAGTTTGTCCTGATGAGTCTGAGGATTTTGATAGATGTTTTTACTTTTTCAAAAAGAAACCTAACATTTAAAAGTAGCTTAATATTTACTGTCTTGCTTTCGAATTTTACTTCATTAGATTTTAATATCTATTGTGGTTTGACATTCAGAATTTAACTATCCCTTATTTAATTACATTAAAACACCAATTTGGAATGATTTATATATATATTTTTTATTCTTGGGTTTCTTCACTTGTAGCATAATTTTAAGATTATTAAAAAGCATTTTCTTAAAAAGATGAGATCAATTTTCCGAAGTTCTAGCTCTTTAAATTTTTTCTCATTTGTCATGTCTAGTAGCCAAACCTATGAGTCTGAACCTGACAGAAATTCAATAAAGGAGCCCTTTGAACTTTGGAATTTGCTTCCAAAGTTCAATTTTTTTTTTCTTAGCCTCTGACACTTTTTAAATAAAAATTCTCTATGTCAAAGATGCTATCTTGGAGACGGGGCAAAAACACCTCCTCTTTTATTTTAATTTTTCTCCCCTACTTTGGACTGTCACTAGATTAGCTTTTTCTTTTTTTTTTTTTTTTTTTTGGCCATTCCTGGGCCTTGGACTCAGGGCCTGAGCACTGTCCCTGGCTTCTTCCTGCTCAAGGCTAGCACTCTGCCACTTGAGCCACAGCGCCGCTTCTGGCCGTTTTCTGTATATGTGATGCTGGGGAATCGAACCTAGGGCCTCGTGTATCCGAGGCAGGCATTCTTGCCACTAGGCTATATCCCCAGCCCAGCTTTTTCTTTTAACCCTCCATTTTCCTGGAGCTGCTCAACCCAAATGTTGCAGATGTTGTGTCACAAGTAGGTGTGTTGGTTGTGGGCTCCTCTGGCACAGTGATCAAGTTGAGATATGCTCCTGCTACCTGCCTTCCCCACCCACCCCCACCCGCCACAGACCCTACCTCCACACCCCGGCACAGAAACGCTGAGTAATAGAGTTCTAATGTGAGTAGTAGAATGTTAATGGAAGTGAGATTCAGTTAAAAGACAAACTGATCTGTATTAAAATCTTACAAGAAATTGAGTTAATTAGTATAATTAAATCTCCATATTCAGTGTTAACTAGGATAACCACATCAGTCTTTCAGGATTATGGTAAGAATTAATAAGACACTGTGTGGAAAGCACCTCATAAGTTAAACACCTATAAATGTTGGTAGTAGTTTATTGTGATGAAAACCATATACTTTTATCTGGTCAGTCCCTAGAGTTTTTTCCTCTTCTTTTTAGAAAGGACTTGGCTGAAAGTCAGAAGAATTGTGAAGACCTCAAGGGGCAGCTGAAACACAAAGAGTCTCTTCTTGCTGCTAATATTCCCAGCCGCGTTGGTGGGCTTTGCTTGAAGTGTGCTCAGCATGAAGCTGTTCTTTCCCAAACCCACAGCAACGTCCACATCCAGACCATTGAAAGGCTGACCAAGTGAGTATGCATTCGTGCGCAGAATCTCTGCCAGCCAGCAAACCCTGTCTTTGGAGGGCTTTGTGCTCTTCTGTCCCATGCTCACTCACCTGTGAAGTGAAGCTTCAGATAAAGAGGATTTTAAAGATTCCTTCACTATAACTTGCTTGAAGAAAGAATGGGGATGTTCTCCCATCTGTAGGTAATCATGTCACTTTGGACAAATAATTTCTTTTCCTTTTCCAGAACTGGGCTTTGAACTAAGGGTTTCTCACTCTTACTCAGCTCATGACTGGCATACTACCTCTTGAACCATGCATCCAGCCTGGCTTTTTGCTGGTTATTTGGAGATGGAGTCTTGCAGACTTTTTTCCTCCCGCGGACTGTCACCAGATCTCAGCCTCTTGAGTAGCCAGGATTGTAGGCATGATCCACCAGGCACCCAGTTTGGACATTTTTTTTTGGGGGGGGGGTCCAGTCCTGGGGCTTGAACTCAGGGCCTGGGCACTGTTTCTGAGGTTCTTTTGCTCTACCACTTGAGCTATAGCTCTACTTCAGGCTTTTTCTGTGTATGTGGTACTGAGGAATCAAACACAGGGCTTCATGCATGCTAGGCAAGCACTGTACCACTAAGCCACATTGCCAGCACAAATATATTTTTTAAATCTCTTTTAGTCTTTATTGAAGTAAGGGAATAAAAGTAGTTTCTTTTTTGGATTTACTGAGGTTGGAAATCAGGGCTTCAAGCCTACTAGGCTGGCACTCCAGCCTAGTTAGGGCCATGCCTCCAGCCCTACTTTTTGCCTTTTTTTTTTTTTTTTTTTTTTTTTTAGGTGGAGTCTAGTGGACTTAACTTGTTTGTTTGGAACCATGATCTTCTAGATCTCAGCTTTTTGAATAGCTAGGATTGCATGCATGAACTACCAGTACCTGGCTAAACTACATAATCTTTATAGTTTGTCTAATTCTAGGTCTCTGAATCTCTCTCATTTATTTGTTTGTTTATTTGTTTGTTGAGACAGGTTCTCACTAGGCAGCACAGCTGGTCTGGAACTTGTAATCCTGCAATCACAGCTTCCCAAATGTTGGGATTATAGGTGTGTGCCACCACACCTGGCTCTCTGGCACTATTCCTAAGAACCTGAGTGTGCCAGGAATTCCTTTGATTTTTACCATATCTTGAGTTTCCCTCTTGTAATTCAGATAGATTTTGTTTTACATCTTTATCGTGTATCTGTCATGAGGAATATTGAGAGTAGACAGCAAGAAGTAGTGATGCTATGGCAGTATTATCATTTTAGGGTTGAAAGGACTAATTATAAGTGAGCGTTCATGCCATCACATTTTCATCGGAGCTGAGATACTACAGTTCTTTGTTTGCTCTTCTTTTGTTCTATTTTCACTCTGCCAGGGGAAGCTTGTGTCTGTGGCAATTTTGTTCAGTGGAAGTTGAAAATTATTGTTTTATTATAGAATCCAAAAGGCTTGGGAGTATTCTCCGATATCCTACTTTTCTCCACATTCTGTTCAGCTCATTTCAGTAGCTCAAACATTACTTCCTCTTAGAAGTAATCTAAATATGTTGAGCCTTGTCTCACTTGCTCCTCAGCAGACTTAGGTCTCTCTCTGCTGTGATTTTATAGTATCATGTATAGCAATGGGATTTTCTTTTTTTTCTGGTCTTGAGGCTTGAACTCAGAGCCTGGGAACTGTCCTTCTATCCTTGAGCAGCTCTTTGTGCTCAAGCCTAGCACTCTACCACTTGAGCCACAGTGCCACTTCTGGCTTTTTTTCTGAGTAGTTTATTGGAATTAAAGTGTCTCATGGCCTTTCCTGCCTGGGCTGGGTTTGAACTGCGATCCATAGATCCCAGCCTCCCGAGTAGCTGGGATGACAGGTGTGAGCCACCCGTGCCCGGCTCAGCACCTGGATTTTGATGGCTTCTGCAGCTGCTTTCTACCAGAGTGCTTGCTTTCAGCAGGCCCGCAGTGTTTGTATTTGCTGTGAGGAAGCATCTGTGGCTTCACAGTCAGAGACCCTGCCACTGAAACCCATGAGGAAGTGAGGAATGACCGCACGCCAGTATCGCTTATGTCCTCAGCTTCAGACACACCACTGCTCTGAGCTTTCTGCTTTTTGGAGAAGTGATAGCCCACTTCTTGACCATGTACTGAAACTAAAACAACTTTGTCTTGTGATCTGGAGCACTGCCTTTTTTTTGGTGGGGGGGGGAGTGCTAGTTCTGGGGCTTGAACTCAGAGCCTGAGTGCTATCCCTGAACTTTTGTTTGCTCAAGGCTAGCGCACTACCACTAAAATCACAGCTCTACTTCCAGATTTAGTGGAGATAAAAGTCTCATGGACTTGCCTGCCCAAGCTGGCTTTGAACCATGATCCTCAGATCTTAGCCTCTTGAGTAGCTGGGATTGTGGATCTGGCTTTTTTTTTTAAATTAGATTTTATTGACAAGGTGATGTGCAAAGGGGAGTACAGTTACATAACAAGGTTGTGAGTACATTTCTTGTCATATTTGTTACACCCTCATTTTTCTTTCCCGTCCCTATGCGCCTTTGTTCTCTGTGTTCTAGGCTTGTCTCGCATATTTTATCATTTCTAATTGCTATGTCGTATTGCATTGTGTACAGGTACCACATTTTTTTGATCCATTCATCTGTAGTGGGGTATCTGGGTTGTTTCCACATTTTGGCTATTGTGAATTGTAGCACTAGCTTTTTAAGCAGACTATTTGAGTCCACAACTTCCACGTTCTAAGAACAGCCTGTCTGTTTGATTTCTGTGGTATCCGCAAATGATTAACTTGGTTGTTGTATGAAAACTGGATTTCCAATATGGACTGATTGGTAGTTCTTAAGCTTTGCATGAAAATTTCACATTTTAATTTAAATGTTTTAAATGTTAAATGTTGCATTGTTTAATGTGTTATTCATGTGTCCTCAATATAACCAGTAAATATATTGGATATAAATGAACTATATTTTTACATCCAACTAATATAAAGTGAGCACTTACTGTTTGATAGGAATCATTTTGTCAGTTCAAAAACAATCTCTTCTAAGCTTGGATATTACTGTGCTTCTATTAGAGTTGGGTAAACTAAGGTTCAGAAAATCTAAAAAAAATATTTGTTTTGAAAAAGAATTGAACTATACAAAAGAAAAGACAGTTTTAAAAATCAAGTATAATTCAGTCTATAAAATATTAGAAGTAAATATAAGAATTCTATTCTGAGATTTGGACTTCTTATAGTTTAAATAGGTCATGACATAAGAAGTGAGAGTCAGCCAGACACCAGTGCTCACACCTGTAATCCTAACTATTCAGGAGGTGGAAATCTGAGGATGGAGGTTTGAAGGTAGCCCAGGAAAACAAACCTGCAAGATTCTTATCTCCAATTACTAGCAAAAAACTGGAACTGGAAACATAGCTCAAGTGGTAGAACACTATGGAGGCCCCCAGTTCAAACCCTGTCTGACACATAAGACACACAAAAGTGAAAGTCAAACATAATGTCAAGGCATACACAAAACTCTATAACAACAACAACAAAAAATCTAGAAATAGAGCTGTGGTCAAGTGGAAGAGTGTTAGCCTTGAGTGAAAAAGGTAAGGGACAGCGCCCAGGCTCTGAGTTCAAATTGTACTCCAAGTACTGGTGGCAAAAAACAAACAAAAAACCAAAAGGAAAACTCATGTATCTTATTCAGAATTCAGTTATCTATTGGGGTGGGAGGTGTGGCTCAATTAGTAGAGTGCCAGCCAATTAGCAAGAGTGTCAGTTACCAAGTTTGAGTCCTGGTCTTAGACAGAAAAATGAACAAACAATGGAGGTTTATACCTGTGGTTCAAATGCTTGGGAAGCAGAGACAGGAGAATTGCAGGTTTGAGGCCAGTCTAGGCGCTATTACAAGAGTCTGTTTCAAAAATCAAGGAGTAGGGTTAGAGATGATGACTAACATGTCTGAGGCTCTTGGTTGATACCCAACATCACTGAGTGAATGACTGAGTGAATGAGATGTAGCATAATGGTAGAGCACTTACCTAGCATGCCCAAAGCTCTGGCTTTCATCTTTCCAGCACTGTCAAAAAGTAAAAACAAGTAAGTTTATTATGATAAAAAATATTACAAATTAATTTGAAAGACTAGGAATAATATTTCCATCAAAACACATGATTGGTTCCATATATAAAAAACTGTCTCTGAAACAACAACAAAAAAAGGCCAACAGCCCAGTTGCACTGTAAGAAAGGAATTGGGAAGGAATAAAGAAGGAAGATGTCAGCACATGAAAATGTTTTAATTCTGTTTGTGTTCAAGGAAATCCAGTCTAAACCTAACCTGGCATATTGGTGAAAATAGAGAGTATATAGATAATTCCAAATGATGATGAGATCATGGAGTAAGGAATATTTTCATGCCTCTCTGATGAAACTGTCACTTTGGGAATAGCCACTCGGGCCTTTAGCACTATCTGTTATTATTCAAATTACATATAACACTTTAATGTCTGCCCTAGAGAAAAAAAACAAAAACTCATGTGCTGGAGGCATATGCTTTTGCAGCATCATTTGTGAACAACTTGTCTTTAAATGAGAGTAAACTGTGGTTTTCTTGGAGATGTGGCTCAGTGACAGAGCAGTTACCTTACAATAGTGGAGCCCTGGGTTTGACCACTACAACAACAAACTAAACTGTGCTTTGGATAAACTATGATATGGAATGTACAAAAAGAAAGACACCCTTTAAAATGCATTATTGAAAGAAAGTAATAAAATGACTAAAGTAAGACCAGGATGAAGTCATTTTTATTTTCTAAGTTCATTCCACATTATTTACTTCAGGCTCATATGCATACATATGCATAGAAAAAGACTTGAAGGAAATAGACTCCAAAAACTTCACGGTGGTTAACTGGAGTGGTAGAAAAAGGGCATTTAAATGGAAAGTTTATGTCATGTATGTTTTTCAACATGTTGACACCTAATTTTTCAAGGCGAATATAATGAAAAATATAGTTTGAAAAAGAAATCACATCCTATGTTATACAGATTTAAAAAGACAACATTTAAAACTAGAAGTATAGCAAAACCAAGAAACTAATAAAAATCTGTTTTTGTCTATATTACTTTGTGTATTCTCCTAGATCAATAGAAAAATATTTTAAAATGAAGTTACAATATTTACATTGATGCAAGTCTGGTAGTCAGTTGGCAATTAGATTCTTACTCAGTTATGTACTCCTTTGTCTCCATCCTGTTTGATCTCAACTGCTTAAGTCACTGTCAATCCCGAACTTCCCTTTCCAGCTGTGTCAGCATACCTTTGTCTCATGATCTGATTTAGTAACAGAGAGTACAAACCTTCAGATTATATTATCAATGAAGCATTTCTTATCTATTTAATTCCTTTGGCCTATGTTGGCATTCAGCTCCATCCAAACTTATGCAACACTTTTTAGCTTTGGATTTCTAGTTTTATATATGTAGAATCTTGATGCTTCCCCCAATAATCGGTTAGCTTATTACTGACTGTAGGACTGTAAGGAGGAATTTTTAATAAGTGTATTCTACATGTGAGAAATGAAGACTTGCTGGCCGTTTTTGGAAATGTGGTATTTGTGACAGAGCTCCAAGCTGCCTTATATTACCCTGTGGCATGTGTTTTGAATTTTTTTTTTTTTTTTTTTGCCCAGTCCTGGGGCTTGGACTCAGGGCCTGAGCACTGTCCCTGGCTTCTTTTTGCTCAAGGCCAGCACTCTGCCACTTGAGCCACAGCACCACCTCTGGCCGTTTTTTGTATATGTGGTGATGGGGAGTTAAACTCAGGGCCTCATGTATACGAGGCAAGCACTCTTGCCACTAGGCCATATCCCCAGCCCCATGTGTTTTGAATTTGTGGCACAAAATGACCCTGTGTAGTTGACAAGGAGTTCAAGCACAGCTTGGAGACAACATCAGTCACAAATACATTTGTGGTATTTGTTAGCACCCAGGGCCTCATTACTGAGTGCTTTTAACAACTGCTGCTGATATTGGGTATATATATATTTTTTTTCTTCTTTTTTTTTTCAAAATTTTATTATCAGACTTATGTACAGAGAGGTTACAGTTTCTATTGGGTATATTTTTAAGGTTGATTAAAAGTGTGTCAGAACTTCTGCCTTCCACTTAAGGCTGTTTATCTAAGTGAAAGTAATATTAACCATTTTTCTCCTTAGTGATCAAAGTTTCTTCAAGTGACAATCTAGATGTAACTCCTTTATGTTAAATTCCTTTTGCTCATCCACAGTATCTTGGAAATTTCAGTATACTATTTTTTAAAATTAAATTTTATCGTCAGGGTGACGTACAGAGTCAATGCACTCTTTTTTACAGTGACCAATGATTGCCACCCTCCTACCCTGAGACTGCAGTCAGGCTTATGATTTTTGAGCCAGATCAGTGTCAGAGTTGTGTACTGGTGTTGGAAGATTTTTTTCAGGAACTTCTCAAAAATGCGGAACAAGAAATGTTATAGTCAGCTTTCTAAATTTTCTTTTTAAAAACAGTAGCAATAATGTGTACCTATGGTGCTTAAAATTGATAGTGATTGTGGATAGTGATTGTGAAGTAGAGCATATGGTAGGTACTCCATCTTTCAGGATCAAGTGTATGCCAATAAATTCTCTTGTTTAAACAGTACTCTTTTGCTTAAATACTTGACTGAAATTATTCAGGGATCCGGGACCTTTCCTGTCTGATAACTGGACTAACCTCCTTAAATGTTAGTGTGTGTAAGTTCTTGTTTTTCCAGCCCTGAATGGACACGCCTGCTCTTTCATCATCTTTCTGCCCAGTAGCCTTTCGTCAGGCCAATGGAATGTTGGGAGATCAACACTGGCTTGCTCTTTTTCTTCAAGAAATTCCTTAAAACATTCACAGGATGTTTTTAAAGCAACTTACAGAACTTTTGCCTTGGAAGATAGTGATTT
This sequence comes from Perognathus longimembris pacificus, assembly GCF_023159225.1. Taxonomy (NCBI): domain Eukaryota; kingdom Metazoa; phylum Chordata; class Mammalia; order Rodentia; family Heteromyidae; genus Perognathus; species Perognathus longimembris. The sequence continues at coordinate 65,777,337 of NC_063171.1, forward strand.
GAGAACTTCCTTCCAATCACATCTGTCCCGACCGTTTCCTCTTCTGAGAGCCTCCTTCAGGCCTGGCCCTAGGCCCTAGGCAGCAGGTCTCTGGAGCAGGACTACAGCTGGCTGAGTAGGGAACCTGGCTGATGGCACTGGACAGATAACATATAACTCTGTGAGGTCTGAGGGCTGGCTATGTGTGGGGCTGAGAAATACAGTCAAGAAAGTGAGAGCCAGATGAACAGGGGAAGAGTGATGGAAGCAAGCTCTTGTGTGGATGAGAAGGGGCTGTCAGAGGCTTTTGCAGTTTTGCTCCTTTGTATGTAGCTTGTCAAGTTTAAACAAACCAAAACGTTGAGTCTAGGTGAAAGGTCTTAAGTCACCAGCAACATTCCAGAGGGCAGCACCTGATGTGTGTGTCACACGGAAAATGCAAGTGTGTCTGTCCGTGGCTACATACACTTTCAGTTTAATTTTTTTGTGTGGTCTATAGAATGGTGGGCTTAACGAAACATTTTGGGGTTTATTTCTAATGATTTTTGTCTGACTCAGTAGGCCAAAGTTGCTTTTGAGATATTTTTGAGCCAGAGTAATGAATTATTTACTTTCCAATTCTAAATAGTCATATGGCCTTTTTGAGTTACAATATTAGAAATGGGAGGGATCTTCACTTTTGGTGTCCTCCTTTTGTGAATTTCTGTATTCATGCATTTGTTGTTTTGTTATTTATTTTGTGGAGCATCTACTACGTAACAGGTTTTGCTCTTGATACGAAGATATCCTGGAAAGACAGTACATTTTCCATGAGGAGTCAACTGTTTTTGACTTTGGGATCTGTCATAAATATGGAGCTAGTTTTCTACTGTTTTCAACATGGAACTCTGGCTTTGATGATGCCATGGTATTAGGAAAGGATAAGAATATCTTTGAGAAGTAGTTTTGCCTCTCATAGGGACTTAGAAACTCAAGACAAGTGACTGTAAATGGGGATAACCATTAATACCCTTAATAAATTTTCTTCTATAATCATATGTCCTTTTGGACTGTATATCCTAGATTATGCCATTCCCTTTTTTTATAATGTTAATTAATAGGTTCAATTTTTTTGCCTCAATTTTTTTTTTTTTTTTTTTTTTTTTGCCAGTCCTGGGCCTTGGACTCAGGGCCTGAGCACTGTCCCTGGCTTCTTCCCGCTCAAGGCTAGCACTCTGCCACCTGAGCCACAGCGCCCCTTCTGGCCGTTTTCCATATATGTGGTGCTGGGGAATCGAACCTAGGGCCTCGTGTATCCGAGGCAGGCACTCTTGCCACTAGGCTATATCCCCAGTCCGCCTCAATTTTTTGACTTTAGAATGATTTATTCTTTCTTTGAATCTTCCATTTCAATTGTGTTCCATTGCATTTGATTAGAACATCTTGCTCCTTTTTTTATTTCCTTTAGAATAAAAAACTAATTTGTATCAATTTAAAACAAATCAGGAAATTCTAAAGCAGAGGTCTTCAGTCTCACAAATTTCATTTTATTTTCCTTTTTCACATTTTATTCTGTTTATATTTTGAACAAAAGTTTTCAGTGAAACATCTGATGATTATAACTTTGTTCACCACTGTGTTTCTTAGCTTGTGGCTACTTTCCAAATTCCACATATAGTTTGGGTTATTTCACTTTTAAGATGTTTTCAGATGGAGTCATTGGTTAATTCAGGAGATGATTAAACTCAATATTTCTTCATTTTTATTTTTTATTTTTCTTGTTTATGTGGTACTGAGGAATGGAACCCAGGGCTTCATGTATGCTAAACAAGCATTCTACCACTAAGCGACATTCCCAGCCCTAAACTCAATTATTTATACTATACACTATGACTAAAGTTTGATGAGTTAACAAATCACAGCTCTTTTCTGATAGATTAGAACATGGCAATGAAAAGCAAATTGCAATATTTTATTTCAGCTAAGTTTAGTACTGTCATTTAAAATTTAACTTCTTTAACAAAACCTACAATAGTATATATAGTAGTCTGAAGTACTTGTGTTTTTATTGCTTTGTGAACATAGAACGCTTTCTGCCTGACCTTTTTTTTGTCTTCTGAACATCTTTTCTCAGATTTGGTGATACGTTATAAATATCCAGGAAATTTGATAGGGGATTTTTATGTGAGTGCATGTCAGTTCTGGGGCTTGAACTCAGGGACTGGGTACAGTCTCTCAGCTTTTTGTTTTTTCTCAAGGCTGCTGCTGTACCACTTGCGCAGTTCTACTTCTGGCTTTTTGGTGGTTAATTGGAGGTGAGAGTCTCATGAACTTTGCTGCTCAGCAGGCTTCAAACTGTGATCCATACATCTCAGTTTCCTGAGCAGTAAGATTTCAGGCATTAGCCACCTGTAGCACCCAGGATGTATTTAACTTATAAAATTGGGTCCTTACTGTTTTATATCCAAAGCCTTTTGGCCCTGGCACTGATGGCTCATACCTGTAATCTTAGCTACTCCGAAGACTGAGATCTGAGGATTGAGACTGAGATTGAAGCCAACTTGAGTAGCAAAGTCTAAGAGGCCCTTTATTTATTTCCAATTAACCAAAAAAGACAATGGTAGGACTGTGGTTCTGCTGCTGAAGTGCCAGCCTTGAGCCTCTATACTTCCATTAAAAAAAAAAAATCAGTTCGTTAATTTGTTCTCTTCTATTGCCAATAAACACTGTGGCTTAAGGGACTTGTGAGAATTGCTGAGGAGTACTGCTTGGCTGCAGTCGAACCCAGTGGGGTAAAATCTACTTAAAAAAAACATGTGTAAGGAAGGAGTAGCAGGGATGTCTCAGCACCCTACACAGAAAGAATGAACTTGTGGGTTTGATCATCAGTAGGTGAAAGAGAAGGGCAAACAGGAAGACTGTGGAGGAAGATAGAAAGCAAATGGCACAGAGTACTCCAAGTAAATGAGAGAAAATTCAGTGCCACAAACAAAACCTTTACTAGTCCTTTAACAGTAAGATGGTATAAATCTTTATCTTTTACTTAGTCTGTTCTTTAAGATGATGGCTTCTACTTTGAGATGCAGTGCCAATTTTTAGTCCTGTGTTGCCTTTTTGTTTCCTTTCTAGCCTCCTCTTCCTTTTTTTGACGACTTGCTCTTTTCAGCACTTCATTCCAGGCCTCAGTGTGCCAACCCTCTCCACAGTAGGTTCCTGTCCCACACAGATGAGGCCTGGCCATGAATGTGTCAGCCTTTTTGGCGTCTCTGCCTGCCACCAGCTTAGTGAGAACAGAGGATCATTCTCTGGATTATGCTTTAATATATGCTGAACTGGCCTCCTGGCTCTTTTCCTGGTGCATACTAGCTCTTCTTCCCTCCCCTCCCCCCCCAGCCCCCTGATTTATGAGTATGTATTTGCTTGATCACTTCTTGTTTTGAATGTTCATTTTGTGCTGACAGAGAAAGAGATGACTTAATGTCTGTGCTGGTTTCCGTGAGGAGCAGCTTGGCAGATGTGCAGAAAAGAGAAACACGTGCCTATGAACAGGTGAAACAAGCTGTGCTAATGACTGAAGAAGCCAACTTTGAAAAGACCAAGGCAAGTCTAGAAGGGTGAAAACAAAGAGATCACAGAATTGCTTTTTTCTTTTCCTGAGTATTTCCTTGGTTATAACTAAACTCTTCACAAACTAACAGATGCCAATCTGTTAATTTTGACTTTTCTAAAATTTGTTATTTGTGTTTGTTTTTTTACTCCTCCACAAATAATCTTATTATATCACTATTGAGAGATTATAGTACAATATGATAAAGTACCTGTATACTTTTAGCTGCTATGAAATTTTAACACCTATAGTCACTGGTTTATATCTGTTTGTTTATGACTAAAAGCAAATGTTTTTCTGCCAAATGTGGGAAATGCTAAACACATCTATACATGTGGAAGGTAATTCCACATGTATATTTGGTAGCATCTTCAGTTGTGAGTTTGGATCCATCGTAAGCTAAATCAAACAGAACAGCCATGGCAGTGGCCGTAGTGGTTGGCATGAGGTGATGGGCAGTGTTGATTAATCCATTACACTTGCCGGGAACGGTCCCTTGACACACTGGCCATCCTCCACCTGTTTAATAGCCGCAAGTGGCCAGTGGCTGCCAGAGAAGAGATCAGGTACTGATGCAAAACATTCCTGTCATTGTCAAAACAGTGGTCTGAACCAAGTATGAGTCAACAGCTTGAACTTGAAGTGCACTGAAACCTGAAGTACAGTGAAACTAAAGTACACTGAAATAGGAAACTTTTTTGATTATCAACATCTCACTCAAAAATTTTTGGATTTTGGAACATTTTGGATTTGGGATTTTTGAATTAGGCTTGCTCCAATAAAGTCGATATTACATACTGTGTTTCAATGTCCCCAAACCTCCAAAATCTGAAGAACTTCTACTCAGACATTTTGAATACTGATGAAATGTTCAACCTCTAATAATATCAGCATTTTATTAAAATACAAGAGTTGTTCAGTTCTGTGTTATCGTAGTCACTGCCTATCTACTTATCTCTGTTCAGTGCTTGTGTAATCTTCCCAGACCATTTAATCGCCAACTTTGCTGTGTTTGAAACTGAGCTTTGCTTCTGAGCCTACTTTGTACCCTTAAATGCAACTCATTTCTCCATTTGTCTTGATCTCTGTCTTTCCTTTAGTGGTGGTTTGAGCCTCAAAACCTCTGAGCAAAAATCCCTTTCACAACTCACATGGCTGTGATAGAGGAATCAGCATTTGCCTTGCTCTTTAATGCCACATCTGCACCTTTGTTTGGCATCTGCTTCTGGTTTATGTTTCTCTTTGAAATTAGGTTACCATTCTTCTTTGAAATCCATATTGTTTTCTTTCTCCTTAATCAGTGAACTCCGCCTAGGCACTTTAAGAGCTCTAACATCTGACCCTTTCCCCCTCCATTCTATCGCCTTGAGTCATCCTTAAAAATTTCAACATCTTTGTGCTAACATGTGCAACACCAACCATCTTTGGCCTCCTTAACTCTCAACGCTTTTCTCCTACCAGCTGTAATTTCCATATAAACCCAGGTGTCTCTAAGATCTCAAATTTTGAAAACACTCACTCTGGCCAAAGCCTTTTCTTCCTTTCCCTCTCCTTCACTTGCCATCCCAGTTTTTAATCTGCTCCAAGTTCTCTTTCCTGCCCGTAGCTCTTAAGCCTCTTCTCTTCCTGCCCTCCCCCACCCCCTGTCTCCTTCTTGTCCTTTTCTCTGTTGTTTCCAGGTTGGATTTCTTTCCTTTTCACCTAATTGTGGATTTTGTAGTTTGAAATAGAACTTTTTATACTCCCTCCTTCACCTTCCCCATTCCCCATTCCCCCAGTTCCATAAGCGGCTCCTCTGTGTTCTCGCTGAAAGGCACCCTTCTCCATGACCCCCTCCTGATTGGAAACATGGACATCAGTATTTCCCCACTCCTGCTTTCAGCCCATTACTAAGTGTAAGCCTTAGTCTCAACATTTTTTCCTCACTAACACTTTTCTCATCTGGCAAATTTCCCAAGTTGAGGGCCACCCCTCCGACAGCAGTTATCAGAACATATGATTAGTGCCTATCTGTCTGTACCCTTCATCATCTCTTAAAACCTCTGGCAGTGAGGAACTGATCCAGTGTGATGCCTGTCCCTCACTGGTGGCCAGCAATGTCCACCACGGCAACGGCAGCTCTGTGCTCACCAGCTCTCAGGGATTCCTCTGTTCTGACCTGTCTTACTTTTCCAGTTGTCTCACTTTTCCTGGGAATGTTGAGCTCAGTTACATGTCAGTTTTTCTTTTGCTGTTTTCAGCCTACCAGACATTGCTGAAGGAACCAACTGAACTACCCTCCAGTGATTGAAGTGGCAGCATAGCCCTTCTCTCCTCTGTGATCAGCTACACTATGTTTCTACACTCTGCTCACCCTCCTCACCTTCCCACCTCTACTCCCGGCACATATGATTCACTTCTCCCTGAGGGCAACACAAAGGCCCTGAGGCGCCTCCACAGCTTCCCATCCCTGGATGTCTTTTCTATTTTCTCCCTCCCTTCTCTTTCCTTCTCTCCCCTTTCTTCCCCCTCCCCCTTCCCTTCTCTCCTTTTCCCCTTCCCTTCCTCTTCCTTTCTTATCCTGTTATTCCCACATTGCTTCCCATCCTCTGAGTTCCTGCTGTCTTCTGCTTCTGGAGTCCTGGTCTAGTTATCATCAGCCACTCCACCTTCCTCCTTTGCCTTCCTCTTCAGCTCCACGCCAGGCATTTTTCTTTTACACAGAAAGCAGGTTTCACACAACCAGCTTCCACTCAACTTCTTACCATTAGTCTATCATTTTCCTGGCAGACTTTGCAAACAGTTGTCTGCTGTGGTAGCTGTCCCTTCATTTCTAACCACTTTGCAGTCAGACTTTCAACAAGTTGTACACTAATTTGCCATTGAATTGCTCATTTAATTAGCCCTGGTCCTTTCCCCACTACCAAATCCAGTGCCCTCATTTCAATCTTCGTAACACTCATGCCCTGTGATTCTGAGGTCATAGTCATATACTGGGAATGAATATAGCTTATATGAAAGAGTGAGGTGAAAGACAATTCTAGAAAAGTTAGAACAGGGCCAGATCGAAAGATCTGGAAGGTCATACTAACATTTATTTTATCATATGTCATGCTATATCATATGTCATACCATATCTCTTTTCCTTGCTTTAGTTATATTTTACTTGTATGGATACCCTTTAGATGGCTCTTGTCTACTCCCTTTGGTCTGGCCTAGCTTTTTTTTCATATCCCTTGAATGGAGATGTTTGCAAATGCTTATTCCTACCCCTTGTCCCATACTGCCCTGTTTCCTGACTCATTTCTCCACTCATCTTCAAACACTATCTTTGTTTGGACAGACCCACATTTGTGGCTTTCTTAAGCTAACCCAGATCTACATTTCTTGCTGCTGCTAGGACTTTTTATATGGATGGTATTCTACTGGCATTTACTGTACAACTAAGTGGCTAGTTCCTCCACATACCTGTCTACCACTTTTTTTTTTTTTTGCCAGTCCTGGGGCACTGTCCTTGACCTTCTTTTCCTCAAGGCTAGCACTCTACCCCTTGAGCCACAGCGCCACTTTTGGATTTTTCTGTTTATGTGGTACTGAGGAACCAAACCCAGGGCTTCATGCACGCTAGGCAAGCATTCTACCACTAAGCCACATTCCCATCCCTACCACTTCTTTTTCTATCTACTATTTTCTATATGTTATTTAAAATAATGCACCCTCACCTTACCAATAATTCTACTTTATATTCTTTAAAATATCCTAGCACTTTCCCTTCCCGTGCTCTTGACATCAAAGCATTTGCCAAGCTGTCTTCAGATCTCCTGTTCTGCCCCTGCTTCCTACTTCTATGCCCAGCCCCTTCACATGCTCCTATGTACATTCATAGACTATCACAATGGCCTTCTGATTGGCTTCCCTCAGCTTTCTTTCAGTTTCCACGTATCTACCACAATGCTGCCTTAGCATTCCTGGAGTTTAAATCTCTCTGGTCAGGTAGCTCCCCTCGTACAGTAAATAAAAGATAATTCCCTTAGTACAGCTCCCTTCTAACTTTCCCATAATTGTCTTCTGCCTCACTGTCAGTGCTCATTTCCAGTACACAAACTACAGTTGGCCACTTTCATGAGTCTGCTCAGCCAGTGCTAATCTCCTTCTGTTTATGTATGAAGTACCTATTCAGTAAACGAGTCTCTGTCATTTCTGAAGTTTCCATAGCCTCTCCCTCCTTGTAATTAATCTGTTTCTCCTCTGAATCCCCACTTACGTTGTCTAAACTTCCAGTGGGTGTGTACATAACTGTCTCGGTGGAAATCAGGTCTGTGACATCTGTCACTGCATCTCTCCTGCCCATATACGTATTAACTACACAACTAACGTTTGTTGAAGACTTAATTTTAAATATTAATGTAAAACTTTATTATAATTGGTGCCTTTTCAAATTTAACAGTAAAGAAAAAGCATAGGGTATTGCAAATAAACCATTTTCACAGAATTAGTAATAATGAACCCAAGGACTGACTACAAGCAGCTTACAAGATATGATGCGGGTCTAATAGTTTTATCTAGAAAAAATGAGGGAACATAGGTATTTTAATTTTAGAATCTTACTGAGCTAGGATACTTTGCTCTTTAGTTTCTTGACATGTTTCGCCACCTAGTGTTCCATTTGTGACTTGCATGCAAAGTTAGAAGGACCTATTTTTGTGTTGTATTTTTTGTGTATATTTACATTGACAGTAGCAGTGACAGTGCCTGAGAATTTTATAAGGATGTAAGTGTATAATATGAGAAGATGATGATGTCTTTCATAGATGCTTTCATGGAACTGCTTTGGACCAGATCACTTGGACAAATTATTTTAATGTTTTAAAGCCCTGGTTTCTCAAAGTGATAAGTATAGGTTAAAATTTCTTGTTAGAGCTAATTAAATAATCCATGTAAACCATTCAGCAAAGTATCTAGCACATAGTAAAGTGCTAGATGACTTACTGTTGGAATTTTCAAATTATTACACAAGTAGAAAGGTAGAGGGTTTATAGTGTCATTGGTAAAGCCACAAGAAACAGAGTATAAGAGGAACTGGCTTCCCACCACCTGCTTATGTTGAAGGAAGACATTGGAGATGTCTATACTAGAGGACCTTTCTTTTTTTTTTTTTTGGCCAGTCCTGGGCCTTGGACTCAGGGCCTGAGCACTGTCCCTGGCTTCTTCCCGCTCAAGGCTAGCACTCTGCCACTTGAGCCACAGCGCCGCTTCTGGCCGTTTTCTGTATATGTGGTGCTGGGGAATCGAACCTAGGGCCTCGTGTATCCGAGGCAGGCACTCTTGCCACTAGGCTATATCCCCAGCCCCTACTAGAGGACCTTTCTAAAGAAAGTTATACAATACCAACCTGGAAGGTTGACTATATGCTTCCAAAAATCTTCCCCACTCTTCCAAACTCTGGTGGCTCACACCTGCACGGCAAAGGACACACAAGAGAGATAGAAAGCCCACAGGCTGGGAGATCTTCACTGGCCATCCAACAGACAAGGGCCTCATATCTAAAATATACTTATTATTGCTTTTTATCAGAGGTACTTATAAAACTATGGATAAAACTTACAGTGCATGCTGACAGCATTGCCCTCTCAAATGCCCCCAAATGTGGCTGTCAAATTTGTGGTCACACAGTGTGTAGCTCACAGGCCCTGGTTTCTTTCTACCAATTCAGGGGAAAATAAAGCTCACATGAAACATTTATTGAAGATAAAAGCTACTAAGATAATTCCTACTCATTACAGAAAGAATGTTCTGATCTCTGAAAATGACAAGTGGAAAATTTAGGCTAAAGTGCAATTATGAACTTTTTTTTTTCTAGTCCTTTGGGCTTGAACTCAGGGCCTGGGCTCTATTCCTGAGCCTCTCTGTGCTCAAGGCTAGTGTTCTACCACTTGATCCACAGCACCACTTCCAGCCTTTTCTATTTATGTGGTACTGAGGAATCAAACCCAGGGCTTCGTGCATACTAGGCAGGCACTCTACTACTAAGCCACATTCCCAGCCAATCATGAACTTTTATCAGAATTGGAAGATGAGTCATGAGTCTTCACAAAACTAGGTAGTGCATTTGTTTTTGATATTTTTCTTGCTTTGGCTGTAACTTAATTTTTACATTAAGAAGAGTGAAGTAAATCTTGGTTGTACTGAAGTTATTAATATAGTGAGGACCAATAGATGCCTATGTATAATGAAATATAGTATTCAGTATGTCATTTAAAAATTTTAATCTCTTTATCATTTTAAGTGTACAAGTAATTTTTAATTATGAGGAATTAAGGAATCAGTAAAGCTTGTATATTGATGCAGCATGATCATGACATGTAATTAAAATACTAGGACAGCTGATTTTTCTGAGCCCCTTTCCAAACAGAAGCAAGGTCTGCTCCTGGAGTTTTGTAGTTGACTAGTTTATATATCCTTAATTGTGTCTATTAAATATATGAGTGCCTGTCACATATGGGTACTATTTTAAGTCATTAACTGATGCTGACAAACACAAACTCATTTTCATAGACTTTATAGTGAGACTTTAAGTATTTTAAATAAAAGTGAGGCTTCATTGTGTCATTTCTCCTTTATTTTTTTCCCCCCAAATATAAACTCGTCTTTCATCTCTCTTCCTGGCAGGCTCTGATCCAGTGCGAGCAGCTGAAGAGTGAGCTAGAAAGGCAGACAGAGCGACTAGAAAGAGAACTTGCATCTCAGCAGGAAAAAAGGGCTTCGGAGAAGGAGGCGATGAAGAAAGAACTAAGGCGAGAAAGGGAGGAGGCGGAGTCGAAGGTAGGAAGGCCTTAGTTGTCAGCCAGTAGCAGTTGCCCCAGCATGCCTGTGAGGGTGCCCCTGAGAAGCCTGGGGGTGGCCATTCCTGGATGAACTTTAAAACATAAAGCCTTTTTAACTAATTACATTCTTTCCTAATTTAGAGTTCATTAAGAGTGGCCCAATTTTCCAGATGTTTGTTTTTTCAGTGAGGCTTGTTCTCTGACCTTTGACATAACCACTTAGGTTCTATGTCATGAAATTCAGACTTTAATTCTGCAGGAAGTCTGTGTGTCTTTGTCTCCGCTTCCTTCTTTGTGTCTCCCCCTACTCCCTCTCCTCCTCCTTTACCACTTCCTCCTCCTCTTCTTTCCTCTTCTCTCCTTCTTTTTTTTTTTTTTTTTTTTTTGGCCAGTCCTGGGCCTTGGACTCAGGGCCTGAGCACTGTCCCTGGCTTCTTCCCGCTCAAGGCTAGCACTCTGCCACTTGAGCCACAGCGCCGCTTCTGGCCGTTTTCTGTATATGTGGTGCTGGGGAATCGAACCTAGGGCCTCGTGTATCCGAGGCAGGCACTCTTGCCACTAGGCTATATCCCCAGCCCCTCTTCTCTCCTTCTTTCTCACACACATTTGCCAGATGAGGGAGCCTACTCTGCAGATAACCAGATATATATCAACTTCGACCTAACTAAAGAGAAATGATTCCTCAATTTTATCCCTTACCCCAAAGTAAGCATGTATAAGATAAAGTGTAAGAAACTGAGTAAGCAAGGAAAAGTGACTATACACACAGTATGAAATCAATTCTGACATATTACATGATGAAAAATAGCCAGCACCACATGAATAACTGAAGGGCAAAAGGATTTAGATGAGATGAAATTTATAGTGTAAGAAAGAGCACATACCTGGGGAGAGTAGAACCTACCTTTAAAATTGTTTCATGGGGCTGGGAATATGGCCTAGTGGCAAGAGCGCTTGCCTCCTACACATGAAGCTCTCAGTTTGATTCCCCAGCACCACATATATGGAAAACGGCCAGAGGGGGCGCTGTGGCTCAAGTGGCAGAGTGCTAGCCTTGAGCAGAAGAAGCCAGGGGCAGTGCTCAGGCCCTGAGTCCAAGGCCCAGGACTGGCCAAAAAAAAAAAAAAAATTGTTTCAATAAAATGAATTTGAGCAAGTATCTGAGCAAGTAATGAATTTGAGAAGTAACCAAAAAAAAGCTCTTTCCTGTTTCTTTTAATGGGGTCTTATGGCTTCTTCCCTACATTCTGTTATAATACTGTAATGCGTGGTCATTAGTAGCTTCTGTAGCAAATACTTATGCATGTCTGCTATGTTCAAGGCAATGTAAAGAAATATAAGTAGAAAATCCACTGCTTCTGTCCAACCAGCTCTTACTCCAGTGGGTAAACTGAGGTATTGATTACATATTCCTAGGTCTTATCCTTTTTAAAAAGTTACAGTTGTGAGAACCGTATGGCAGCTCAATCTAACTGCTCCTCTCTGTGGCTGAGACTAGTGATCTCAGTGGGTGAAATTCCCTGGCGGAGAGTGGCTGTGCACACCGGTGTCCAGTGCAGCCAGGCAACTCTGTGTGTGTGTGTGTGTGTGTGTGTGTGTGTGTGTGTGTGTGTGTGTGTGTGTGTGTGTGTCCATTCTCACTCTTCAGCAGAGATTATGGGAGGGAATAGGATTGTGATAGTCGCAGTCCAATGCGGTTTTCCTTGTGGAGCGGACACACTCTTGAGAGAAGTAGACTTTGAACCAGTGCTTTCATCAATGGCTTTTCATCATAGTTGTGCTAAGTCTCTGAAGGCTCAATAGAGCTACTTCAAGACTGACCTGACCTTGCCACAGCAATTGTGGTAGACTTTCCAGCACAATGAGATTTTTGAAATGAGACCTCTAAGGAGGAGGAAGCGTGTTTAGATAAAGAGATGGCAGGAAGAAATGTTCATGTCCAGGAAAAAAAAAACACACAACATAGCCAAGACACTGCTAGAAAACACTGTGGTTTGGGGGAATGTGGAGAGCACCCAGGTGGTTGGGGTAGAGAGGGAGCACGGGGCGGCCCAGGGCCAGTGAGGGGAAGTGTGGAGCCGCCACGGCATAAATGGCCCATGTCCAAATTTAAATTTGGATTTGAAATTTCATCCAAAAAAGAATGGAAAGTCATTGAATGAACTATACAGTGAATCTTGACTATTCTTCTTCTTCCTTATTTTGGCCTCCAGTCTCATCTTCCTTCATTTTTCTTTCTTACATCCCCGCTCTTCCAACCTCCTGTGCTTCACCAAACACACAAATAGGTCAGTCTTACATGGATTTCATTTCAGGGTTTTGCATGTGCTATCCCTTGCATGTGTGACCCAACATCCTTACTCTCTGGCTTATTTTTCTCACATAAAATCTTATCCAATATATGTTTCTTGGACAAATGAATGAATGACACACAAGGAATAAAAACAAAGGGGCTCATACCATTGGAAAGATAGCACTAAACTGTAGGGATTGCAGTGATAATGCAGGAGATAGTGAAAACATTTGAAACTGCATAGGATTTAGAAACAAGTACGATGGTGGAAAGAAACTGCTCCTGGCTAACCCTACTAAGACTTGGAAGGAGATAAAGTGTGGATTGAGTACTCTGGGAGACAAGGGCATGAATTAGCAAGAGGAAGCAATAGCAGAGTTTCATTTAGGGGAGTGTTTAGTGGCAGCCATTAAGTTTGCCAGGATGTTTTACTACATGAATGTATGCTAATCAGGCTTCCCGATAAGAAAGGTAAAAGGATGGCTGCCCCTATATTAATTGTATTCATACATAACAGAATATCTGAGACTGCCAAATATTTCATGAATAAAGGTAGCAACTAAAATATAACACATTTTGGAGCTTGAGTCATTTATGTATATTTTGTCTCCCTAAAGCTTTGGTGGATATTTGGTCCTAGCATTCGTAAAGATATGTAAGTAAAGACTCAGCAGTGGCACTAGCACTTTGGAAACTGCTCTCACCAGGGAAAGCAGGTGCGGAGAAGAGGGATTCAGGTTAAAGTCCAAATTGACCTTCTGGTGACCTTGACACTTTTCCTTTTTTTTTTAGTCTGTCCTGGGGGCTTGAACTCAAGACCTGGGCACTGTCCCTGAGCTTTCTTACTTAAGGCTAGTGCTCTACCACTTTGAGCCACAGGGCCACTACTGGTTTCCTGGCGGTTAATGGGAGATGAGAGTCTCACAGACTTTACTGCCAGGGCTGGCATTGAGCTGTGATTCTCAGATTTCAGCCTCCTGAATAGCTAAGATTGCAGGCCTGAGTCACCAGTGTTCAGCTTGATACTTTTTAAAAAAAAATTTTCTTTAAGCTTCAGAAGAATAAAATTGAAAATATTTACTTCAAGGACTTTATAGGATTAAATGATGTTTTGTAAATGTAATACTCAGCTTGAAGTGGGCAGTGAATAAAGTTCAGTTTGTGGCTTTTGTTATTATTATTATAGAGAAAGACAGCTTTATTGAGTAGCTTTCTTGGACTTTCATGTTAGTAAAAGTAGGTAGATTTAAATATAAAGCCCAGTGTACCATTTATTAATCATCTTAAGTAAATTTGAGGGCTGGGAATATGGCCTAGTGGCAAGAGTGCTTACCTCATATACATGAAGCCCTGGGTTCAATTCCTCAGCACCACATATATAGAAAATGGCCAAAGGTGGTACTGTGGCTCAAGTGGTAGAGTGCTAGCCTTGAGCAAAAAGAAGCCAGGGGCAGTGCTCAAGTCTTGAGTTCAAGACCCAGGACTGGCAAAAAAAAAAAAAAAAGTAACTAAGTAAACTTAAGCTTATATTTAGTTCCTGAAGCTCATTCCAGCTGAACTGAAAATTGATCCAATAGAAGTATATAATTCAACTATATTCATATCAACTTAAATCCAATGTAATTCCTTCTTTTAAAGAAAGACTCTCTATCACATTGCCTAGCCCAGGAGCAGTCAGGTAGGGAGGCAGATTTTCCACCATAACTTTGTGAGCTCTAGGTAGCTAAAGTTAGAGCAGGCCGCTCTTCCCTCCTGACAGGAGAATCAGGGGGAAGATTGAGAGGCATGGGTTGTCTATATTTCTTTTAATGTTTTTTCTTCTTTTCTAATATTCTTTCTCAGACAGACAGACAGACAGAAACACACACACACATATACACACAGACATTCCATTTGTGTGGAAAGCTCTAGCAGAGCATGTGCCTTCTCCATGCCTAGGTTTGCATCCTTCTGCCTTGATTATTACTTGCTGAGAGTTTTGTCTGGTGCCTTCAGTAATGATCGCATCTACACGGAGCTACACAGGTGTGTTAGTTCATCAGTCACTCGGTAGTGTTTATTTGGCCACCCCCTATGGCCCACACATTTTCTTAGTAGGTTGTTTTGACACCAGCCCATTACTAGCATCCTTAGTTCTTGTATCTCTTCTCTTCTACATCCAGCACGCAGGGGACTTGCTTTGCAGGAATCTCTGTTGAGCTCTCCCAAGCTTGCTGTCTTTGTCTTTTCTTTGCCCCTGTCAAAGTGTAAAGAACTTCCCTGATGTCAAAGCCGTGGACATCCAGCAGTGTTGCAGCTGTCTGTGTTCCTTCTGGCTCTGCAACAGATGTGGATGGAGAAGCTCCCGCGGCGCCACGCTGACTTCCAGATGGTGGGCATGGGGAAAAGAAGGCATGGCGCTGGTGGGGGGCCTCTGGAAGTGGGTGACAGGAGGCGACAGGCGGGCCGTGGGCGAGGAAAGAGATGATGGGTGGCCGAGGAAGAGAATCCTAGGGCAGGGAAGCAATCAGGTATGTGCCTTGTGATGGCAGCTGACTCAGAATTTATCCTTAGCCAAATAAAGGTCTGCATCTTTGCTTGAAAAACTCTGTGTGCTATTAATATAACTACCAGGTTTGTCTCCATGTTAGTATATAACTTTTAATAGCTGGTCATTAAAATTTGTTGCTGTTGTATAAGTTCAGGAAAACCTATAATTGCACATTCATTATGAATTTGAATTGAAAATTTAGGAAATTAAATTGATACTCATAATTTGTTCCATTTATCTTCTTTTGACCTTTGATTTAGGTTTAAGTAGTAATGAAAGTTTATAGTTTGTCATTAACTAAAGCTAATTTTATGTCAAAATTAAACCTTATAGACTATCTTATAATGATAAGGACAGGTAAACAACCATAAGTTAAATATACTATTCATCACAATCTTCAGAAGCTCTTCATCTGCCTAAAATTAGAAAATAGCTACCAAAACTCATCTTTTTCATACAGGTCAACTTTAGCTATTTACATAGTCCAAAGGCACCTCATTTAGTTTCATTTCTATAAAGCTCTTAATTTATCAAAAATTTGGCTCAAGGATTTTTTAATTTTTTTTTTTTGCCTGATCCTGGGGTTTGCACTTGGGGTTTGGGTGCTCAAAGCTAGTGCTTTACCACTTAAGCCACAGCTCTACTTCCAGCTTTTTTTGGTATTTAACTGGAAATACAAGTCTCGCAGACTTTCCTGCCCAGGCTGACATTGAACCTCAGTCCTCAGATCTCAGCCTCGTGAGTAGCTAGGATTACAGATGTGAGCTACCAGTGCCTAGCGCAATGTTATTTTTTATTCCCAATTTAGTTATTGATTTCATTGGTAAAGCTGAATTCATACATGTCTGGGTACAATAGCAAATTTCAAGTACCATTATTTCCGATTTATTCTTTTTTAACAGATAAAAGCTGATAGGTATCCTTACATGTAGGTTCATTTAAAACTTCTAATTTAACTAGGAAAAGTGGACTGAGTAGAACAGATGAAAATGTAATTATAAGCAAAAACTATGAGAGCTAATTCTTAAGATCTAGGAAGCATTTTTAATCTGAGAAGAAAAGCACAGTAGTACTTGATATTGATAGAGTTTTGCAAAAGCAGGTATTTTAGTGATTTATTCATCCATTCCTAGCACAGTTATTGGCTTTAATGAACCTACTCTTAGCAACTTCTAGCCAGAGAAATGCAGACAATTAGAAACAGTATAATTCAGTGCTATGGTAGAGCCTGGCACGGTGGCCTACGCTTGTAACCCTAGTGACTGGGAGGCAGTGGCAGGAAGATCATGTATTTAGGCTAGTCTGGGCAAGAGGTAGCAAGGCTCAAAGACAGAATTAGAAACAAAAGGGGTGGAGTATAGCGGAAGAGGTAGAGTTTATTTACTTAGCATCTGGAAGGTCCTGGGTTTAAACCTCTGTACTGAAAAAAAAAATCAAGGCTTAGTAAATAAAAGTACTGTGGTAGAGGTATACAGAGGTTGAGGGTGGCAAGGCTTCGTCATTCCAGGATGCGTTCCAGGGTGTCAGCAGTGAAGCTTAGGCAACAGCGGGTCAATGTCTGCGCTGCAGACACCTGAGCTGAATGCCGGTCCTGAGCAAGTGGAAGCCACCTGTGTGCTGGGAGCTGATGTCAGAGAAGATTCCTCAGAGGAGAGGACAGGAGAGCACTGGACAGTGTGAGGACGAGGGAGGAGGGGACAGGAGAACATTGGTGTGAGGACAGAGGAGGAGGACAGGGGAGCACTAGATAATGGGAGGACCGATGAGGAGGGGACAAGAGAGCGTTAGACAGTGGGAGGACAGAGTGGGAGGACAGGGGAGCACTAGATAACGTGAAAAATGGGGCTAACCAAGCGAGTGTTTGTTTTGAGGGAAGGAGCGTGAAGTCGTGGCTCTCTCTAAAGCTTGAATTCTCCCAGTCAGTGTGTTTGTGCTTTCTGTGTGGGAGAGGTTGCCGCCTTTCTCCAGGCCTCATCTGCAATGCGTTTCTGAACCTGTTCCATACCTTCCTTGGCTGTCTGATACCTGTCATTTTAGGTCTTCAACCAAACCTTAGGTTTCCTCATCTTGTACATTTTCTGTAGTAAGGGTGGAGTTCCGAGGATGAATAAAAGTCATGGATGAGCTGAGGGAGCAGGGCAATGGACAGACCCGGTGGCTCTGTGAGACTACTAATTAAACACGATTTTAGAATTTGCTTACAACTTTTATTTCCCCTCTACAGATGTTGCTCCTGTCTCAGAATATTGCCCAATTGGAGGCTGAGGTGGAAAAAGTTACAAGGGAAAAGATTTCAGCTGTTAGTCAACTAGAGGACATTCAAAACCAGCTTTCTTCAAAAGAAATGGATGTCACAAAGGTACAAAAAGATTTGAATTTCCTGATTACTTAAGTAAATATTTTTGTTATTTCAAGAAGAATACAAATTTACTTAATGATCACTCAGCAGGTACACATCTGCTAGATATAACATACAGGTACTGTAGATTCAAAGATGAATTAAATTTGAATAATGTCGTCCATCAGCTAGTGACTCAAGTGCCAAAGACAGACTTGTAAATATGAGTTATATAATGTTAATTATTGAATATTTAGGAAAACTTGTATTTCTAAATTCTTTCCTCCCCCTAGAGTAGGGCTGCTCTTCATAGTAATTGTCAAAGATATCCATTTGCAGTCTGATATCTGTTTACAGTTCTTAATGTAAAAATTGCCACTCTCCGTCTTATTTTCCATATATGGCTTCTAAAAATCAAGAGTCTAGCATCATAGTTGTTTTTGGTACCTAAGTTTGTTTATTAAGACACCCCAGCATTTGTGCTTGTGGGCATCACCAACTCATGAAGCAAGTCCTAGAGGTTTAGTGGTTTTAACTGGGTAAGGCTAATATGTAACATCGCTGTTTTAACAGATACTCTAGTAATTTATCTAGATTCCAAGTCAATTACTTTAAAACTAAGAATCTAAATGAGATCTTGCATAATATAGTAAATTAAAGCAACTTATTATTTTCTACTGCATACACAGTTTGTGTAAGATAGATGTCTCGCCCACAATTTCCTAAAATTTGGTACATTTTTAATGCCATTGTTGTTTTATAATTCAGTAATTCAAATTAATTTTAACTGATATCTTAGGAAAGAGAGCCATCTCCCCCACGTTTTTCAATTTTGGTCCCTAAAATTCAAGCTAGCTAATATAGAAAATTAAAATTATATTTGCCAGTATACCTGATGTTTTTGTAGAGATAGGGTTGAGGATAGGGAAACTGGGTGCAGATGAACGGATGCCTCCCGACATTTATAGGTGAAATCGATCGTGACAGCTTTCAGTTCATTATGGGGAGAGAAATGCAAAGAATGAATTTCTGTCTCCAAAACTCTCCAAAAGGTCTTGACTAGAATGAATGGCTTTGAGACTCTGGTTTAGTTTAGATTGCTGATATATTTTAGATGGCATTTAGGTGTTACCAATAAACAAATGCTAAGCTGAAAATATTAAGACGAAAGAAGTTTAAAATTAAATTGAGGAATAAAAAGCATTTAAAATAAGACATGATACTCAAACTTTTTAAAACATAGCCAGATTATTGGTGTTGGGTTTTAAACTATGGTGTGTAATTATTACTTTTTAGTATTATCAATTTAAGTTTTGCCCATTTCATTCACCAACCTCAACAAAATAGATAGGAATAGTGAAAATTAAAAAAGAAAATAAGTAGAGGGCTGGGAATATGGCCTAGTGGGCAAGAGTGCTTGCCTCGTATACATGAGGCCCTGGGTTCGATTCCTCAGCACCACATATACAGAAAATGGCTAGAAGTGGCGCTGTGGCTCACGTGGCAGAGTGCTAGCCTTGAGCAAAAAGAAGCCAGGGACAGTGCTCAGGCCCTGAGTTCACGGCCCAGGACTGGCCAAAAATAATAATAATAATAAAAAAATAATTAGAGCTTCTTTAATCTTCTAAATTTCTGTCCCTAAAATTTAAAATTTTTATATAATTATACAACTAAAGGGTTTTTGTATTTATAATGTTTTGTCTCTTTTCTGGGGATTTAATTCAGTATGTTGCACTTGCTAGGCAACTGAGCTCCATACATCCCAGCCCAGTCTTTATAACTTTTTGACATGGGAGAATCTGTTCAGAGGTTGAAACAGCTTTCTAGTTTTTAAAAATCATTTCCTGTTCCTTTTTGATGGACACTTGGGAAAAGCTTACTGGTATTCTCCTTTCTTGTCATTACACTTTTAAACTCAGATCCCTTTATTTCTTTAAATATATTATTTAAATACACTTCTTCAAAAACCATATAGGTTCTAAATCTTATGTTAATGCCTCATAAATATGGGATTTATTTCTAGAGTTTCAAAATCATTTATCTATTAATTGCATTGGATTTATCTATTAATTGCATTCTCAAAGTATATATCTGCATTTGTAGTGGTCCTGGGTTGGGAAAAATGCAAGTTGTATAAATAATGATACACAAAATTTAATATATATTCTTACTTATTGATGTATTAAAATTATTCATAATTGAGATATTAAAATAATTGAAGTATTAAAATTATTTCAAGTCAGATACACATTTTCTTTTCATATTAAATGCTCCAATTATAATTTTCAGGTGTGCCAAGTGCTAGTCTAGGACTTTTGCCATCATATATTCCTTGATTTGAGTGATATTGTACACTGACTACTATAATACTGCTGTTGTTTGGACAGTTTGCAGTAAGTACTACTGCAAACCAAAGTATCAGTCATACAGTCTTCTAGAGGAGAGAAATGGCTTTATAAATTTCCTTACATAAAAGGAATTGTTGAAATCTTCAAAGGAACATTGTTTTTATTTTTTTTTAATTTTTAATTTTGCCAGTCCTGGGGCTTGGACTCAGGGCCTGAGCACTGTCCCTGGCTTCTTTTTTTGCTTAAGGCTAGCACTCTGCCACTTGAGCCACAGCGCCACTCCTGGCCTGTTCTATATACGTGATGCTTAGGAATCAAACCCAGGCTTCATGTATACAGGCAAGCACTCAAGCACTAGGCCATATTCTCAGCCTTCAAAGGAACATTTTTTTTTTCAAATTTTTATTATCAAACTGATGTACAGAAAAGTTACAGTTTCATATATTAGGCACTGGATACATTTCTTGTACAGTTTGTTACCTTGTCCCTCATACCCTCCTCCCTCCTCCCCCTTCCCCCCCCCCCACGGAGGTGTTCAGTTCACTTACACCAAACAGTTTTGCAAGTATTGCTTTTGTAGTTGTTTGTCTTTTTTTACCCTGTGTCTCTCAAATTTGGTATTCCCTTTCAATTTCCTACTTCCAATACCAGTATATACGGTTTCCAATATACTCATATAAGATTACAGAGATAGTGTAGGTACAACCACAGGAAGGTGATACAAGAACATCATCAATAATAGAAGCTACAGATACACATAGGACGTTGAAAGTAGTTACAACTGTTTCCATAACATGGAGTTCATTTCACTTAGCATCATCTTATGTATTCATAAGGGTATAGCTAATAGGCCTTGTGATGCTCTGCTATGACTTGCCTAAACCTGTACTAATTATTCCCAATAAGGGAGACCATAGAGTCCATGTTTCTTTGGGTCTGGCTCACTTCACTTAGTATAATTTTTTCCAAGTCAAAGGAACATTTTTTAACATAGAGTGAATACTTAACCAGAAAAACCTGAAGGAGAAAGAACATAAGGAAATATTTTAATTACTTGTTTTTACCTAAAGTTTGGATGATACTACATTTCAGTCGGTAATATCCAATTGAAACTGTTTCACAGAAAACAGTCTTTGAGAATGTCACTTAAATTACTTAGTTATGTATTTCTTTATCTTGATCTGAAATAATTAGACTAAACAATCCCAGATTTTTGCTTCCAGATCTTGCTAAGGCTATATGGAATACTCTCCAGTAGGTTATTCTTAAAGAAAAGCCTCTATTGTATTTCATGCATATGGCCTGTAGGGGGCACCAAAAGATCTAATTGCAGACATCGTCTGGCGGCTTCCAGAGGCTATATTCATTTACTTTTTCTGATGGAACAGGTGTGTGGAGAAATACGCTTCCAGTTGAATAAAACCCAAATGGAGAAGGATGAAGCAGAAAGGGAACACAGAGAATACAAAGCAAAAACTCAAAGGGATTTTGAAATTAAAAATCAGGTAAGGGATGACACGTTGTATAAGCAGTAATTAAAGATATAAGCAATATTCTCTCTGAAGTTGGTTCAGAAGTTATTTATTTTGCTTATTATTCCTACTATTGTTCCTAAATAATGCGATGATCCAGTTTATACTATTAAAAGAATTTCATTTGTAGTTGCTTAAAATTATCACCTTTCATAGGAAGTAGTGAGAATACAACTGCATGCATATAAAATTCCAATCTGACAGGTCATAAATATACATTTGGATATGTGTATCCATTACTTAAAAAAGTTAAAAAAAATGTTCTAATGCACAGTTTGAACCTAAAATATACGTACATGAAGTTTTTGAAAAGTGCCAATTTGCATCCAATTTTAAATGAAAAAGTTTAAAATTTGTAAGATGAGATGAGTTGATATGTAAATATGTCAATCAAATTGATTGTTGGCAGAGTCAAACCAGTTTTAACTAAGATAACCATGAATACGTTTCCTCAGGAAGCCTAAATACAGCAAATGTAAAATGTTTGGGAAGGAATGCTGCTTGCTTTAATTTCAGTTTGAACAGATGTTTTACATTGTAACTTTGTTGAGCTCATGTAGATGCTCCCATTTTAATTGACAATATGGATAAAGTTTTTAGAGCAGCAGTTCTAATAGGTTAACTGGTTCTTTTATTATATTTTAATACAGGCCATTGAAGGTTTGCTTTTTTTTTTTAATAGCCAAGGGTGGCAAGTTGTTTGTTCTGTTGAAATGATCATGCTGAGTTCTTAGTGTCATTATTTTAAAGAAACCTCTATAATTCAGAAGTGGGTAATTAGCTTCAAATCATTTTTCTCAAACATATTTCTGTTCAGTGCTTTTTTAAAAAAAATCTTGTGTTTCAACCTTTTTTCTCCTTTCAACCCAATCAACTCTTTGTTACTAATGCCATAAAGACAATTGAAAAAGTATTGAAAATGAAGCGATAATGAAATTTAGTATAAAAAATTTTCCAGGTCACATTTAAAATCTTTAGTACTAAATTCCAATCTAGAATAAAATTCTCCTTCTATACCAGTGTATTCAAGGTGTTACCACAAGCTTTACGTTTTTAGAAAATTGTTCTTTATTAACCTGTGTGTGTGATGCAGCTTTTATTTCATCCCGTGGGGGGCGTTGCTGACAGGAGAATAGAAGCGGCCTCCTCAGGGGCTGAAGGCCCAGGACGAAGCCAGGCGCAGAGATTTTGTCCTTTTCTGATGTGCTGCAATTTTTCAAAGCTATATTGGCTTACCTTCCACATTACTAAATACCCTTTATATTATGAGACAGCCTTCTGGTAGCACAATATTTTGAACGAAACTGGGAAAAATTCAGCATCAAAGAATCTGAGTAAAAAAAAATTATAATATTTTAGAAGAAAGCAACCTGGATTAGAACAATAAGAGCATAATGAATCATGCATTTAAAAGTATTTGTAATACTTTTCTTTTAGCACTACATCTTTTGTTAATTAGCCAGTAATAGTTGAAGGCTCAGGCTGCAGTAATCTGAAGCAGTAGTTTTTATTTGTAAACATTTCGCAGAGATAGTGAAATAGTCACAGTTTTCTTAATGATTTTTGGTGATAATTAGATTCTTAGACTGATTCTAGTGATTCTTAGATAGAGTTGTACCTTTTCAGAGGGCCATACTCATTAGGAAGAAAATCTCTGAAGAATTACAAGATGTTTATAATGTGATACACTTGTTACCATGTCTCCTTGGACAGGCTGAGGGAATTCTATGGGTATTCTTTGTAACTACTTTGTGTTTTAGAAAATGAAAGTGGTAGGGTCTCATTCCCTGGATGACTTGGAATGGCAAAGCAGCCATTGTTCTTTGGTCTTTGAGCCATGACCTGACCTTCTGCTGTAAGACCAAAGAGCTATTTTGCTTGGCCCCCATCTTCACTCAAGAGAGAAATCTGCATTTAACTTTTAAGAGCCAGACATATTGAACGTCTATCTGAAATATCTATGAAGCATAATGCATATTTAATTTTAAGGTGTTATATAATTGAGCATAATGAGAAGGCTATCTCTCGGTTTGCAAGCAGGTGTTCTTCATAATATAGTCGTTTTATTTCTATTTTAGTGCATCTGACAACTTGATAGATTTTTTTAAGTAGGTGGGAAACAGAGATGAGAATGTGCTGGGACCACGAGCTTTTCTGATGTACACAAAGCAGGGCGAGCTCTGGTCACCAGGACGGTTTCCTTACAGCCTGAACCCTGACTCTGGCCTGGTCAGAAAGAAAGGTTGGGAGAGTGACAATGGCCATTTCTCCCACCCATGCTCTTCTTTTCTTTTTTCTGTGTGTCAGGAACTTCCTTCTCATCAGCTCTTTTGTATCTGTCAGTCACAGAGGATACTCTGTGTATCCATAAATGGGACAAGACTTAGTGAGGTGGGAAGGCATTTGGTATGGAGGAGAGTGAGAAATTTCTTCCTTGATTTTTTTATTAGAGATTTTTTTGTAGGCTGTAGTTTGTGTGCATGTGTGCGTGAGTGCGCGCGCGCACACACACACACACACACACACATCCCGCCACGTAAATTCAAAACCATATGAGGGTAGGACAAAGCAGTTATATCCATTTCCTATGTCCACTCTTTCCTGTGTCAATCCTGCTGCATCTAATTCACGTCTTTTCTCTCAACTCCTGCGGCTTCATTGTTGTCTTCTTTATCTTTTGTCATCATCTTTTTCTTTTCCATTTTCCTCTTCCTCATTCTGTCCTTCCTCCACCTCTCATCCTTTTGAAGAAGCATTTAAAGTAGATCTCAGATATCATGATTATTATTTCACTCATAGATATTTCAGTGTGCCTCACTGATGAGTATTTTGTACATAATGAGTGTGCTACCTTCATACCTGACAATACTAACAATAATTCTTTAATAGCAAATAATTCTCAGCCCAGATTCAAATGTCTTCATTTCAAAAATATTTTGAAGTTGCTTTCTTTAAATTGGGAAAATAATTGTGTTCTTATATTTTAGTATATCACAGTTTTATGCTCTTTGAAAGGAAATAAAGAGAACTCGTACTAAAATGTCAACTTTCTTTGACTGCTGTTAAATTAAATATGAATGTTTTCATTGTGCTTTATAGTTTCAAGTGACTCATCATCATTCTAAAGAAACAGGAATGAATCTCTGGCAAACTGTTAGAAGGAAATGGCTACCACAGAGCACTGCTGATCATAATGCCCCAAAAGAAGCTCTGTAGAGTCTTAAGCCTAAAACTATAGTTTTAGAGCCTTATATTTTAGAGTTAGAGATCTGCAGCCAGCCCTGAAACATGGAATTTCCTGTACCAATGTACATTTTATCACTTAATCTCAACTTTTATAGCTCCTGACCATTTATCAGCCTAGGCTAGCCTTGGAACTCACTACATAGCTCAGGATGTCCTTGAACTTACCATCTCCTGCCTCAGCCTCCCAAGTGCTGCAATTACAAGCATGTATCACCACTGCTCATTGCAAGGCCCTTCTTAACCTTGTCTATGTGCTTGCACTGACCTCACATCCATGAAGTTACCGTAGGGGCGGAACGGGCAGGAATCTGCAGTGCTAGTGCACTTATAGACACTTAGCTGCAGAAACAGACGTTGACACCTATTTGCTGTGTCCATGCACCCTGCATTCTTAGAAGACGGTGAGTCACTGCATGCGAGTGGCCCTGGATATCATCCTTGGGTGATGAGGATAGCAGTTGGAGGCCAACCTATCAGAAAAGTTCATGAGACCATTCTTCATTTAATAATAGCTGGTCATGTGGCTTATACCTGTCATCCTAGCTACAAGGTAGGCAAAGATCAGAAAGACAGAGGATACCGGCCAGCCTAGGCAAAAATGTCTGCCAAGACTCCCATCTCAGTGGAAAGAAGCTGGTCAAGCTTGCCATCATAGCTGCCTAGGGAAGCAAAAGGATGTGATTGCAATATAGGTGTGTTCCTGGGCAGGAAGCAAGACTCTATGTCAAAAATAACTGCACAAAGAAAAGTTAGAGATGTGGATTATCGCTTCCCTATTGCTGCAGGAGGTGCAGCAGAGACCATGAGGTCCTAAGAGCCTGAAATCTTTATTATCTCATCCATTCCAGAAAGAACTTCCCAACCCTCCCTCCACTAGATATGGGGTGTAAAGTTCTCTGCCTTTACTGGAATACTTTGCATTTGAAGAGCATCAATCTTAAATCTACTACTTAGTAGTTTTAGAATGTTTGCAGTACAATAAATGTGCCACATTCCTGATCTTTCAATCTTCTAATGGCATTGCCAAATGAGTATATTACTAGCATATTTTTTCAAGAAGAAAGTTACCTGATTTTTTTTTAAATCATCACTATGGAAAGGATAGGAACAAAGCAACTTATTACAGCAACTGAAAACCACTTTAGCTTGAAGGAAGAATTTTCTGACAAAGATCAAAGTAGATTATTGCAACAGGCTATAGGACTTTATTCCCTGACATTTCTAGCTTTAAAAAGTAGCCACAGTGTGAGGTCCATTGCCTTCTAACTGGATTCTGGAAACATCCGTAGCTGTAGATCACCATATCTGTTAAAAGTGGGTAACAGCAGTGTTAGTCTTTTCTACTTGTGACTTGGCACCTGCGGTAGATTAAAATCTCAGGAAGTTCTGTTCTGTGCTTTGTGTCTGTGAAGGTATGTGCTCTTCGGCAGGCGGAGAGAATGGGTGAATCTCGAGAGCTAGACTTCAGAGACTTACCAAGCTACCGCCTGCAGTCTCACTTCCCTCTCTTCAGTCTCTTCTCCAGGGGAGGGCCACTTGGGCACGCAATCACTCGGCCCTGGTGATGACAGAGCTTCTCGCCAGCCTTCTTCACACCCTCTCCCAGTTCTGTAGGCTTTGCACATGCCCATCCTGTCTCCTGTCTCAGATGATAGCTTGACTTACCCAGACCCCAGTAGTAGACCTGCAGTGGGGTAGACTGGAAGACCAGGCCTTGCCCTTAGGGAGATTATATTCTAGTGAGGAGCCCCGGTACACATTTGTACATGGCTGAAGAATACTTGCAAAGCAGCTTCTCGACAAGTGCAAATTAATGTAGTGTGAACCACATGCTGGCTACAGCCTACCACAGGGGAATCTGCTTCCATGTGTGATGCAATAAAGCTTTTTCTTTCCTTTCTTCTTTTTTTTTTTTTTATAGCATCTTCTCTAAGTATGCCCTAAAGCATTGTTCAGCATACTTAGAGGAATTTGTGTTCTTATCACAGCCTAACCAAGATTTCTGAGAAAATTCTTCAGCCTAGCGTATGGCTATAAATCAGCATCTTTTGTTCTTGTCCTTAGGGATGCCTGAATGTGCCAATAGGATTTATTGGACTATACAAATAATTCTAAATATATTCACTTAATAAAACTCTTGAATTATTGCACTTTTTTTCCCCTAAGTCACCATGTCAAGTTCATTTCTTCATTTAAATCATTGTGTGGTAAAGTCATAAAATAGAAAAAAAAATCAAATCTTTTTCCTTTTTTGCTTTTAATCCTAAGAAACAGTTCCCAATAAATTTAGTGAACGATAACAAATTGGAGATATTCAGGGCATGTTGGACTCAATAACTTGTTAATAATTTGGGCAGGCTTTTTCTTTCTGGTAGCAATGTACATATAGAAACATTACATATAAATTCATATGCTCAAAAAAGAGTCTGGTAGTTCTTATTTGTAATCTGATTTTTCAGAAAAGATGATAATTTCATTTTTCATGATTTATTTTTTAAAAATTAAGGAGATACACAGAAATAGTATCAAGATCAATTGAAAATGTAAATTTAGGTGTGTTCCAGGAATAAGGGCACAAATGCAAGCATGCCAAATTAGAAGTCGCGTGCTTTATGGGATGAACAAGAACAAGAGGGAAGTGTTTACCTTTGGACAGGAATATTAAACTAAACTGATCTCAAAGAATATTTTTTGTGTTAAATAATGCATATAATTCTGCTACTGGCCCTAAAAACATTTCTGTACTTCAAATTGGTGATAAGTATTTCAGTCTTCGAGTTCTGTTTCCTTTGAGTTGCGGTGTGGACTCGGCAGGCTAGCCTGCAGCCTTGTGGAACTGTTTGCTGAGGGTCTGCGTAATGACGCCCTGGGGTGGCCGTCGTTCTCTGACTGTCCATGTGTGCAGGCCCACCCAGAGAGCATTTGACACCGGCGACAAATGTGTTTCCTTTGCCTTCCCTATCCTTCCTCCTTTCACCTTTCTCCTTGCCTTTTCTGTGCTGGTCCCAAGGCTTGAATTTAGGTCCTGGGTGGTGTCTCTGAGCTTTTTTCCCCCAAGGCTGGCGCTCTACCACTTGAGCTACAGCTATACTTATGGCTTTTTTGTTAATTGGTGATAAGAGTCTCACAGACCTTTCTGATTGGGATGTCTTCAAACTGTGATCTTCAGATGGTAGCCTCCTGAGTACCTAGGATTACAGGTATAAGACACTGGCCACCTAACTATATATGCTTTTTCATAATCCAGGATGAATATTGCTAATTCAGATGTGGGTATGCACTTAAAAACACTGTTTATTGTGTGAACAGAGCATGTTAACAGGAGCCCATATGCATATAGAAGATTTGCAAGTAGTAAACATAGCCTTTTCATTTTTATTTTTTTACCTAATGGTGTCTTAATCATTTTTGTATGCTACTCCTTATATTTATAGTGTTCACCTTAATATAGGTGCTTACATATAATTTTAAAGGAAAATGACTTTATTTTTGCTGGTACCAGGGTTTAAACTGGGCCTCATGCTAACTTGCCTTGCTTGGATGGTTGGTTGCTGCTCAACCACTTGAGTCATGCTTTGAGCTGATTATTTTGGAGATGAAGTCTTGTGGACTTTTCTGCCTAGTCAAGCTTCTCTGGATCTCAGCCTCCTGAATAGTTAGGGTGAGCCACTAGTATCCAGCTAGGAAAATGACTTTTAAAGTCATAGTTTGAAGAAAATAAGCACTATGACAAACTTAGAGTTCTACCCTGAACTTCATCTGTTGCCTTAATTTTAACAACCATATATATGTGCATGGTGCTGGTTTATAGTGAATTTTTGTTAGAAGGGAATATGTAAGATGAGTATGCAAATAAATATAAGTCAAAAGGAACATAGTAAATACCATAAAATTACATAAAGGTCTATGGATATAGAAGAGGGACAGACAGCTGCCTTTCAGAATGGTTAGTATGAGAACACATAGAAGAAGGCATTTGGCTAAAAGGTCCAATATGATGGGTTGACCAAAGAAATAGGGGCAGTAAGAAAGGACACATCTAAAGAACCATGTTTCTTTTGATTCCTTAGCACTGTATCACCAACAGAGAGGTCACCTTCTATTTGGGGAGTCTTTTCATATGTTCTTCATTTCCTTTGTATTCTTTTCTATATGATGGGAAAACATCTATCCAGTCTAGGGATTGAACCCATGCAAACACTCTACCGCTGAGCCCTACCACCACAATAGTCTTGCTATGTTGCCCAGGCTGTTCTTGAGCTCCTTGGCCCAAATGATCCTCCCACCTCAGCCCCATAGTAGCTGGGACTACAGTTATTTGCCACCATGACAAACAGAACAACTTTAGATTTTCAGGTAACATACAGTACCACTATGTTAGCAGTCTTAGAGTCAAATAGGATGTATTTCCTCAAAAGAACTGAGTTATTTTAAATTATAGAAGACTAGCACATGATTCAGGATAGAAGATGAACCATGGATTATGCAAGAGTACAACTTTACTATGCACCATGAGCCCAAAGATGACCTTTTGAAAACATTTTCTGGTGCTGAGGATGGAAGCCAGAGCATCCTCCCTGTTCAGCATCTGTGGCCATGAGCCACACCTGAGCCTGAAGAGGTTCTGCTTTGGCTTTTCAGATGACTTACTCAGTACATCTCACAGACCCCTACTTGGGAGGGGGTGGGGTGAGTGGAGCTAAAGTTATTTCTAGTTCTAGAATTTTTTTTTTTTTTTTGGCTAGTCCTGGGCCTTGGACTCAGGGCCTGAGCACTGTCCCTGGCTTCTTTTGCTCAAGGCTAGCACTCTGCCACTTGAGCCACAGCACCACTTGTGGCTGTTTGCTGTATATGTGGTGCTGGGGAATTGAACCCAGGGCCTCATGTATACAAGGCAGGCACTCTTGCCACTAGGCCATATCCCCAGCCCCTAGATTCTTAAGTTTCTAGAAACAGTGGACATATTTCTCTGCTTGCCAATTAGGAATTATTAATAAAATTTAAAAATCACATGGAGTCTCAAGGGTCATTCCATATTTTTCACTTCCTCTCATTTTATAAAAATGACACTCTGTTAAGATTGTAAGGATGGATTTATACTGTTGTCAGCAATTTTAGATTTTATTCTTTTTATTAAAATTAATAAGCAAGAAATCCCTTGCCTGTTAAACAGGTGAACTTTATTATAAGGTAGATACCATTTGATTTTCAATAAGCATGATTTAAATCCCAACTTTTTTGTAATTTTTAAAAAAATTATTTATTGTCAAAGTAATGTACACAGGGGTTACAGTTTCATACATAAGGCAGTGAGTACATTTCACAGTTCTTACCTCCTCATTTTTCTCACACCTTCCCTGCTCCTGGATTCCCCCGCTCCCCAGTTGCACAGTTGGTTTACAGCATATTATCTTGTAAGTATTGCTGTTGCATTGGTGCTTTTACCCTTTGCCTCTCTCTTTTGCTGTTCCTAGTCCCAATAAACATATATACCATATCCAGGGTACCAAACTCAGTTACAGTGACATCAGGGGAAGAAAGGCAAAAGAAAAAGGCATAATTTCTCATGGTACATTGAAAATAACAACAACCAAGATAAGCCACTTATTTCCAAAACTTGAAGTTCATTTTGCTTCGCATCATCTTATGTGTTCCTGTGTACATAGCCATTGAGCTACTGTGCTCCTCTGCTAGGACTATCCTAGACATGTACTAGTTATAACCAATGAGGGAAACCATGAGTCTGTTTCTTTGGGTCTAGCTTACTTCACTTAGTATTTTTTCCAAGTCTTTCCATTTCTTTAGGAATGGAGCAGTGTCATTGTTTCTGATAGAAGCATAGGATTCCATTGTATATATGTACCACATTTTCCTGATCCATTCATCTACTGAGGGGCATCTGTGTTGCTTCCATACTTTAGCCATGGTAAATTGTGCTGTGATGAACATACTTGTGCTGGTAGCTTTAGTGTGGTCTTGCTTGTAATCCTTTGGGTAAATGCCCAAAAGCAGGGTTGCTGGGTCATAGGGCAGCTCTATGTTTAACCTTTTGAGGAACCTCCACACTGTTTTCCAGAGTGGTTGAACAAGTTTACACTCCTACCAATAGTGCAGTAGGGTTCCCTTTTAAATCCCAATTCTTAAAAATTCAGTTCTACTGGAAAGATTCTATTTTATTTTATTTTTGTGACTGGCATAGTCTTATTTTATATTTTTAAATTTTATTATAAAGGTGATGTATGGACGAGTTACAGTTACATAAGTAAGGTAATGAGTACAATTCTTTTTTTTTTTTTTTTTTTTTTTGGCCAGTCCTGGGGCTTGGACTCCGGGCCTGAGCACTGTCCCTGGCTTCTTCCTGCTCAAGGCTAGCACTCTGCCACTTGAGCCACAGCGCCGCTTCTGGCCTTTTTCTGTATATGTGGTGCTGGGGAATCGAACCTAGGGCCTCGTGTATCCGAGGCAGGCACTCTTGCCACTAGGCTATATCCCCAGCCCTGAGTACAATTCTTGTTGAACAGTGTTACCCCTCCCTCATTTCCTCCCACTTTCCCCCTCCCACTCCCCTCCCCCAAAGTTGTAAAGTTCATTTCCAGCATAGTGTCTAGTGAGTATCACTGTTGGCATTGGTTCGTCCTTTGTCACAGTTTCTGTGATTCTCCTTCCCTTCCCCAAATCAGATAAATGGTACGAGAAAAATTTTAAAGCACTCAGAAACTGTCAGAGGCTGGATTTGGAGGTGGAAGACAGCTTTTGCAGAAGTGATAAGATGTAATTAATATCCTTAGACAGAGTTTCTTATGATCATATGGCACATCAGTGGACTACTTAAGTAATGCAGAATCAGCCATGTGCTTGTGGCTCACGCCTAGTCCTAGCTAGTCAGGAGGCTGATATTTTCAGATTGCGGTTTGAAGCCATCCAGGCCAGGAAAGTCTGTGCGACTCCTACCTTTAATTAACCAGTTAATTAACCAATTAATGTTTCTCTTCCCATTCTCACGGGTGTTCTCACAAAATGCTGTGGCAGTGTTGGATACAGAAGACCCAGAATATGATCATATTAACGCTGGAGGTTTTTTTATTTATAGATAATTAAAATGAAAACTAAATATTCAAATTTTTTGTCCAGTGTATCTCCCTATAGATTCTGGAGACAACTCTGGGCTGCTCATAATAGTAATAAACTCTAAGGTGTTTAGATTTTCATATTACTCTTATTAACAGATGGTTGAGTTAATCTAACCCGATTTAGTATTGATACTTAAATGAATTACTTATAAGAGCATTTAGGGAAAAGGGAAGAAAGCTGCAGGGTCTTTGTTTCTTTTGTCCCTAGGAACTTCTAGAGCTCTCCATGAAGAGAGGGAAGTTCTTTGCATGGAATGTCTACTTGTCTATGATTTCCCCTCCCTGCCTCCATCCTTTCATTCTTCCTCATTCTCTTCCCCTCACCCTCACTACCTTGCTTTTTCCTTTCTCTTTTTCCATAATAATTATGCAAGTAGTTACACTAGCCTGTCTAGGTGTCATTAGAAGTTTCCTTTAAAGGTAATGATCATATATTCATAGAGATTTGGGGAGAGGGGGCTGAGTCTGATGTTTACAGTGTCTAAATACTAAATTTAACATACTTCAGGCTCACTTCAACAGCCAAGAGAGCAAGAAGACTCAAGCATTCCTAGATCTAAAATCAAGAAGAATAGAGGAAAATTTTTTAAAAGTTAGGAGGAGAAAATGGGGAAGATTTTAGAAATGAGGACACTAAGTGCTTATACTAAAAAGAATGTTTATACTTTGGTCACTATTTTCACTTCTTCAACATTCAACTCTAATTCCTATAAGGCAGCCATGACCACAGAGCCTTCAATGTAATTCATCAATGTTTTCCAAATAATGGATTTATAAAATCTATAGTTGGTCTAACCCCCTTCTCTTCAACTATTTCTAGTTAAGAATAAATTCATGTATCTTGGTATTCTTCAGAAGATGCTTTTCAAACACATGGCAATAAAGTTTACAAAGTGGGAGAGGGATGTGGTTTGGTGGTAGAGCCTTTACCTAGTGGTCCTGGATTTCATCCTACTCATTGGAAAAAAATGAAGACAATTTTTATCTTTAGGCCCTTAAATTTCATTCCCAATGTAAAAAAGAATAAAAAAGACTCTCAGGTAACAACGAACAATGGCTTAGTGGGTCAAAAAAGACCAACCACTTAATCTACCATTCAGTTTGTAGATTATTAGATGGTAACATGAGAGTACTTACCTTATTTCTATTCATCCATTTATTGGACTCAAGCCTAAGGGTTGTAATGAGAAATAAAACATACATGTTGTTCCTAAAGTTCTCTTAGTCTGAGGAGGAACTTAAATTTAGACAGCACTCAGTGAAAGGTTTGGCTTACTTTGGAGGGAGACAGTTGACAAAGATTCCATAGAGCTGAGTGTGGTAGTTCACAGCTCTAATCCCAGACACCTGAGAGGCTGAAACAGGAGAAATGTGAGTTTGGGGACAGCCTGATACATTGCAAGATCTTACTTCAATAAAAGAGAAGATTCTAGACATTTGTAGCCAATTTATTTCAACAGAGTCAGTAAGAAAACTAATAGTCTTTTCCACAAATGGTACAAGTAAAGAATGAAGTTTGCGGAGTTAGAGAGTGATTAGTGACAGAGAATGTACTTGGCATATGTGAGGCCCAGCCACCAAATTAACAAACAAACAAAAAGAACAAGAATGGAGGTAAGTTCCTATTGTGACCTTGGATTAGTAATAGTACTTTTAGATTTGACTTCAAAAGCCCGAAAAACATACACAAAGTAAATTGGACATTATCCAAACACTTGAGATTCAAAGGACGCTATCAAGAGAATGAAAAGACAATCAATAGAGTGGGTGAAACTTTTAGTAGGTCATGTATTTTGTAAGTCTTGTATTTAGGACACAAAGAATGCTTACAATTTAATAAACGAAAGATAATCCAACTTAAAAATGGGCAAAAGATATGCATAGATCTTTCTTCAAGGAAGATGTCCAAATAAGCATGAGAGAAGACACTCGATGCCAATAGATAGCTATCAAAAGAAACTAACGCAAAACCAAAATGAGATGCTACCTCATACTTACTAAGGATGTCTCTAATCAAAGGACAAGTGCTGGCATAGATGTGGAAATTTGGGATCCTCATGCATGCTCATAGGAGTGATATAGCTGCTTTTGAAAAGTCAGGCCATTTCTTAAGATGTTCAACACAGAGTTATTATATGACCCAGAAATTCTCCAGGGTGCATACCAAGAAAAGTGAAAACTTGCCTGCCCAAAAACTTGTGTATGAAAGTACAAGTACAATGTGCAGCATTTTCAAATGCTGGCATTCTCATGTGTCTGTCAAATGATGAATGAATGAAGAAGACATGATCTAGTTGTCTGCTTGCATATCTATTTATCTAATTTAAAAGTGAAACAGGAAATACTGATACATTTTGTAACATGGATGAAACTTGAAAACATCATGCCAAGTGATAGAAGCCAGTCACAGAGACAGCATGTTGTTTGGGTTTATTTATATGCGATTTCTAGAGGTAAATCTATACAGAAATAGTAATGATTGCCTAGGATTGAGAGGATTGGGGGGCAAAAAAGAGAAACTGCTAATGGGTGTGGAGTTTCTTGGGGGTGACAAAATATTCTAATTTTGTTTGTGCTAGTAGTTTCCCAGATCTATGAATATACTGAAAGTCATTCAACTACATACTTTAAATAGTTGAATTCTATGATCTGAATTATATCAAGAAAGCTGTTATTTTAGGGGGAAAATAGTGATTGCAAAAGTCACTTAGCACCAGGTGCTGGTGGCTCATGCCTATAATCCTAGCTACTCAAAAGGCTGAGATTGGAGAATCACTGTTCAAAGCCAGCCGAGGCATGGAGGCCAGTGAGACTCTTATCTCCAATTAACTACCTAAAATGCTGGAAGTGGATCTGTGACTCAAGTGGTAAGGCACTAGCCTTGGGCAAAAGAGCTCAGGAATAGTGTCCAGGCTCTGAGTTCAAGTCCCAGGACTGGTAATGTGGCATGACAGTCAGATGAAAGAGAGACTAGGCAAAGGCACTGTTGTACTTGTTGCACTTTTGTACTGTCTGTACTTGGACAACACAAAGGAGACTTCACAGATGAGAATGGAAACAGTGCCCTGAGCACTAGGATTGTGCACCAGAAGCATCTGTGATGCACTCCGGAGTCTGAGTCTGTGTCTTATTCTTTGTTGTGTCTCTAGTGATCCCTTCCCAGGCTACCATATTTTAAATTGTACAGCATTTCTTCCCTTTTACTGCCTCATGTGTACTGTCTGTCTTATATCATCATAACATTAGCTTTGTGAAGGCATTTCCTCTTCAGTCCATACTTGACATATTAGCTAAAGCAAAGTGTGGCTTTCATTTAATCATTTTTCCATTCACTTAGAAACGTGAAGTCCATACTCCTTTCCATAGTCTACAGGACCCAGAATAATTTGACTGCCACCTGTCTTTCCATGCTTTCTCTTCCACTCTTCCTTTGTGTCTCCATTCCCTAGAGTCTCAGTATTTTGCCTTAACCTCTCAAACATGCCAGAACCTTTGGACAGACATATGCCTTCTGTTCTTCCTAGATTTATTCAGTTATTTCTTTTAATGTCCATTCACATGTCTATACTTCTCTAACCACTGGTATGTATTTCACCTTTGTTATTTTCTCATAGTACCTTGTTTCTTTCCTTCATCGAGCTCATTATATTATTATTACTTTGTTATTTGGGAATGGAAGTTGAGGACAGATACTCATACTTATCTTAACCACTGTTGTATTCCTGTGCTCCAGTGCCTCGCCTGTTATTAGAGTCACAGGAAATTGGGTGGATGGATGGATGGATAAGTAGCCAAGAATTCAGACATCTGAAAGATTGCCTGATTCTTATTTTACTACCTACTGCTTACTGAACTTGGAAAAACTTCTTAATTATTTTCAGGCTTTGGTTTAATTTTATGTAAAACGAGGATGGATGAAATTCCTCTTTTATAAGGTATTATAAAATTTGAGGCAATCTGTATACTCTTGTAGTACAATCCATGCCATACAACAATTGCTCAATAAATGTTAGTGATTATAAGTTTGCCAATGTTAAGATTCTTATTCTTTACTTTCTCTGGTGTCATCTCTCTCCCATGTTCCACTTTGTCTAGTAAATTTCTAAGTCATGACAGTAACTAGGTGTTACTCAAACTTACATTTGCTTGCTTTCAGATAGTACATTCAATCAAAACCCCTAATAACCTTTATCTGCTACCTCCTAGGGGAAAGGAAAATACAAGTGGGCTACCCATAATTCCAAGTTGTTCTCTAAATAATATATAAATTAGAAATTTAGGGGAATAGAATCTGTCTATCCATTCCTTAAGGCTTTCTTTTTTTTTTGGCCAGTCCTGGGGCTTGGACTCAGGGCCTGAGCACTGTCCCTGGCTTCTTTGCTCAAGGCTTTCACTCTACCACTTCTGGCCATTTTCTATATATGTGGTGCTGAGGAATTGAACCCAGGGCTTCATGTATAGGAGGCAAGCACTCTTGCCACTAGGCCATATTCCCAGCCCTCCTTAAGGTTTTAAAAAGTGTTCTTCCCTAGTTACTGTCTTAAACCTATCCTTTGTAATTATGTGAATTTTCACAGACTGTGTATTTGATAGTGTATATAAAAGTGTTTTATGAAAGCTATTCCATTATATGTCTATTGTGATTGAATAGATTTTCAGTAAATTGAACAGATAATCTTATGCTTTGTGTGTATATATACTGTTAACTTAAAAGAACTACCCTTACAACATTTCATTAACTAAAGCAGAGACTTCATACTTGGGAACTGCTTGCTAAAATTAGCTTAAAAAATAGGTCATTTTTTTAAAAAAGTAAAACTAAGTGCAATAAAATCAAGTTCCTCAAATAGAATTTACAGAAATATTTACATAACCCATAGCTAAAGTGAATTTTCTAAAAATTCCCCATAAGGTGAGATCACATACACCAAGTTTCAATACAGAAGGATTTTTCCCCCAATCACTATGTCTCTAAAAATAAACCTAGTTTTGTTGTTAGAATTTAGTTTCCTCTTCACATATGAGCATCTCATTAATTTGGGGAAAAACCTTCCAACACAACAAGGTTGAATTGTCCATTGTCTCAGTAGAAGAAGATCCATTTTGTGTCACCAATGACAAGGGTAACAGCCAAGAGGTAAGTTGAACATATACATGCTGTCGAGGTGTCAGGATACTTTGAATCTATTCAAGAGTATTCCGGCAAGAGCCTGCAGGTTCAAGTGCTTTTCGTATGCTTTCAGCAATGTTCTCAGGCTTCTACTGTTTGGTGTTTATAGAAGAGCATCGGTATGGATGCTGCCTGCTGCCAGGTGTAACAGGCCAAAGCAGAAACTGGCCAGGAAGAATGGGAGGTGACCTCAGAGAGGTCCAGTATGCGTATGTGTGGGAAAGAAGAGCCATTGGACTCCATTCTCTCTTTTATTAAGTTTTCC
The DNA here is from genome assembly GCF_023159225.1 of Perognathus longimembris pacificus. Lineage (NCBI taxonomy): Eukaryota > Metazoa > Chordata > Mammalia > Rodentia > Heteromyidae > Perognathus > Perognathus longimembris. The sequence continues at coordinate 65,814,557 of NC_063171.1, forward strand.
AGAACACATAAATGGGTTTCTTTTTCTCCTTTGATGTTGATTCAATAACAAATTAAAGTGTAATTTCTTATAACATAAAATCATTCAGGTTGAAGTGGAAGCCTACAGATCTTGAATGGGTAAAATGCTGGAGGTTGTCTTACTTTGGGGGAAGAAAAAATTATTTTATCTCAGTTTCTGCACCAAATAGTATTTTTGATAAAAAATGAACTCTAAGAAAACGTATTTTTTCTTAATTAAGAAATAACATACTATCTTATGAAGCTAACTTTAAAAAAGTCTTAAATTTAAATCACTCATATTATAAGAGACTGAAAGAATTTACCAAAAAGAATATAGGGAGCAAAAAGAAAAAGTTCTTGTTGAATAACACTTGTCAGAGGAGAAACAGATGATGTGGTTTCTTTATTGCATTTAAAAATTAATTATTGCCAATTGAAGCTTGCTTATGCTTGTGACTGAGTTAGCGTTGCTATTTGGCATTATTCTACATTTGGAGGGAGAGGAATATGACCAAAATTGGGAGCCTGGTTTTGAGTGAGTGATCTGATCCAGTTGGACCCCAGAGCTTTTCATCTGCACAGTGAGGGGGGTAGATTAGGATGATGACTGAAGAATCAGCAGATCTCCGGGTATATGCCCTTTTCCCACCCGTCCTGCCTCCTTCCCTCACTCCTCCCTTCCTCCTTTCCTTTTGCTCTTGCTTTGTGGTGTTTGTAGTGCTAGGCATTGAACCCAGGGAAAATGTGTGTGCTTGGCGATGCATGGATTATTTCTAAAAGTCTGTTTTTTTGAGGCTTGTATTTTTTTAATAAACAACCAAACAAAATCTTGATAAACAGAGATGTTTATTTCCAAACGTCTTAGAATCTCACTTTAGAAAAAAAAAAGCATAACGTTTTAGCAAAAGGCATTGTATTGTTTTATGTTTTATTAATTTACTTTATTGTTATTATAGAGGTGATATACAGAAGGGTTACATTTACATGTGTCAGGCAATAGGTCCCTTTCCTTTCATACAGGTCGTCTGTTCCTCATTCTCTCTCATTCCTTACTCCCATCTCCACCCACGAGTTGTGTCATTCACTTTCATCAATGTCCAGTGTGTTACACTGCTATACTTATAAAAAGGCATTTTATTTGCCAAATTAAAAAGATTATACATTGGATTCTTGAAAGTTTTTTGTTATTGTATTCCCTTTAGGGATCAGAATATTTAACTGATTATTTTCCAGACTTCTAGAAAAGCAACACTATGAGTTTTAGTTTATGGTAGTAGAAAAGTAATAAAAATGTGTGCATTATGTAGGAGACTTTTTTTTTTTGCCAGAATGGCTTGTTTTTCTGATAAAGAACAAATGGGCCTTTTTTTTCTTTTTCTTTTTAAGAAACAGGGTCTCACTATATAGCCCAGTCTAGCCTCAAATTGACTCTAGCCTAGGCTGGCTTCAAACTCATGATCTTCCTGTCTTAGTCTTCCTAGCGCTGGGATTACAAAATTGTGCCTCCATGACTGGCTTCCAGGCTTTTTTTTTTGTTGTTTTTTATTCAGTAATTTTTAATAGACGATAACAACTGAGAGCCTGTACTAACTGAAAGGATGAGTATTCATTTTACTTTCTTCAGAAATTGTGATATTGTAGCTGATAGTTCTCTTACATTAAAACTATTTCTGGCTTTGAAAAGCATATTATGTTGTATACTTACTATCATAGTGTCTAAGAAAACATGTCATTTGAAGCACAAATAAAATGTAGCAAAGTATTTAGGCTGCTATTTATTTTCAAGTTCAAATAAACTGTTCAAAAACTAAGTGATTTAGGATTATGAAGAGCATTGCTGTCTTTTATGTATTTTTAATCTCATGAGAAACTGGAAGCCCTGTCACTAAAATTAATTATAAAGATATTTTTGGAATTGGCAATATTAAAATAATAAAACTTCATATGTTTAAATTTACCTACTAAGTTTTTTTTGCAAAGTCAGATATAACATTAGAAGCAGCAATATTCTCATCTCAAGTTAAATTTCTTTGAATAAATAGTGCAAACAGTTTAAGCCTCAAAATGCCTTTCTTTCTTTTATTCATACAATTGTTTAGTATGGTTTTTATATGCACTCTGGTAGCATTTCTACACACAGAGGATGCAGTAGTAGCAGCACTGTGACTCATTGTTGTTTTGCTCTTGTATTTCAGTGTGTTTTCAATTGAATTTTTACATTGGAAAGTGTTAATAACCTTAATGGAGATATAAAATGAATACCCTAAAATGTAGTGATATGCTGTCAAAATGGTGGCTAATCTTCATGTAACAGGTTTTCTAGAGCCTTTCTTAACATTTATAAGGTATCTTCTGCTATAAAATTATTGAACAGAAGTGTTCAAAATGATGATATATCTGTTTTAATAATTATCAAGGACAGTAGGAAAATTAAATATTGTACACACATTGTGTATATGTGAATATATAAATACATGTATATATAAAAATTGGCCATTTGGAATCTGTGTGTGTGTATTCATATTTATGTGTCTGGTAAGAGGCGCATAGTATGTATTGAGAAACCCTGTGCTGAACTGAGGACTTGCAAAAGTCTTTTTTCTTTCATCTAGAAGGTGTTTTTTTTTTTTTTTTTTTTACTAATTATACTGTTCATCTTTAATAGAAGTAAAAAGCCTATAAAAACAGTGTCTTGAGCTTTGAAAAGACTACCTTTTGTTTGTGTGTTTATTTTGCTAGTCCTGGGGCTTGAACTCTGAGACTGGGTGCTGTCTCTGAGCCTTTGTGCTCAAGGCTAGTGCTCTACCACTTGACCCACATCTCCACTTCAGACTTTTTGCTGATAAGAGTCTCATGGACTTTCCTGCCCTGGCTGTCTTCAAACCACGACCCTCTCAGATCTTACTCTCCAGAGTAGCTAGGATTACAAGCATCAACTACCAATGCCTGTCTGAAAAGATCACCTTTTACAGAGGGATGTCTATGGGAAAAGAGAGCTTCTCACTTTTAATTACATTTCACTGTGAAAGAAACAACTCGATGTTTGTCTTTCTTTTCAACCATAGTTCTTGTAGCAACCAAAATACTTTTGAACTGCTTTCAAAAGGATTAGGTCAGAATTTAGTGAAGCTTTTTTTTTTTTTTACACAAAGTAAACTTAGAGCTGCTATTTAAAAAATGGTGTTAATTTGCTAGCAAACATAGATCAAAGACTCCTTAGCATTTGTGACTCTTACTTTCTAAACAGTGTTGTCTTCACCAGCTAGCCTCTCTGCCTCTCTGCCAAGGGATGGTAACTCCATTCTCAGGGAAGAATGGAAGGGTCACAGCTACTTCTTCTTGGCTCTCTCTTCTCTTTGATGTCCCAAGGGCTAGTATGTAACAAAAATCAGTTAGATACATTACATTTGGTTAATAAATGTATTCATATGTAATATAATATATAGTATGTACATTTAAGATATATGTATATTTTGGATGTATATAAATATATGCACATACAATTAACTTTATATTAGCATTTTAAGTGTAAAATATTTTCTTTTTTTATCAAATTGGGTTATTAAATACATTGCTGGTATAAAATTTATTTCTGGAGAGATACAAAACCTATGACCTATTTTTAATCTGTCTTGGGTTTACAAGTTGTACTTCAAGTGAGGGAACAGAAATCTGCCTTATTGGTGTTTGTTATATTCACTCTACAAACATGGCTATGTGACTTGACCTACTTAAATGTTTTGATACAGTGCTTTATGTAGGTGAGGTAAAATAGATGCCATAGAGTCACCAGATCTGTGAAATAAAGGAACAGCCCCCCTAATTCTGAGTGTCTTCTGTTTACTAACTTCATTAATGCAGTACTTACAGTCTGGCTGTGGACGATGCAGAGTTGTTCTCTTGGGTGGTTTGCACCAGGCCTAGGATACCTTGGATTGCAGAAACATTGATCTGGTGGTTTTCTAGTAGTCAGGCATCACTGCTTATTCACAAGTGTGTGTGGGTGCGATTAGAATGCTGTTATCTTCATAGTTATAGCAGGCCCTTTACAGTTGTGGAGATCAATTTCAAGATCTTCACAAAAGATAGCAAAAGCAAAGAATTCCTCCTGTTAAGTATCGTAAACTATAACTGAACCATTCAACCTCTTGGATGTTTGTAAATATAGAGCACAATCATTCATTAAGCCATTGAAGTACATCTACTAAAATAAACTTTCATTATAGTTAAATATTTCAGCAGAGGATTATCTTTAAAATTATACTTTAAAGGTCAATTTTCCATATGATCAAAATTATTCTTGAAAATTCTTCTAAGTTCCTCATTACTTAATAGTCTAGACAAGTTTGTATGTATTGATTTTTTATGTGTTTAGTGCCACATATTCTTCTTACCACATCAATATTTAAAACCTTCCTCTAAAATTTAAATCTACCATCTTCCACTGTTGAGTTTGATTGCTCTTTATGTCGACAGAAACCCGGTAAACAAGATGACTTGTGTTGGGGATGTTTTATATGAAAAATCTCCTTATATTGTTGGATACAGTGGCACATGCCTGTAATCTCAGGTTCCTAGATGGACAACAGGAGTATATGGAGTTACAAGTCAGCCTGGGTAAGGCTAACTCATCTCTATCTCAAATACAATGAAAAACACAAGGTCTGGGGCATGGAGTGGTAGAGCACTTGCCTAGCTAGTGTGAAGCCCTAATTCAGTGTTCCAAAGCGTGCACGCACACGCACACACACGGTGCCCATATCTTTGATGACACTGAACTTAGTGTGCCAGGATGGTCCCTCACACACCGTGTGTGTATGACTGCCCTCAGGCCCAGCACACTTACGTCTGCTTAGTCAAGTGCAATGGGGATCGTCACCAGCACCTTGTCCATTTCTCTCTCTTTTATTTGTTACAACTCCACTGTATTCTTCTACAGCAGTGATGTCAGTTACAAGCCCTCTGATTCTGAGGTCAAAGTGGAGATAAGAATTAAATGCACCACTGAGGACCATTGTCAGACTCTAGGCAGAAAAAGAGGAACTTTCAAGTTGAAAACGAATGATAGGAACTGGGCCTCGGCAAGTGCACTTTCTATGTGATCTTAACCCACTTCTCCCAATTACTCTTAGTCATTCACATTTACAGTACTTGTTTGCAACCTATCATCTGAAAACTATGTCACTTCCTTTTTCTTATTTACGCTCATCTGAGTTATCTTAATGTTCTTTTATGTAATACCAGCAGACACAAAAGGCCAGCATCTCTACCCATGGTGTTTACATCGTGAATGTGGAAGCATAGACGGGAGAAATATTAATTCACTCTTTTATGCTGAAAGAACTTGAGAGAGGTAGAGGCAAAAAAGATCACTATTTTTTAATGACTTTATACATGGCCTGATATTTTGTCTAAAGAAAACTTAACCTTCATGAGAGTAGAAAACATCCTGTTTCGCATAAAGCATTTTTTAGCCAGTTTAAAAACGCAGGGTTCTCATATAAACTCTTAAGTAAACTGATTACTGAACTGTAATGATTACTTTTGCCCTGGGTCATCTGGCATGACAGAACAGTGATATAAACTTGGTTATACTGGTATTGGAAGTAAGAAATTGAAAGGGAATACCAAATTTGACAGACACAGGGTAAAAAAAGACAAACAACTACAAAAGCAATACTTACAAAACTGTTTGGTGTAAGTGAACTGAACACCTCCGGGGGGGGGAGGGAAAGGGGGAGGAGGGAGGGGGTATGAGGGACAAGGTAACAAATAGTACAAGAAATGTATCCAATGCCTAACGTATGAAACTGTAACCTCTCTGTACATCAGTTTGATAATAAAAATTTGGAAAAAAAAGAATATTTCTCTGGATCTTATGCTTTTCACCTTAGGAAGCATCTCTAGTTCAAAACTCTTGGAGTTGGAAATATTTCATATTGCAGAAACTATTTTTGAAATTTGAAATATCTGCAGACACATAATAAGTTGTCTTGCAGACAGGATCCAGGAATGGAAATTACTTATGTTTCATGTATACATATATATGTGTAATACAGCTATCACTACATTTATATAAAGTAAACAAGAAAAACATTTCTATTATCTTCTTTAATAATTTTGTGCATGAAAAATTGTCATGGTATATAAATTTCCACTTGTGATGTCATGTAGACAGTCAAAATATTCCAGATTTTGGAGCATTTAGAATTTCAAATTTTTGCTTTAGGGATAATTAACCTGTACCATTGTTATACTTACATTACTCCAAAGGTAATGTGTTCTTTCTTTCAAGTCATGATTAAGATGTTAATTCTAAAATTTCTTACTTGTCTTTCTATATGTTTGTACTGCATTATTTGCTCAATATTTTTGTATTCATCTTTTAAATGAAAACAATTGCATTTTTGAGCAAGTAAGACTTTGAAGTTCTATGTTGTTCAGTACATTTTAAATAAATTTATATTCTAAGCATAGGTAAAAAAAATAATCTGCTGCATGGTTACAATATAATAGAACCAGTGTCCTGTCAGATGTCTTGATGTCTTCTGTTCTTTAGACAGACACTTTTAGAAGGGCATGTCCTTTTTACTGGTAGCCCTATCTGTTCTTAGTGTGTTTTGGCTTATGGAAGTGCTTTTGAGTGATCAGTTGATACCACTTCTTTTACCATTATACAGAGGAAACAAACACATTTCTCCAAAGTCTTTAAGTGGTATGTGCCTGGAGTAGGGTTTGATTCAGTGACTCTCATACATGGTGGCCTCAGGCTTGTATTTCCAACTACTTGGGAGGCAGAGATCTGGAGATCCCCATTCCAGGCCAGCCTTGTCAACACTAAAAGTTCCCAAGAACTTCCCTACCACTGGCCAAATGCAGTGGCAAGTGACTGTCTTCCCAGCGACAGGGGAAGCATAATGGCTGGATGTATGGCCTGTCATTTAAGCAGCACAGGCAAGTACAAATGAGAGAATTGCAATACAAACTGACCTGGGCATAAAGGCATACCCATTTACAAAATAACCAACAAAAAGGAACAGAGGATTAGCTCAAGGGGTAGAGTGCTTTCCTAAGGAGTTCCAGCCCCATAGTTCAACTCCTATATCACACACACACACACACACACACACAAACACACACAAAGTGGGGAGGAAGGGAGAGAAGAGGAAGAAGCATTGGAAATTGATTTTCACAGAAATACCACATTTGATTGAGAAGGCTAACCTGTCAAGCCCTATGTTTGACTCATGCTGGTATGGATATTGTTTTAGAAAGCTAACTATGAAACCATAAAGTCTCAGGGAAATGCTTCCTCGAAGTGCACCATGCCCATGCCTTTGCAAAGGGAGATTTGGGTGGCAGGGTGTTTGATCCGGGCCATCTGGATTACTTCTCTCAATGTCTCTGTTATTCATGTCTTCTACTTATGCCAAATTGCAGACCATGAGGTTTTTAAAAGCAGACTGTGTCATTTCCTCTTTATTTTATGTTGCATCTAGGTTTGTTTGGGTAGAGAATATGGTATAGTAGAAAAATTATGAGACTTGAAGTCAGCCCAACCCAGTTTTGAATCCCAGCTCTGTCACTGTATAATCTTATATAAGTTACTTAACATCTGTGAGCTTCAGTTTTCTCATCTGTAAAACAGAAATAGAATACTTATTTTTATAAGGTTGTCATGAACACAAAATGAAATTTTAAAATATGAAAAATTAAGACAGAGCCTGGAACACACTGAGCATTCAGAAACTATCCATGACATTTGGGTTTTCCAGAGGCCCCACAATAAAGGCATACAAAATGAATGTTGTATGCCACCATTGTTACCTGTGAACAGCGATTCAAGGGTGTACAGTAGGGGCTGGGAAGGTGGCTTGCTGGTAGAGTGCTTGCCTAGCATGCATGAAGCCCTGACTTCAATTCCTCAGCACCACATACACAGAAAAAGCTGGAAGTAGCACTGTGGCTCAAGTGGTAGAATGCAAACCTTGAGCACAGAGAGACTCAGGGAAAGCACCTAGGCCCTGAGTTCAAGCCCCAGGACTGGCAAAAAAAAAAAAAAAAAAAAAGTTTCCAGTAACTCACTTGCCTAGCAAGCGTGAGGCCCTGACTTCAATCCTTAGTACCACAATAAGTAAGTGAATGAATGAATAAATAGCTAAATATATAGGACAGCCATTTTTCACCCTTTCAAAATTGACTTAGTTACTAATTATAATATCTGTTCACACAGGCTGGCTTCCTAAGAATAATTTGGAGTGGTAGGCTTACAAATAAATGCGTGAGTATTGCACACCAATAGAATTGCCGTCCAATAGAATTTTATGTGAGGATGAAAATATTTTATATCTGCACTGTTCAGTATGGAGGAATTATATTTTTTTTCTTGGCTAGCCGAAATTTAAATGGCCACAGGTAGCTAGCACAGTTCTAGATGAAAAATACTATAATTTGATAAAAATCAAGCCTAACATCTATAAGGTGAAGTATAACTGGTGAATACTAAATTCCCAGTGAGAACTTTTTTTCACAATGATACTGAGGTTTGAACTTATGGTACTGGGGCTTTTCTGTTCAGGGTCTTGTGTTCTTACTTGGCTTATTTTTTTTTTTCCTGCTCACAGTGGGGCTCTACCACTTGAGCCACTTCTCTACTTTGGTTTTTTTGTTAGTGGTGGTGGTGGTTAGCTGGAGATAAGAGTCTAAGATTTTTCTGTCATGACTGGCTCTGAACTGTGATCCTCAGATCTCAGCCTCCTGCATAGCTAGGATTACAGATGTGAGCCACTGGCACCTATTGCATTGGGTACATTCTTAATGATAAGTTGTTAATTCTTTTTTTAGCCACACAGAACTCAATAGAAATAATGATAAGTTCTTAATGATAAGTTATGTTTCCATTTTCAAGCATAATGGACTGTCTAAAATCGACACATGGGGGGAGAGGGGGAACCTTTCTGTGTTTTGCGAGTGTCCTCCAGTGGTTTATGCTTTAGACACTTATTCCTCAATGTGGCAGTGTTGGTAGAGGGGGCGTAGTCTTGGTTCATGGGGCAGAGTCCGCCGAATGGCTATGTGCCTTTCTTGCATGGGTTTGCGCTGTGGTGGGACTGGACCTGTGGCTGCAGGAGGGGTTGTTACAGAGCCAGGCTGCCTCCGTGCTGCTCCTCTGCATGCCCTGCTGCCTCTTCACTCGGTGCCATGAGTTGACACAGCAGTAGGGCCTGAGCAGATGCAGCTGCCCATCCTTGCATTGCCTTGATTCCAGAACCATGCGCCAAAACGAATTACACTTAACAGTGGAAAATGGATTAAGACAAACCTGGAGGAAAGTGAGACAACAGACAATATTTAAAATATCAGTAATTAAAAAGTGAGACAATATTTAAAATGCTAAGTATTTCTGATATTTTAGCTGGGTGTTGGTGGCTCACGCCCATAATCCTGGTTACTCAGGATGTTGAAATCTGAGGATTGTGGTTTGAAGCCAACCCAGGCAGACAAATCTGAGACTCTTATTTTTTTTTCATTTCTTTATTGTCAAAATGATGTACAGAGGGGTTATAGTTTCATACGTAAGGCAGTGAATACGTTTCTTACCTAACTTGTTACCTCCTCCGTCATTTTTCCCCCTGCCTCCCCCCTCCCCATTTCCATCTTCCCCCTATGAGTTGTACAGTTGGTTGGGAATATGGCCTAGTGGTAGAGTGCTTGCCTTGTATAAATCTGAGACTCTTATGTCCAGTTAACCAACAAGAAGCTGAAATTGGTGTTGTTGTTCAAGGGACATCAGATCATCATCCTTGAGCAAAAAAGCTGACCCAGAGTGTGAGGCTCTGAATTCAAGTTCTAGGAACAGTGCACTCGCATGTGCATGCACACACACACACATGCACACGCACACACATGCACACACACGATTCTAATCTTCTGACTCCTGATACTTGATCCATGATTTGCTTCTTTGTTGAAGTTCCTTTCTGGAAACTGTGATTATCACTTTCCTCCTCATTTTTAAGTTTTACGATGATGGACCTTGGAACAGGCCCCCTTTCATTCTTCATGTTCTGTCTTTAGTAGATGCTTTCCAATCACTAGGCTAATTTCTTTCCTTTCAAGATACTTTCTCGTATTACTATCTTAAAATATTTTGAGGTCATACAGTTACTAAAAAGAAATAAAATAGGGAAGTGAATTGGGTGCATGTCTGCAGTTCCGTTGCTCAGGAGGCTCTGGCAGTGAGTCATTGTACTCAGGAGTTTGAGACTAGCCTGCTCAACATAGTTGAGACACTTCCCATCTCAAAAGATGAAAAGCCCTACACAGTGAGTCCCAGGAATACTAAAGGAATGTATAAGAAGAAAGCAGTGCTTCTTTCTGTAGTCAGCAAACTTTCCATAATCATAATGTACATTAACTACCAACTGACGATTTACTGAAAATGATTATGTGAGCCCATCAGTTGGATATGAGTTGGACAGTGATGTCTAGGGTAGAGTGAAACTCCTAGTCCCAAGTTCTCCTTCTGTCTTGCCTCGTGAGTATCTGAAATTGCATGAACATACCAGAGGCAGATTGCCACTAGGTAATCTACTAGATTGATTACTTCTGTGTGTGTGTGTGTGTGTGTGTGCACACGCACGCACGCACATACATGCACACATGCGGGCCTGACCTTTTGTGCTCAAGTCTAAGCTCTACACCTTGAGCCACAACTCTACTTCTAGTTTTTTGGTGATTAATTAGAAATAAAAGTCTCATGTACTTTCCTGCCTAGGCTGGCTTTGAACTTGACCCTCAGATCTCAGCCTCCTAAGTAGCTCAGATTACAAGGATGAGCCACCAGCACCCAGTTGATTACATTTTTTAAGTGAAGACTACACATAACACCTTATATTGCAAAATCAAGAGATAGCAATATTAGTATGTGACTTAATAGTAAGTTAAATGTCAGAAGGACTGATGATGTACCTTGGGAAATCGATTTGGGGATGACTAAAAGGTAGGACATGGGCACTGCTCTTCTTTTGCTATGATCATTTGAATATTATTTGACTTAAGTTAGGTGATTACTTTGATAAGAACATTTACTCAAGAATAGAAATAAAGGTATCTATATCCAGGGTTAAGAAAAAACTTCTTTCATTGACGTCTACTGTGTTTCATATCTCATATATGCTACTGTTCTCCTGAGGTAAATATTTTTAACAGCTTCTACTTCAGTTGCTTTGGTGGTTATTTTATTTTATCTTGTTTTGTTTTGGTGCTGGGGGCTCACACCCAGGGGTCTTGTACATGTTAGTGAATGGCTTTTGCAGTGCATTGCACCCTTCGTCCCTGCGTTCATGATCTGAAGTCTGTTGTGTTAAGGTGTAAAGCTATCTGGGCCTGCCTTTGCCCAGTTGGCCAAAAGGTGGCCACCTCAAACTGCTTTGCAGCCATGCAGGTTAATAGCATGCTTTGAGAGCAATGTACATTTGGCCTATGACTGCTGTTGGTCTTTCATCCCTGAGCCACAATGGACAGCCAAGGGAGCAGCCCTGACCTAGTTGGGTGAGGCAAAGGGTTATCTTGCCAGCGGGAGCATGGCATTTCTGGCAAGTGATTTCTCTTCTAACTGTTAGAGTTGATGCCATGGCAGATTTTCCTGACTCGGGAGTAGGTGTTGAGCCCTGGTCCAGCTGGTTAGATTATTTGTTGGTTTTGATTATCTGCACCAATAAGCCTTTTTGCTGGCTCAGATAATCAGAAACAGGGAGTCATTTTCCATTTTCCTAACAAAATGCTTTTTGCATTTTGAAATGACAACAGGTAAAACTTGATTCCACTTCTACCATGAGATAGGGGAATTTTTATTGAATTAAACCAAGAATTTTTTTGTTTGTTTTGATCTCAGGCAACATTAAGATAGAACCCAAGGCCTCATGCATGCTAGGCATGCATTCCACAGCTAAGCTACATAGGCCCTACATTGAGAAGACTTGAGATAGTCAAATATCTGTAGACAGGTCGGTTTTCTACCTTCACTGCTGATGCTGTTAGGTGTCTTTTACTCGGCTCTCCTCTGTACCAGGCACTGCGGGTCCTCATAGCAGTCCTGGGAACATCTGCAGTAACACTTTGACGTGAGGCTGAAGACACTACCTGCTCGTTGAGTTGACTTGCCTAAGATCTTGAAGCTGAAAGCGTGCGAGCTAAGTGTGGAGCCCTGATGTGTGTTCTTCCTCAGCCCGGGATCTTCTCCACGTGTTTAGCTGACTTATTGTGCAGCCTCTGGCTTTCTAGCGCATGAAAATAAGAAAGCAGCTAATTTGAACTTAAAGCCTACTTGTGTCATTATTGGATAATGCTGACAAAAAATATAGTTATTCTTTGTAAGAAAGTTTAGAATTTCCTGTTTTCTAGTTCTGTCATTCTTTTTACCCTCTCATTTCAATGTTTTGGAATCATTTTTGTTCCCCAGACATCTTTTATTCCATAAAAATCACGTACTCTTGGTATTTTGGTTTTAGGTCTTTCTATTCCTCCTGCCTGGATAATTGCTGCTAGCTTTTCATGGTTTCTCTTCTGACATCCCTTGCCATCTGAAATTGATTATGTACATTGATCCAGTTTTTTAAGGCTCGATTTTTGTCACATTGCCTATGCGTGTAAACCATTGATGTCTCCCACCATTTATAATAAAAATAAAGTTTTCATGTTCCACACAAGTGGAGAGACACAAGTGGTAAAAAGGGAACCAAGGCAATAGCAATACTTACAAGGCAGTATGCTGTAAGCCAGCTGTACAACTCTGGGGGAAGGGGAGGGAGTTGGGGAGGTGGGGGAGGTAGCAGGAAAATGAGGAAGGAGGTAACAAATTTGATAAGAAATGTACTCACTGCCTTACGTATGCAACTGTAACTAACCCCTCTGAACATCACTTTGACAATTACTTAATTAATGTAAAAAATAAAAATAAAGTTTTATTAGTCTCCACTTCCAGATCTTTCATAGTGTGATGTGATCCGTTGCTCCACCAGGTACTGAGCCCCTCCCTTCCTTCTCACTCCTCTCGCCCATGCTGGGCTATCCCCTCCTCCAGCCACTGAGGCAAGGATTTTCCGTACAACCTATTTGTTGTTTATGCATTGCATTTTAATTGTTTTTTTATATGTGTATGTCTCATTTACCCAAATAACTTGTTAGCTCCTGAGAAGTATCCAACATATTTAACAAATTTTATTGTAAATATCACTTAGGAAAAAATAAAGTAGTTTTTAAAGTCAATATACAATTCTAACTCTATACTTCTTTGTTATTGCTAATTTCATAAAGGTAGACAAATAAAACACCTTTCCATTATATTTTTCATTTTTAATTACTGTAAGATTGGAAATGTATTATCATAACTGCAATAACATAGTATGTTAAATAAATAAACCACTCTCACTTTTTCAGTCTGAAACATACAAAAAAATCTACTCTGAATCAAAGTCATATATTCATCATTAGGCTTTTAAAAATAGAACAATATTTGAGAACTTGTAATATGTTGTTTTATTATACTGTTGGTAAAGTAACTGGATATAATGTTATAAATGTATAAAATATAAATGAGTTGTTTATTTACATGCTGGATTAAATAGAGTTGGAAACTGTTCAGAATATCTATTAATGGCATGAGGGAATTAAAAACTATATTTAAATACTGAGTGTAAAATGATCTGCTTAGATGAGATTTTATTTTCCCAAATCATGTGTTTTTGTGCCTAAATTACTTATTATTTTCTGGTTTTTGAACTTGAAAATACCTCTGTCCTTTTTTAAATCTTGTTTTACACATTCAACTCCTATTTTGTTTTGCTTAAATTTAAAGATACTTCATGATAAATAAATATTCTACCCTAATATATAAGCAATTTAAGATATGTTCAATATAAGGCATTTTTGCTTCAAAATATTTGAATGAATTTTAGTAAAATAGATTAATTTATTCCTGAGACCAAACAATAAGCTCTCATAATTTTTCATATATTTACATACTCCTATTTGTTTGTCTTAGAGTCCTTTTGTTACCTTTTTTAAATGAAAATATCAGAACAATATTATTGTACTTCTAAAATCTTATACACTTTTAAGGTTAAGGGCTCTCATAAGTAGTTTTCCCTAAATTATTTTTTCTTTTATATTTCTTTCACATTTTTCCAAGAGATAAATTATTTTTTCTATGTGTTTTTTTATGGCATCCAGTTGGAATCATAAATCTTTCATATTTGATGAAAATCACTGCATGTATCTGATCAGATCTCTTAAAACAAGAACGTTAGGTTTTAAAGGATGTGGCATTTTAAGTTACGATGACTTTTTAAAGGGCACAAGCCTTAGAATGAAAGTCTATGTTATCCATTTGGACTACTCTCATTTCATCATTTTCTTTTTAAGATCAGACTTCATCTTACTCAGGCAGCCTCACTAATGTGCTTTTGTGGATGTGCTAATCCCTTTTGTCATGAGACAGAAACTAGCCTGAATTTCCGACTCCCTTTTCATGATGTTAACATTTATGGCAGAAATAAAAGTGAGCTCATTTTGAATTCAAGTACATATATTTGATATGGATATTTTCTCCTTCTCTCTCCCTAAGGAAATGGAGAAATTGCGACTGGAACTGAGCGAAAGCAGGCAGCACGTGGAGGAGGAGCAGCAGAAGGCAGCCCGGGCCAGAGAAGAGTGCCTGAAAGTCACAGAGCTGCTGGGGGAAGCCAAGCACCAACTGCACCGCACCAGGTATGCTGAAGCCCGTCACGCACACCAGCACCCCGCGCATGCCACTGCTCTTTGCCACAGGCTTCCAAACGGTTGTTAGACTTAGTCGTAGCCGTTGAATTCACACACAGCTTCCAAGCATATTAAGAAAAGTGGGGACGTGGAAAGCAAAACACCCAGACATGTGAATGATGAGTGGCAGGGGGTTACTGGTATATTACAAAACTGTTTGTCTACAGTGCTCAAATATTTAGGTGAGTCTCCATCAATATAAGCAAAATGACATAGTTGCCCTCCACCTCCACTACCTCGCCTGTTTATTCCAAGTCTAATACAAATGTTGGAATGAAGGCTCTGAACGATATATTTAGGGAAATAAATCAGATACTGTCAGTGGTGAAAGACAAAATTAAAAGAAATCCTGACACAAATTGAAATGCAGCCGATACAAAATAAGCAATCTGTATCCTAAAAAGGTGTCACATTTAGAGATGAAGTAATTGATTGGCCGGCACTGTTCATATTCAGATCATTGCCATTACCATGACTTCAGGTTTCAAATTGCAGTTTCCATTATGAGATACTTCCATGTGATCATCGTTGCTATGAAGTTTAATCAGAATATAACACAGTCATGAAATAAGACTCTCTAGATTGAGATCATTGTGACTTTGCTATAGTAGAAATATACATACACGTAAATATATACACAGAAAAACTCACACAGATAGAGCTAGTAGATATTTCACTTTACTTTGTAAGTGGTATCTTCTCCTTTTGAGTTTTAGTGTGTTTTTTAAAGTGTTCAGATCAAGCCTTGGGTTTTGTTCAGTTCTTAGAGTTTTTCAGTTTTTAGATAAAATTTTGTCTAAATACACATGTAAGTTTATGATATTGGGTTTAGTTTATAAAATAGGAAAACACTGGTCTTCCAATTACAGTGCTGTGTTGAATTTAAACTATGAAAGGGGACTGATCCCTTTTACATTAAATATGACAATGTAATTCTGAGCACGGTATGATAACAGATGGAGAAAAGCACCACTTGAACAGCCTGCATTTGGAGAAAAAAATATTCTAGAGGTTGGTGAACCTCCCAAAGTTTTGGGTTAGTGTTAAGATGCCTCTAGTTCTGTTAAAATCAAACTTTGTTAAAACATTTTGTTATGATAATATTCCAAATGGTTTGACACCTTCCTATTTAAACAGTGAAAGTAAATGAGAGGAAAGAGAAAGAGGGAAGAGAGGGAAAAGAAAGCATTTATGCATGTATGATATCTGGAAAATCTCCCAGCAGTTAAGACACTTTTATGAGGAAAAATTGCTTAATACTGCAGGATAATAGCTGTTCTTTTAGTGCCTATTTGAAGTGTTGTCATTGTGGAACTGAGAACACAATATTAACGTGGTTCCCGTGGTGATTTAATCTTAAAAGTATTAGAATTTGCCTTCATCATGATAATGTTACTAGTTTTTCTTTTCTGTCAGACTTCTATTGAGAACCAGCCATTTGTGTGCTAAGCACTAGTAAACCACCGAAATAGGACAGCTTTTAATGTCTCCGTGTGGCTGAGCTTCAGCAAATAAATATTAATGCTGAGTTTGCTCCTTTTGCAATTCTATCTTATTCAGAGACTTAATTTCTGAAGTCAGAGTCTGTAGAGTTTCCTGAGCAGGATCAATTTGTACTGTTTGACAAGATCTATTTCTTCTAAGTAGAGCGTATTAAGATGCAGTCACTGCTGAAAGCCACGAGTGCTAACCAGTTCCTTTGTTCTTAAGAAAACTGTTTTGTTAGCTTCCCTAGAAAGCTTTTTTTGCCCTATTTAGCTTTATTTACCTCAGTTCTGCAAAAAATTAAACCTAGGAAAAGAAAATGAAACTTAATCACCTATTTTCTAAGTGCTGTGCTTTAGTATAAGCATTATGCTTAGTTTTATTTCATGTTTTATAAAATCCACATTCATAAATTTAAAGGTGACCAAAATGCAAAGAATTATATTTTATATATACATATATGTATACACATATATTCTCTATATGATTTGGTTGTTGAACCATTTCTAATATGCTTTTATTTATTTACTTTTAAAAAGACTTTGCTAGCTCTCACCATTTACTGATTGAATACATTCAGGTGTGTGGCTGGAAAACATTGCCTCTTTCTTTTTTAGTATATCTAAGCTGAAATACACAACTCCCATGCAAACAGCACCTCTCTACTCAGCCTCAAACATTTTGAATGACATAGTGTAAGCGAAGTTTAAAATTATATGTGCAAACTATGTTATAAGGTAATAATGAAATAGGGAGCTAAATCTTTAGGGGTTAAGAAAAGTTAAAAACTAGAATAGAAATATGTTGATTTGTCTGAAAGAAAAATATGGTTCCATACTCTGATGTTTGTTCTTATTTGGATTTAAATTTGATTTAAAGGTGGAAAACAGAAAGTCAGCATTTATTATGACAGTTGGTGAGTGTATCATCTACTTAGTCACAAATATTTATTGAGCACCTACTATCCTTCCTTTTTATTAGCATATATTAATTCTACAAAGGTGTTTCATTATATTCCTATATGTGCATATAATGTACGTTGATCAAATTCAGCCCATGACTTTTTCCTTCCCCACCTTAAACAGTTTTTTAAAACAGATTCTATTATTCATTCATTCACTATTAATGCATATCTATAAAGTACTTTGGCCATATTCCTGTCACTTATTTTTTTAAGGGCTAGATTCTGCATATGAAGGAGAATAGGTGATACTTCTCTTTCTCAAAGTAGGTGATTTGGGGGCTGGGAATATGGCCTAGTGGCAAGAGTGCTTGTGTCGTATACATGAGGCCCTGGGTTCGATTCCTCAGCACCACATATACAGAAAATGGCCAGAAGTGGCACTGTGGCTCAAGTGGCAGAGTGCTAGCCTTGAGCAAAAAGGAAGCCAGGGACAGTGCTCAGGTCCTGAGTTCACGTCCTAGGACTGGCAAAAAAAACCAAAACAAAACAAAGTAGGTAATTTTGCTTTAACATAATCTCCAATTCCATCCATTTTTCTTCTTTATGGCAGAGCAATATTCCATTGTGTATATATATATACCATTTTCTTTGCTCATTCAGTGGTTGATGGGCTCCTAGGCTGGTTTTATACTGTGAACTAACTTTGGGATACTCTGATTGGCCATAGGCATAGAGAGAAAACTAAAACTCAGCTTCCACATTAGGTTAGTCAGCTTGTACTCAAAAGCTCACTCTAGCTGAAGGGAGCGGATCTACATATGCAGTTGCAATAGATATGTCAGTAGTGCATCACTGGAACTAAAGACACCACCGAAGCCCAGAGGAAGGGAACAGCTTGCTCTGTACTAGAGGTGTAGAAGATAGTCAATCAGGTAAAGACAGGTGGTAGAGAGACTGCTGTTGTGTAGTAATCTTGATTAGTGAGTTCATGGGTGGGAGTTTTAAAGGTGGGGTGGTAACCCAGGGCCTTGGTCTAAGCATAGACATACAGATGGGAGACAAAACCAACCCCACAGTCAGGTTAGGTGTTCGGTAGGTGATAAGAATAGAGGAGGAATTAGCTTTTATACTTTTTAGTAATTGAAAACATTAAAAATAATATGCAAACGATAGACTATATAGCTTTGTGAGACTCCACTGTGATCATGTTTCATTTGCTATATGACTCTACCACAGCTGAATTGAATGTGGTCTCCAAAACCTAAGCTAGTTACGATCTGGCCATTTATCGGGAAAGTTGCTCAGATAGGAGGTTCAAGATAATGGGAATCAAGAGACCCTCAACTTTAGCAATTCAAGTTTATATTAGAAGATAATTAGGTTTAGAAGACAATGGAGGACATTGTGAAAATTGGCTGGCGATGGTTAGCAGGGCTCCAATGGACTACAAGCAGCATGTAAGAGAATAGTATTGCAGTCCTGGGCCTCAGCTATGCCAGTCCAGCCTGCCGAGTAGATGGGAAGTCGTGTTCAGAGACCCTGAGAGCAGCAACCAGCAGAGACAGAATTAAAGGTGACCCTGTACATTTTAGTCTCAATTAACTATTAATTCTTTAATCTGGTAACTATGGAATTTAAAAGATATAGCCAAGGAAAGTGATACATTTTACCCAAATCACAAGAGATGTCCAATATAGACTGTATGTGTGGAAAAAGGTGCTGTCCACAGGCTGAGTTCTGGGTGCTGTTAGCTTGGAGGCAGTGATTCTAACCAAGGGCGAGGGTGGAAGCACATAGAGGAGACTTTTTTTTTTTTTTAGTGCTGAGTATTGGACCCAGAGCCTCTTTGCCATTGAGCACACAGGACGCCCTGGTCCAGCACTGCCACAAATGTCTGTCATGCCTACCACTCATTTTGACATGTCTTTAGGCTCTGCTCATCTGTCACATGATCTATGAAAGTAGTCTCCTAACACCCTTCCAGTGTTTTGCTCACCAGGGAATAAGGAGTATTCATAGGCCATAGCTTTGACTCTAGTCTCCCTTATTATTCTATCAAGAATTTTCTGAAATACTCTCCCACCCTTCCATGGTGCTGTACTGCGCAGGTGCACCGATGGCCCAGGCCACACCACATGGCCTCTGTACCGTGCTGATGGGCCTCACTCTCCAAAGCCTCGCATGCTGGCTGCTGGCCAAATGCGGGCACTTGGGGGCTTGTTTCCCCTGTGGTTTTTGACCTTCCCCCCACTCTCTACCCTCAACCCCTGGAATACCCTGTGAGTTTCTGGCCTTTTCACAATCCTCCCTTCTTTTCCAGGCCTCCCTGAAATCCCAAGCTCTCGGCTGTAGCCCTCCCTGGTAACTCCTGCCAGGAGAGAACAGGTTTTCCTAGATGCCTTCTGCCCACTTTGAGGAACACTAGAGGTTAAGGAGGGAGCCATCTTCCTATCTGCCTGGGGCAGAAAAAGAAAGGGAGTAGCTGACCTGTGAGCAAGCTTTCTGGGTCACAGTGCTGCTTCTAAAAGCAGCGTGGAATGCTTCTCGGAGTCCCTCTGGCAGTTCCTCTCTCTGCAGACTCTTACTTTCCCTAGTTCACAGCTGAGGCAAGTAGGCCTGGAGAAGTAAAATGAGTCATCTAAGGTCACACAGCTGATCTGTTATGGGAGCGGTAATTTGTCTGCCACACTTATCCCTATCCATTAGGCTGTAATTCTATGTAAATTGCTAGGGAAATGGATTAATGTGATTATTCTCGAGAAGACAACTGGGAAAACGAATACCATAAATTTGTAATAGAAGTGATAGCTGTTCTTTAATACCAGTAGAGACATATGTGGGTGAATTTTGGTCCAGACCGTTTCCTGTGGCCCTTTATTTGCCTTAGTCTAATGTATTTTATGGACAGTATTAATGACCAGCAACAAAAAACTGTCATTCTCCTCTACTTCCTTTTTACCAAAAGGAAACAGGCTTCTGTAAAAAAGTGGTTATTGCTTTGCAGATTTGATTTTAATGTGTACATCTTTTGGACCATAACACTTGAATGCATCTCACATGACTACCATTTACATATATGTGATAGGTTAATTTATGATCTAGCTCACTAAAGCAACTATTTCTGAATGTTTATGTGACTGTTTATTAACTACTTAGAGTAGCAAACACTTGCCCACAAATCTACTGTACATGTATTGAAAGAGATTCTTTCAAACCCTGCATCCTTTTCTTATAAATGACTAGAATGGCAATGATTATAGAAAGCCTTATTTTCTCAATTACTGGAAGAGTTAGAATTATCTGAAGTGCAAAAGGGAGAGAAACTTGCCATTAAACTTGAAGCTTCAGTTTCTATTAGCATAACCCTCAAAATTCTTAGCTTTCTTCTCGCATAAATGGCATTTTCAATAATGTACTTCAGAGAACTTCTCAAAGTGGGGAATTTAAGTGAGAGACCACAAAGTGAGTGTTAGATTATGACCTACTTTGGGGATCCTGATGGGAAGACCTGACCTCTGACCTCTGACCTCTGACCTAAATAGGTAGCAGACTGAGCTACAGCATTCAATCTTTTTGAAAAGAGGTAGGACATACAGGGGTGTCACAAAGCTATCCTCTTATGGTGAAGAAATGCATTGGCAGAGGTGACAGAGGCTTTGTTTCCAGAGCATTCCGAGACATGTAGCTTCTTTATGTTCACTAGCTGAACTACTTGTTTGAATGTCCTTCTTTAACCACTCAGACTTCTAGTATGAAACAGAATTTTAATTTTTTTGGTTGAGGTGTCAGAAAGCTTTAAAAGGGGAGCTGATGAGTTTTTATCTCCAGATTATGTTCTGCCCCAGTGCAGCTGATTTGAGGGTTTCTTGAACCAGGGAGTCAAGCCAGCATGTGTGCTGTCAGATTAGAACTCTGCTTCTATATGCATGCTGTTCGCCATCTCAAATGCTTCAATATCCTGGAATCATACCCTTTAGTCTGAAATCGAATATAATGGAAATTCCTCTAATTTCAAAATGTGAGAATTTGACATCCACCCTCCTCTACCTCCAGTTTCAAAGCCTTTCATTGCAGGTTCACCCCGTGGAAGCAAATTGAGTCGTGTATACATGTGCCCTTCAGAGTGCTATGCGATTTCCCCCATAGCCACAGGTGGCCAAAAAGAGAATCTCACTTGATAATGTCAGGGACCCTGGACAAATAAACCAATAGGTTGATTGCTATATATTGCCCCTGTTGTTTCAAAAGAATACAAAATTTCCTTCGGCTAAGAAATGATTTAGAGTGGAAAGAGAAGAAAGAAGAAAGCTTAGCTGAATGTCAGTGGGTCACACCTATAATCCTAGCTACTTGAGATGCTGAGAATGGGGGAATTGCAGTTCAAGGCCAACTGAACAGCTCAGATGACTCCATCTCAATGGAAGAAAGTAGGTATTGTGGACATACCTGTAATTCCAGCTCTAGTAGGAAACCTAAGTGGATGCCTGCGTAGGAAGTGAGCCCCTACCTCAAAATTAAGCCGCCAAGAAAAGGACTGGAGGTATGGCTCAGACCACCTGCGTAGCAAATATGAGGTCCCGACTTGAAACCTCAGTCTTGTTCAAAAACAAAAACCAACACTTTTTTGTATGCATTTGAAGCCTAACAATCCTGGATGCAACATGTTAGAAGTCCCAGGAGGCATGGTCATTTCTTCTTCCCAAGACTGAGTCATTGTCTTCTTGAGTATAAAAAGAACAAGGTTCAGGACGCCAGGGGGATTCCCCAAGGCAGTGCTGGCTGAAGTCCGTGGTAGCTGGCAGCCACTGGTCTATGATAAGCTGAGCACAATGACTGAGAGCAAGTGTCCAGAAACCTTTGTGTCAGATTATTTATTTACCTATTTATTCATTTATTTAGCACATGACTACCTCTTCATTATACCTGCAGTTTCTATATCAGTTTTACATTGCTACAATTATGACCAGTGAGCTGTAGCGGGGTATCTTAAACAACACATTTTGGTACAAAATTCGTTTGCATTGCATTTTACAAAACTAGTGCTTTGCAAAGGGTCAGACATTCTAACAGATTTATGTTTGACTACAACATGTGTGCCCTGTTTCATTTCTTGATGCTAGCGGGGGCGGGGCTGGAGGTGAGCAGCCCTTGCTGAGTGAGGAAGCGGGGTACGGAAGGGGAAGCCTGAAGCTGTAGCCACGGGAGAGGAGGAGGGTCCGTCAGGCTCCACAGTCACCCCAAAACGTGGAGAAATGTACTTCAAAGCTAGATAGAAAAACTTTGTGGGCTGTAGAGCACCAGAAAACAGGCTCCTTTCATCTGCGTGTCCTCAGCACCAAGCTTGGCATGAGGCATTGAGCAGGTTCTCTAGAATTGCTGAATAAATTTGCCTCGGCTATTTATTGTTAGAGAAAATGAAGAACGAGCTGCCCTCATCAGTCAGCCTAGGTCAGAAACCCCCAACTTGTACCCTGGTCCTTTGAAGAAGATAGTGTAACACTCGAGTGCATTCTTGCCGTTCCACGGTGAACTTTTATCATTTTTCTCCTGAGTTTTATTCAAGAATTTTTAGCCTAAAGTTTCCATTTAAAAGTTAAGCTCATTTTTTTCCTCTTGTACTCCTTTCATGAATAAATTAAGCAGAGAACGTGTCAAAAATAATTTTAAATGGATATATGTGCAACCAACATCTTCAAGGCTCAAAATAGATGGCCTTGGTGCTGTTATAAATTGCATCCTCTTTTCCTTCCCTCATCTAGTATCAGAGAAAAACAGACTGTCAGAGAGCCAGGAAAGAAAAGCCTTTCCTTTTGCTCTGGTGGACACTGCGCTGCCTGGGCCCGCTCTGCTCCACCTGTTTGACAGGCGAGGCACCATGGCCTCCTTGTGGCCTGGGGCAGAGAGGTTAGCATCAGAGGCTGCCAGCATGTGTGTCTGTGGGTTCTGCTTAACGGTCCCTGGCTCGCCTCCCCTCCGCGCAGCAAAGCCCAAATGTGTGTGCAATGAAAATCTACACTGGGGATGCTCTCTTCTCCCCTGCCACACAGGCCCACAGCCTGGAGCATGGTGGCAGCAGCCGCCAACTCATTTTCTGAGGAAATCGAGCAAGTATTGCCCACACCATACCACTCCCCCCAACTCAGCAACGATGAGTATCAAGTTCAATAACAACAGAAGGGAAAGACGCAAAAACATGGAATTCCTGCCGGAATAGACCCAAGTCTATTTTCCTAAAAGAAAATTCTGTTCTACTATATTATTTTAGGTGGACCCACATTGCCCTAATTGGGTGTGTTTGGTAGGGTGTGCTTGTTATTTACTAGTTCCTTGGTAGCCACAGTTTATTACACAGTGAATCAATGATTGATTCTAAGATTTTAGAATCAAAGCTTATTAAGGATCCTGAGAAAGTAAGCCCCTAGGAGAATATGTAGTCTCCTCAGTGACCCATCTAGAGGCACGCCTCATAACACATTTGTGTCACACTGCGGATAAAACACCGCAAGATCAAACAAACAGAGCACAGTCAAGTCCAGGAGCCCACAGCAGCACCAGGTGGGTGGGGAAGCAGCCCGCGAGGCCAGCCCGGTCAGCTCACCTGGGCTCAGTGTGGCCTCTCCCCAGCAGGCACAAAGTCACCTGGGCAGGGCGGAGCCTCTGCTGCCTTGCCAGAGCCATGGAGTAGAAAGGAAGAGAGAGGAGGCTTCGTCTCAGAATGTCAGAGGATTGCCTTCTCCAGGAAGGGCGCCGGCACATAAACAGTGCAGCCCCCTGGCACCTTCGTGTCCACCGGAGGCCTGTGTCTGACCAAGACACGCCAAAAGTACATACCTAGAGCTAGAAGAGCAACTGTAAATGTAATTCTACCCGCAGCAGAAGTATCCACGGTAAAGTAAGAAGTCACTGCTGGAACATGTGTACGGGCAGATGGAGGAATGCTCAGCGTGGAACGTTCTTGTCTCTTCTCTACTTAAGGTTCTCAAGTGTGGTTGGTCGGGCTTAGCGTTGCCTGACCCTGACCCTTGTCCTGCTCTGTTTCTGATCATCTTTGGTTACCTTGGGAAAGACATCCTACCATGCTTTATTTCCTGCAGTTCTTAACTCAGATTTTTATGAGGATAAATGCCAGTATGTACAATCACTTTAACAAATTCAGGCTTCTATCAATGTAAAGGGCTGCTTGTCTATTCAGGGACTCCAGTGACTTTAATATGAATTAATGTAAAATAAATTAATTAGCTGTCACAGTGCATTGATCCATCTAGGAAACTTTAGGGCAGCTGAAGGCATAACCCAAACAATCCAGCCATTTCTGGCAAGGTTGTGGTGTTGACAAATTAGGGACACAGAGAGTATATCATTAGATACATGACTTCCTATTTTCTACATCTCATGTGGTAGGTCCTCTTTGTCTTGAGAGAGAAAACCATCTTGCTATTCTTGATACTAACTCTTCATCCAAACAGTGTATAATGGAGACAGATCTGCACCCCAGGGGCTCCATCCACTCTGCATCATGCACTGATAGCCATTCTGTTCTTCAGCTGCTTCTGTATCCAGGCATTTCTTCAGAATCATTTGGTATGGAGTTGGTCAACAATGTTTGGGCTGAGGAAAGATAATATATTAAGTAATGCTAAAATTCATCTGTACTGAAAAGATGGGCTGGGAATATGGCCTAGTGGTAGAGTACTTGCCGGGTATACATGAAGCCCTGGGTTCGATTCCTCAGCACCACATACATAGAAAAAGCCAGTAGTGGCGCTGTGGCTCAAGAGGCAGAGTGCTAGCCTTGAGCACAGAGATCCTACTCAGAGCTGTAGAGGAACTCAGATTCAGATCCTGAGTCCAGGTCAATTTGCAGAAAGAATTATCTATTCAAAGTAGAAGGAAGAGTGACAGCATGAAACAACTCGGTAACTAATAAACTTTTTAGATGCTGTTTCATATGTTTGCTTTTCATTAAATTGAGGAATGGTTGCGACTATGTTGTTGTGATTCAGTCAACATTTATTCCTATCTGTTTTTCATATACAAAGGCTTAGGGGTGCCAGGAAATAAACTGTTAACGGAGAATTAACTTCTTTGGCATGCTTTCATACTTATCTTCCAAATTAAAGAAAATGAAATGGGCAGAAACAGAGTGTAGATTACCTCCTTTTTGTCAAAAATGGTGGGAATTTGAAAATTAATAATAAAAAAGGGAACAGATGCAGTAACATGCCAGAGGGAGATTAATGTGGAGAGTAAAATCTGTGAGCAACAAAACTGAAGCAAACTGAATCAGTGGGAGGTGGTTGTACAATCAAAATCAGGATAAAAGAGAAATTACAAACAACCCTGCACTTGTCAAAGTAGTAGTAATGAAATCCTGACTCTGCCAGCAGTGAGAACCTGTGTTAGCACTTTGGGGTAAGGATGGTAGCCGGGTGCCAGGTAGGAGGGCAGTGTTAGGTTGCTGGGCAGCAGCCATCTTGTATAGAACAGATGGCACCGAAAGCTGGCAGGGGAGGGGCTCCTTAGCAGAACTAATCAGACAGTAACAGATAGGGCAGCTGGGAAGACTGA
Organism: Perognathus longimembris pacificus; assembly: GCF_023159225.1. Classification (NCBI taxonomy): domain Eukaryota; kingdom Metazoa; phylum Chordata; class Mammalia; order Rodentia; family Heteromyidae; genus Perognathus; species Perognathus longimembris. The sequence continues at coordinate 65,840,336 of NC_063171.1, forward strand.
CCACAGAGAGGGAGTCTGCGGGGTAGCTGAGTGCCATGATGTTTGCAGTGGTGTGCCCATTGGTCTGAGATAAGACCTTGCAATGTCTTTCCCATGTATGGAAGAGTGGAAACTTTTCTGCAAAAAGGAGAATTGAGTTGAATTGGGTCAAACTCGGGTTGGGGGTGGGGTGGGGTGAATGTTAGTAGAGAGACTGAGAAAGGAAGAATTGTCTGTCCCTGGGTTTCTTATGGGAGTTTTTGGTCTCAGCTTCCAAGTAACTTTGATTTTTTTTGCTGCCTGTGTGGCTCTGCCATTCTGGTCTATAGTGTGGCACATGGAATGATCACTTTGTATATTTTATGCATCAGAGAATTTGCAATATGGAGGCTATAGTTAGAATTAGAAAAGATTTTTTTATATGATTTCTACCACAAGTCCTTCAGAAGTGCATTTCTACTTAATTCTTTGTAACCTAATTTCCACTCATTGATTCACAGCTGCCTGCCCTTCCTTTCTTCTCCTGTGTAGCTCTGGGTGAAACATCAAAATATAAGTCCAATTTAGAGCCCAAAACTATTAAATTAAATAAAATTATTCTGTAGGAAATGAAAAGTTGACCTATTAAATTTAATTACCTGTTAAAGAGTCATTGTCCTTTAAATATAGAGTTGGGACATTCATGCTAAAACTGAGACTGACAAAGAGATCAGGTCTCTTACATCTGTTTTTGAACTTGTGTATTTGTCTTTCTTTGCAGAAGGTTTATAGCTTGGCTCAATTTATTCATTTTGGAGGGGGAGGGAGAAACATTACCAGGATTTGCAATAGGTGGTATAACATAGCCATATGCTATTTATGCAGCAGTTTCTGCAATAAATCTAATTTGGTGCTGTCAAAAAATTAGACTTATTTGATACAGCAGCACATTAGTAAATGATTGTGGCAGATTTAAAGTTGTCATTTAATCTCTTCTTACTCTTAAGAGAACCGAAAATCCATTCCCCCCGTGATGAACACTCCGAAAAAGTCTCCATTCTTTGTCCTACAGTCCTACAAATATTTCCACATCTGAAAGAAGGTGTTGCCCGAGGTAATGAGGACTGGACGGGGGCAAATGTGTATCCTCTGAGGTTCAAGACACCCTGACTAAATCGGCAGACAAAAATAAATAAGCCAGAGAAAACGAGGAGTGTTTTCCTCATTTGCAGTTCTTAGAGAAGTGGGGCTGTTAGTCTCATTCGGAATGTGGATACACGAAGGTCAGCGCTTTATTAATGAGTCCTTCCATCCTGCATCCATATGCTGTTTTAGGAGAACTGGCATTAAATGTGAGCCACACCAGTTCTTGTCCTCACCTAGCAGTGCCCTCAGAAACCGCTTTCCTCTTCCGTGCTGTAACCTGGCAACATTACCACAGTGCCTTTTTTTCCTGTAAAATTTGTGTTTCAGGTGTTGATATCAAACTACACTTTTTCTTAGTTTTTCTATTTAAAAGATCAAGTAAGCATATTCCACCTTAAACAGAAAGAAACTCGTATTCTCTAAGTTCCTAAATTAGTCCATGTGTAAAAGTAATCATGATTCGCTCCTTTCTCCTTTTTCTTCTGCGTTTATGGAAGGGAAACGTGTGTGTATGTGCATCCGTGCATCCGTGTGTGACTGTAAGTGATGTTAGAACTGAGTGGGTTTTTTTTCCCCATTTGTTTATGTTCTTATCAAACCGATTTCCAAAAGAAGGCTCCCAGTGTGTTTTGGAAACACAGTTTACTAAGAACGGGGAGTTCTTTCACGGTGACTTAAACTAGCATTTTGCTAATGCTTCTTTCTTTCATATAGCAAATCAGTTCCTAGAAGTGATCAAATTACCAGCACTCTTTCAATGCCATTCAGAGCCAGGGATCTAGCTGACCAAACTACTATCAGGCACTAAGGGGGAAAAAAAAATCCAGAAAAATATTGACAAAATTGCTGGGTAAATTTCACGGCATTTTTGAAATTTTCTCAAAATAGAAATTATGTTTTGAAAAAGAATATGCTTTCAATATGTTAAGTACAAAACCATATATTAAATTGAATTACATATTACATAAGAGGGATTTATATGGAATAAAGTATTTCAAAGGCTAATAATAAAATGAAAATTACATCAAAAAAAGAATATTTCTGCACTTGAATTTTAAGCTGTAGTTTTTGCTTTTTTTTGTATTTAGTATCAAAATTTTATCAAGTCCAAAAAGCCTGCCTTGATAAAAATTTATAAATTAGGAATCCTTAATTAATTAGAAATCTCAGATTTAAAATTTAAATTCCATGTTTTCTAGACTTCTTTTTTTACTGAAACTGTCACTTTTATGTCTTCAAGAAAAGCTTTTATTTCTATTTTCTAAAAGAATTTAGAAAACTTTACAGACCTCATGGATTTTATTTATTGCAAGCATACTATGCTTAAATCTTAAGATAATCTTTGTAGCTTTAGGACAGCCTTATGTGTGAAGGACTTTATTGATTTTATTTAAAATAAACATTTGTAATAGGATTAAATTTTAGGATAATTCTACAACATATTAAATCAGCCTTATGCATGAACAGCCATTGGGTCACATTTAGGCTCATACTTGTGTCAGTGCTTTGATTAAATTTTTATCATGTTTTTGCTCCTGAAAAATAATCTTTTCTTTGGAATTTGAATTGAGAAATTTTAATGAACTCATTGGTCTTTCCTTTTCCTGAAGGACACAGTTATCTTGAAATACTGGTAAATAATTCAACATAATTTTTTGTCTGATTTATAAAAGGAGAGTAAGTCTTTAATAGCTGTACATGATCCAGAATAAATTCAATTTGAGAGCATAAATTTCACCTAATTTCTAGGAATTGTTTTTCCACCCACAGACCTATTGACGGAACTTATATTTCTGCAGGTAGATTATGTGGATTTTTTGGCATCATATATTTAAATATTTCTCATATAGAACCTTCCATTTAAATGTTGGAATTTAAAATACACATGAATTTATTTGTATATTATGGGTTAAGTTTTTCCAAACCAGTAATAGAACTGTATGTTAATCTATAGCTTATAATTGAAATGGTACATACAGATTTGTACATTTTAAGCCTTTCAGACTAAAATTTCTTCATTGGAATACTCTCTCCCTTGGCTAATTCATTAGTGAAAATATTTATCCCTCAAGTTAATGCTACATAGTATCAAGCAATTTTTACATCGTGTAAGCTTGTTTGTGATATTTTGATTTCACTTTAAAACTTTTATTTAGCTTCTTATACATATAGTTCATACCCAGTATAATGAGAAGTGCAGACACACATGAAGAAAATACATATCAGCTGTCTGGTTTTACAAATGATCATTAAAACAACCATGCTTTTACTACTTTGACTCCAAATTATTGTCTTCTCAAACCCCAAAGTAATTTTCACAAGTACATTACACAACAGAACTTCATCGTGTGCTGGTTAGCAGTAGAGGATTTAAATCCATGCCGACAGTTCATTTGACAATGACCTTGAGGGGCTTTGCTTCTTGAAGAAGAAAGCAGAAGCTTGCGGTAAACAAAGTTCACTTCTGACAGATGGATTGAATGACAGAAAGGTTGCGAGTGCCAGAATAGCCCTGGCAGAGGAGGAAATGTTCAGTGGAATCCAACAGGAGAGGAGGTGTGAACAGGTGCAGGGTTGCTGACGGAAGGGGAACCAGATGGAAGGAGCCAGAGCCAGTTTATTTAAAGGAAAAGGCAGAAAACATTGAAAGGCTGTGCGATCAGTGGCTAAAAGTGTTCATAGAGGAAGGTAAAAATTCACAAAGCAAAACTGCACAGTGGGGTAGCTAACACTTAGCATAATGGTAGTAATTTGTGAGTTTAGTTTGGAAGTTGCAATTGAATTACATTCATCTTGGCTCTTGACACCATCAAGTGTAGATATTTGAAAGTTGTTTATTTTTTTAAGTTTCTAAGATTTTTTTTATCCATCCATTAATTTATTTTTTTTTCAAGCTAGAAGCTCTGTTGTGATAATACTAAAATTGTGTTGTCAGCGAGGAAAGGAAAAAAAAAATAAAGTGAAGGTTAACATTCCATTCAGATTTATCCTGTGATGTCTTGGTTTTGTTCACATTTGGAAAGCAAATATGCACACTGTTTGTTGGGTGACATCTGTAATATCTAAGACATTTGCAACATTAGAATAGATGCTGTTGGTTGCTTTTGTTGTTTTGAGTCTGTTCATTTTGAGCAGTCCACTGTGATCATTTCAGTAAGAAGAATGTCCCTGAAAATACATGCTTGCCTGCCATGATCTCTCTTCAGGTTAATGTCCACTGCTGACATTGCCCTAGGCTTCGTGGGCTTGTTGTGACCTGCCTTCCAGCAAACACCTGCAAACACATGTAAGATTTACAATAGGAGTGGGGCAAGAAAAGAAAGCTGCCTTCTTGTCTTAGACCTATTAAAATTAAACTTTCTCCTTTGCAAGACAAAGACATTCTTGCTAATTATCTGGTCACATTGTGCATGGCCACTTATATGGGCCTTTGTCCACCAGGTTATCCTTGAAATGGTTTCTGTATTGCCACACCAACAGGAGATGGCAAAGAAAAGATAACCATTAGGAAGCAATTGCTAAGAAAAAGGATAAGAGCGCCAGTAGCGCAGTCGGTTAGCATGCAGTACTTATAAGAAAAAGGATAAAAATGCACAGTTATTTTCAGTGTTTTTTTTAAGGACCTGGTAATGTACCTTCAAAAGTTTCTTTACCCTTTAAACACCAAGATTAACTATGTGGGGAAAAGTGAGTGAGCACGCTTCTTCACACTCCACGTCTCAGAGCCTGGGTCACGTGTAGTTAACACCGGACATTTCGCATACAGAGATGATGTGTAGGACCCATGGCATGTTTTTGCCTGTAGATAATAAGAATTGAAATTTGATTAGCAGCTATGGAATGTGTTTATTTGATTCCATTTGTTTTATGAAGGTCAACATTGTTAGTCTTTTCTGTGTTTGTTTTGTATAGTTTGGGTAAGGCTATATATGAATATTTAGAGGAAATCGTATATGGTTTCTTCTGATAAAAGAAACCAATAACCTGTATCTTAAAAGGTCCTCTGAAATCTCTTTTCTCCCACTTACTAAATTTTCATCTATAGTTAACAATTCTTTTTTTCTTTTCTTTTTTTTTTTTTTTTTTACCAGTCCTGGGGCTTGGACTCAGGGTCTGAGCACTGTCCCTGGCTTCTTTTTGCTCAAGGCTAGCACTCTGCCACTTGAGTCACAGCACCACTTCTGGCCATTTTCTGTATATGTGGTGCTGGGGAATTGAACCCAGGGCCTCATGTATACGGGGCAAGTACTCTTGCCACTAGGCCATATCCCCAGCCCCTATAGTTAACAATTCTTATAAATCTAAAGTTTTACTTGAACTTGATTGGAGCATACTTGCTTCAATTGTAACAAACTGATTTTCCCCTGTCTTCTACCATGGTTTGCTGATGGCAGGGAGTGGTGGTGCTTTTCTGTGTAAAGTAGCAGCTCACCTGGACTATGGGACATACACTGAAAAGGGATAACAAAACCCTCTGAACCAATTAGTGTTGTCATTTGACATTCACACCACAGATTTAATTGCCAAGTGCATTCTAGGTAGAACCAATAGCTTCCCAGAAATACATATGTTTAGTTGTGCCCAGAACAGCATCTTTGGTTGCTGACCTCTTGCATTGTTTTGAATGAAGGGACAATGGTCTGATTGCTATTAAATAGGTATTCACTTCTCATTAACTGAGCACTTTTGTCCCAGCTGTACCAGCCACTGTTTGTCTTATCATGAAGAAGACATGATCTTTCTTTGTAGGTATTGAAAACCTAGTAAAGTGTATATAACTACTCACATGCCTGCATTTGTGTGTATATAAAATCCAGAAATCAGTCAGGCACTGGTGGCTCACTCCTGTAATCCTAGCTATTCAGGAGGCTGAGATTTGAGGATCAAAGTTCAAAGCTAGCCCAAGCAGGAAAGTCCCACAAGACTTATCTTCTACTAAACACCTAAAAACTGGAAGTAGGGCTGTGGCTCAAAGTGGTAGAGCACTAGCCTTGAGCAAAAGAGCTCCGGGACAGTGCCCAGAGCCTGAGTTCAAGCCCCATGACTGACAAAAAAAAAAAAGAATCCAGAAATCAGCATGAAGACTTACCAACTTAACTCAGATCAGTTGAATGATCAGCAAAACTGTTGGTGTCATGTGTGTTTTTTGTTTGCGTTGCTCAGGCTGGTCTTGAAGCACAGTTCTCTCATCTTTGTCCCTAAGTAGTTGGGATTACAGGCGCGTGCCATTATGCTTAGCCCACTTGGCTACCAGTTCTTGAAACAAAAAGAAGCTTTGGCTTGCAACAGCATTTACCAAATGCTGTCTCTGGAACACTTCTGAAAGTGGAGGTAAAGGGGCTCCTGTGCACACTGTGGAATGATTGACAGGTATATGTCACTGGCTACGCTCATATCATTCCCATTACACACACACAACAACACTACCTGCAGATTTCATCATGAGCCCCCCCCCCCCCCCCCCCCGTTAACAGATAAGCAAACCAAGGCAGACAGAGGTCAGTACTTGAGTACTGTCTCTATGCTATGCAGTGGTGGGATTGGTTTTGGAGCCTGGGCTGCCTGGCTCCAGGCTGCAGTCTTATCCTTAATACTGCATAATTCTTACAGTGGATGTTGCAAAAGATGAGTTCTGTATTTGCTCCTTCTGGAAGGTTTTATTACAGTTCAAGCAGGTTCTTCACGATAGGACTTCTCAGAGCCTTCATTACATCTGTGCTCATTGTCAATCTCCTAAAAAGGAATTAGTTTGCAGTGTGTCCCAATTTTATATTATGGAAGCTTTTCCACTGAATCTCTGCATGTCTCTCAGAAGTCAGGGTTTTAACAATGTACTTTAACGAACACCTGAGAATTGTCACATGGACTGGTCCTTCTGTCTCATCCGTGCATCCTACCCTTTGCTTCTCCCTCCGGACTCCTCTTTTACGATAATGCTTGTGGATCATAGAAAAGAGCCTTTGTGTAAGTTTAATCCGTCCTCTGAGATGGCCGCAGGATGGAAGGAACATCTTTGACCTTTGCCTGAAGAGTACCTCACTTCCCTGGCCAGTACAGGACTTCACCTCCGCTGCCCCAGCTTCTCTTGTGTGTTAATCATCGCTCTTAAAGCAAATGCAATGCCTAAATACTTAGAAGCCAACTTTTTATTTGCACTTAAATGCTTATTTTCCTTGAACTGTGCACCTGCCATTGGTTCTCTGCGTGTGGAGCCTTCCCCATACTCTGAAGGAGTCAAGCAACTCGTGGGCAGTAAGATCTAGAAGTGGAAAAGTTTCAGTGCTTGTGATATGTTAATCTTTCTGCACATATAATTTGTAACTATTTCAAGCAGCTTATATCAGTGAGGTTTTCTATAAATAGCCATCCTGTAATGAAAACAACTGGTATTGGGATTCTCAAAGGAACTTACTTATGTGGGTTCCTTTTCTACCTCCTCTACTTTCTGGGTTTTTTATTTATTTTTCTTCCAGAAATTTCTATAGAGGTTTGAAAACATCTTTTTTTGTGTGTTCCACTAGGTGCAGTTAATGTTTTATATGAAGTGCAAATTACAAAGGCAACAGATTAACCTATCGTGCAGTGGTATAATTTACTAACTGCCTGGCAGATTGATTAACTATGCGGTTTCTTGAACCTTGACAGTGTTAGTTTCATACTAGAAATAAATAATGAATAATAGGAACTGGAAACAGGAAAGAAATTCATGCGAGGAGTTTCTCAGATAATCATTTTACATTTTAAAACTATGGAAAGACTAGTGATAAACATTTTCCACTTGTATTAGGTAGGAGTTTGTAATCCATATACACAACTGGATATTTGTGTGTAATTCACCAGCTTGGCTGTAATGGAGTAACTTTTTCATAGGCTTCATAATTTTAAATGTGAATATATATTTTGAGAGTTACTTCAGATAAGATTTGACTTACACAAAACAAAAAGATAGCATTTGCTGTGTGTGTGTGTGTGTGTGTGTGTGTGTGTGTGTGTGTGTGTGTGTGATTCAATTCTGGGAATGGAACTCAGGGCAAGAGCTCTACCTGTAAGCTATACTCCTAGCTTTCTCATTTACTTGTTTTTAAAACTATATTTTTTTGGTCTTTTCTTTTTTTGGTATTGGGGATTGAACCCAGTATGTTGGTAGGCAAGCACTTTGCCACTGAGCTACATCCCAGCCCTCATTTACTTTTGTATAGTATAGAGAATACTGCAGCTTTGGTGGGTCAGTATCTTGTCAGAATTCTTCTCCTTTGTTTTTCTTTTCAAATCATGATGGCTGACTAGCTTAAATGTGATAATTAATGTGATTTAACTTGGTTTAGTTTGGCTTTTATTAAAACTAAGATTCTTCTCCGCCCTCCAGTTCTGGGAGTTGATCTCAAGGCCTGGGCACTGTCCCTGAAATTTTTCTACTCAATGCTGGTACTCTACCATTTGAGGTGCAACTCCTCTTTCAGCTATTTCGTAGTTAGTTAAGATAAGGGTCTCAGGGACTTTCCTGTTTTAGCTGGCTTTGAACCACAATCATCAGATCTCAGCCTCATAAGTGGATAGGATTTCAGGCATGAGCCACCAGCACTCAGCAAAACTATTGACCTTTGACACCTTGAAGAAGCATTTGAACTTAGTAATTTATAGCAATTGGGTTATTTTTATTTGTGGAACTTCAGGATTAAGATGCAGTGATATAGATTGGTAGATTTGGACTCAGACCAGTGCTAGCCAATAGAAATATAATAGGAACCATGGAATGTAAGCCACACATACACCTCTAAATTTTCTGATAACCACATTTTAAAAGTAAAAGCAAACAGGTGAAATTAATTTCCATTTAATCAGTGTGCAGAAAATAATGCAGTTTCAACATATAATCAGTGTGACAAATTCTTAGAGATATCTTTGACTCTCTTTCCTTTGTCAGAGCTCACACTTCCTACTACACTTGCTTCACAATCCTGGTTCACTGTAGCCATACTTTAGGTCTGTGGTAGCCTCCTGTGGCCAGTGGCTGCTGTACTAGCTTTAAAATTTTCCTACAGTGCCCAACGTAGATGTAGTTGATTCTCATGTGCTTAAACTCTGATTCTATGTCTACAGCTATGAGAATCATTAATAAAACAAAAGTGTCATGCCAGCTGTTCCTTTAATTTGGAGGAAGTAACAAGCCCTCACTTTGGTTTGTCTTGTTGGGATGAAGCAGAGGGGGTTGGAGGACAAAGGATGCTGCCATTCCCTGAAGAGCAACGGACGAAGGGCAAGTGGGCCAGCATCTGGACATAGGAAGCTCTAGCTCTTGCTGTCCTGTCTCTGAGTATTAGGATTGGTTGACAGGAAAATTGCAGTGCCATGAGTGAGGACACTATTCATTTCCATGGTGATCAAGCTGCTCTGTGCGGGTACTTCTAGAACCCTGAGAGTGTCACTGCACATAGTCACACACCAAAGCTGACAGATGATTTGATTTTATACTAGCTGGTCCATGCAGAGCCGGGAGTCAAGCCGGGGCCTAAGCACAAATCTACCATGCCATACCACTGCCCACCTCCCCCTTGCAGGACAGTTTTAATTTTTCCTCAGGTCATGGCTCCCTCTGACATGAATATGCTAAATGTAGATACCTTGTGGACATGAGTTTAAAGCTAGACTGAAGATAATGGAAGACGTGGGGCATCAGCAAAAGGACAAGTCTGCCACAGTAGGACTAGTGAGAACAGACTGTGAGGTAGCTAGAAAAGGAAAACCCAGCAAGCATTCACACTTACTGAAGCAGAGGAAAGGAACACTTAAAAATGTAGATAGGAGGCTGGGAACATGGCCTAGCGGCAAGTGTGCTTGCCTCTATACATGAAGCCCTGGGTTCGATTCCCCAGCACCACATATATAGAAAAGGCCAGAAGTGGCGCTGTGGCTCAAGTGGCAGAGTGCTAGCCTTGAGCAAAGAGAAGCCAGGGACAGTGCTCAGGCCCTGAGTTCAAGCCCCGGGATTGGCAAAAAACAAAATAGATAGATAGATAGATAGATAGATAGATAGATAGATAGATAGATAGGAATTATGACAAACAAGAATTACAAAGCCACATGATAAGTATGTTCTCATAAAGTAATTCACAGGCAAAATATTCTGATGAAGAATAAGACCTAAAACTGGCCGGAACAGTGGCTTTCTCATGTGGGAGAATAGGGTACCGCAGTGAGAATCTGAGGACAGGCTCAGGCCAGTGTTCTCTCCTGTAAATGTAGCCCTCTTCAATTCCATCAATGGAGGGGTGACAGACATTTTTTTTTTTTGGCCAGTCCTGGGCCTTGGACTCAGGGCCTGAGCACTGTCCCTGGCTTCTTTTTTTGCTCAAGGCTGGCACTCTGCCACTTGCGCCACAGCACCACTTCTGGCCATTTTCTGTATCATGAATACGAGGCAGGCACTCTAGCCACTAGGCATATTCCCAGCCCGACAGACATGTTTAATAAGCTTTTAAAATAATCTGCTCTTCTTGTTACCAAGTAGAACACAACCCTAATTCCTGCACACCAGCAGAGTGGATGCCTGGCCAGCGGGGCTCCATTCTGCAGCAGTGAACTCTGTCCTCATTGCAGCAGCGCCCACCCGCTCACACCTGTCATCATGGGAAACACAGCTAGCGCGTGCAATATAAATTCGAAAGTGCCTCAGAGGCGCACTCCCATAATCCTGGCATGCAGGAGGCTGAGGCGGGAGGACCGCAAGCCCAGATCTCCAAGACTCTCTCCAAGAAACAAAACAAACACTTAGAAATTACTTGCTTTATTGTAAATATAATTTTATCGCTAGTATTCAGTACAGAGGGGTTTCCACTTCATAAGTCAGGCAATGAGTACACTTTGGGGACAATGTCACTTCCTTCACTTTCCCCAAATTTCCCCCTCCCATCCCTGTCCACAAGTTACAAAGTTCATTTTCCATGAAGTATATACTGAATTGCATGATTCCCTTTTGCCCCCTCCCCCAAACACACACACACACACACACACAAAAAAAATAAAACAAATACCATCACCAACACCCTCAACAATAATAAACCCTTTTTCCATTTCCTGGAATTCATTTTGATAAATAGCATTTTGAATGTTCAGAGGAGTTATGCCTTTGGGGTCCTCCCCTGAGGGTGTCCCCCTTTAGTCTGTGTGTGAATGCCTAAAGTCATGTATAAGTTATCATGCCAGTTATATTTTAGATTTAGCTTCCACATAGGAGAGAAAACATGCACTGTTTGTCTCTAAGCTCAACTTATCTCACATAACATGACTTGTTTTAGTTCCATCCATTTCCCTGCAAATGGCATACTCTTATTCTTTCTAATGGATGACTAAAGTTCTATTGTGTGTATGTACCACATTTTATTGATCCACTTATCAAAACAATTTTTTATTGATCATGGGGCTTGAACTCTGGGCCTAGGAACTCTCTGAGCTCTTCAGCTCAAGGCTAGCACTCTACCACTTGAGCCACAGTGCCACTGCCAGTTTTCTGGTGATTAATTGGAGATAAGAACTTCCTGGGATGGCTTTGTACAGCAATCCTCAGATCTCAGCCTCCTGAGTAGCTAGGATTACTTACAGGTATGACCCACTGGTGCCCAGCTAAAAAAAATTTAAGAGTGAAATAACTCCAAACTCATAACCCTTTTCTATGCAGAATCAATGGAACTATCTAATGGCTTAAAAAAAAACTATCTTAGGGTTTTTAAAAACTATCTTAGGGTTCTCTTATAAAAGCATCTGAAACTTTCCTTGTAATACATAATATTGAGTGGTTTATGTTTTCAGTCAGTGTGTTGGGAAGTAAAGACAATAATGAGGAAGCATGGTAGTACATGCTTGTAATCTCAGAACTTGGCAGCCTGAGGCAGGAGGTGGGAGTTTGAGGATAGCCTGGGCTACATAGCCAGATGCTGTCTAAAACAATTCCACACCTTTCATAGAAAAGTTTGAAAATATATAAAATAAGAAAAGCCACAATGGGCCATGATCCCCAAAGCTTCTTCACACAGATGAACTAGCAGAAAGAGGGCCTCATGTGTGACTTTTCATCCTTGACCATCACTGAGAGCCTCTTGTGTTTGATGTAGTTTGCTTAAGAAGGTAAATGCATAGCTGGTATTTTTCTACTGCAAATGGTCAGAGCTCTGTTGCCTAGAAGCTTTCTTCATGTGCAGTACCTCTCCTACATTTCAAATAAATGAAGCATTGCTCTATCATATTAAAGAAATGTGCTACTATAAAATATATTTGATAATGGTATTTCTTTCTCTTATAGCATATTTCTCAAAAATTTGATGGCTACAAAGGAACCAATATCCCTCCCCAACTTTAGCAACTGGTCCTATAAATTAATTTCTAGAGCATTTCAGTAATGGAGTAGAACCATTTCAATTAGCTATACAATTAGAGGATGAAGCATATCCATTGACAAGTAAAAGAAATGCAAGTATAATGTACATTGATCCTATTGAGATCTGATTTAAATTCCTCATCCGGTTTGATTACTAGGATCATGTAAAGAAATTGCTACTTATTTCAGAAAAGAAAGGCAAGAATGGACCAGTCATTAGTTCCCATACAGAAATCAGAGATAGAAAATATGAGTTTTTGGCACTGTGCAAATACAAGGGCAAAAATGCAATGTATTTTTTAAGGCCTATTAGATATATTAGAGCTATGGGAAAAAATAAACTCAAGGTAGAAGACTAGAGAAATAGGCCTTTGGTGGTAGTCTAGCCTCAGTATTGACCTGAGCATCTCCATGGCTAAAGAACCTTTGTAGAAATTGCTCTTACTATTGCTGTAGTAATAAGTGCCTTCCTTGCTTCTAATGTTGTCCCTTCCCCATCTGTTCCCAAGCTGCAGCCAGAGTGATCTTTCTCAAGCATGAGTGTGATCACAACACTCCCCTGCTTAAAACCCTACGTTGGCTCCCTATTTCCCTCAGGATGAAGGCCTTAAAAATAGCTGCAAGTTCTGGCTCCTGCCTCCATCTCTAGTTGCATCTTTCTTCAATAATCTCCCCTTCACCAACTGCTCACTATTCCTCAGCCCCCCACCCCCACCCCCCACCCATTCCAGCCTCCCATCATACCACAATTATTGCACTTTTCCAATGGCACCTGGCTATCTCGACTTCCTGGGTCTTTGCGCATGCTATCCACTTCACTTGTCACAATTTTCTTCTCATTCCCACTCATATTTTAAGCCTGTAAGTTTTTAAGCCTCCCCCACCCCCCACCCCCGTCTCCAGCCACTCCTTCATGCTTGTTCTATCCACCTAGGTGACAATGAGAAGAATCTAACCCTAACCTAATATTTGCCAGACTCTAATAGTTAGTTGCCTTTGTGTTTGAAGCTTCTTTACTGAGTTCAATGAGTGATAACTGTGGAGGGGTGGTCTGTGGCTTGTGTGCAGTTACATCTCCATACTTTCATGGTTGGCACAGAAGTGGCTTAAGTATTTGTTGAGTGGATGAGCATTACACTTTTGGATTAAACAAACCCCCTCATGTGAAACAGTACCATGGAATAAAAAGAACACTGGACTTGGAGGGAGAAGACAGGTCTGGTTCCAGCTCTGCTACTTACTCACTGTGTGGCTTTGAGCAAATCTCTTAATTCCCTGAGCTTGTGCTGTTTTCTGTGTCACAGGGAGATGTCTGCTGCACCTCCCTGCCTCCTAGACTTGTTGGAAGTCAAGAGAGGTCAGCGCATTTGAATGTGCTTTGTTAAAGCAGCAAGCACAGACTGGGGAAGGGCTAGGGTGGTAGGGAGAGTGCAGGGGGCTTAGTTCAGTGGCAGAGCACTTCCCTAGTTGGATGTGAGGCCTGGGATTTCATACCCAGCACCTAACAAAGTTCTTGAAGTCAATACAAGTTGAGCAGGTGTGACCAAAACAGAAACTATCCCCCCCACACACACACCTTCCCTGTACATTCCTTTGAAAGAAGCCTTTCTCCTTTTACTTTCTGTTTTCTCTCCTAGACATGACTCATGCTGTGAGCTGAGAACTCATATTTCAAATCCTAACATAGTTTGCAGTGAAGAAAATAGAAGTAATTACCTCTAGGAAATGTGAATGATGCCATTGAGGGTTTTGGTTTTTTTTGCAGTCTTGAGGAAGTAGGGGTTATAGAACCTGTCTCCTTCTCCTGCTTGTTCCCTCCCAGTGGATCTGCATTGCTCAAAGATGAGAATGTAGTCCCTGCTGGAAGTACACAATCCCAGGATATTTGGTTCTTCTCAACATGGAAGACATCATTCTGTCCACTAATGTAATGATTATTTTTGTAGTGTTATTTTCAGTTATAACAATAATGACACTAAATTCTTGGCTAAAGTAGGAATTTTCGTTTTTAGCCATTAGTCAGGAGGACACACCTATGAAGTACATAGTAATTCCCATCTCTTAACAGTTATTCATTCATTTGTCTATTTATTCATTTGTTTATTTGCTGACTTCACTATTGCATGGCAGCTGCCATTCCAGGCTCTTGGGTTCAAGATCCAGATTCTTCAGGCCTTTTCATTCTAGATAAATGCACATACCTCATCTTTCCTGAGAGTCTCTGGTCAGCTCTGGGCAGATTTATTAGTGGTTCCTTTCAATGTTCTTGCGAAGCTTATCCATTTCTTTGAGGAGGATACAACTAACCAGTGGTGTCATTGCAGGAAGAAGTGGTCCAGTAGCACCTGGAAATAGGAAAGACAAAGACGACTAGTTTGGGATTTGGCTTTCTAGCTAGATGCTGTGGACATTTAGCTTTTAACCTTCTCTCACTTCTCTGCATCTCTTATAAGTCAGACTAAAGCAAAGTGCTCAGTGTGTGGACTCCAGTCAGAGAGCCAGGGTTTCCCGGCTTTAATAACTCGAGAACTTGTGCAGTCCCTTTCAGCCTCAGGTTCCTCATTTACAAAGGGACACTAATAAAAGGTAGGAGGGTAAATAAAAGAAGATGGAAATTGCTTCACTTATGGTAAACATTAATAAATTGTAGCTTAGTAAAGTGATCTAGACTTTAAGAATTTTTGCTTTAGGTGAATAAAGAACCTAAGATTAAAAGGAAAAATTTGGGGGCTGGGGATATGGCCTAGTGGCAAGAGTGCCTGCCTCGGATACACGAGGCCCTAGGTTCGATTCCCCAGCACCACATATACAGAAAACGGCCAGAAGCGGCGCTGTGGCTCAAGTGGCAGAGTGCTAGCCTTGAGCAGGAAGAAGCCAGGGACAGTGCTCAGGCCCTGAGTTCAAGGCCCAGGACTGGCCAAAAAAAAAAAAAAAAAAGGAAAAATTTGCTCATCCATAGTCATATAGATAAAAAGTTGGCATATGCCATTCTCTGAGATCTAGCTCTCTGAGCTACCTATTGTTCTCAACTGTTTTTCAAGACCACTTTCCTAAAATGCAAACAGAATCAATTACAAATGCTATGTGTGCACTTGTAAAAACAAAGCGATACATGTTTCATTCTAGTTACTGGTAGATTTGCCTTCTACAGATTAGCAATTTTGAAACTTTTCGCAACTTTCCACGTTTGAATAAATAAACATGTTGAAAAGAGCAGTCAAATTTCTTACTACTGAAAAAGAAAATTACAATTTCCATAATTCTCTGTTGTTGTATTATAATGGAAAGTATTGGTATGAATGTTTATATGTCATGTTTATATCTGTATTACTAGTTATATTCCTATTTATACATGTATATATTAAATCCTTTTTTTTTTTATGGTTCTGGGACTTGAACTGAGGGCCTAGGCACTGTCCCTGAGCTTTTGCTCAAGATTAGTGCTCTACCACTTGAGCTATTGTTCCAGAGTCTTTCTGGTGCTTAATTGGAGATAAGAATCTCAGAGACTTTCCTGCCTGGGCTGGAATCGAGCTGCAGTCTTCAGATTTCAGCCTCCTCAGCTAGGGTCACAGATATGAGCCACCAGTGCCTGACTACATTGTGCTCTTTAAATGACCTAGAAGCAGCAGCTTCACAGTAGCAGTGAGCATAAACTATTTTGGTTTATCCAATAAAATGCACAGAGATAGCTTGTTGGACAAATGCTGAGTCCAAGGCTGGTGCATCTTGGGGATATAGAGCCAGAAAGTACACAGGAGACATGTCATAGGAACCAGCTTGAAGCTGGCTGGTTCCAAGATGAGTGGAACTTAAAAAAACTTCTGCTGCTGGGCACCAGTGGCCCATGCTTATAACCCTAGCTACTCAGGAGGCTGAGAGCCAAGGATCAAGGCTCAAAGCCAGCTGGGGCAGAAAAGTTCTTGGAATTCTTACCTCCAATTAACTGCTTAAAAAAAAAAAAAAGCCAGAAATGGCACTTTGGCTCAAAGTGGTAGGTCACTAGCCTTGAGTACTATAGCTCACACACAAAAATAACAAAACCATAAAACAAACAAACAAATCCTACTGATCATAATGGAATACAACTCATTAAACAACACCAAAAAAAAAAATAAAAGAATGTAGAACTCTATGCTGATAATAGTAAATTGTCAAATGAGAAGGTGAAGTACTTCCATGCAGGACAATAACAAAGTAGAGAAAGAATGATAGAATAAAAAAATCATTATTAGATGTAAGACTACTAGGTGAGAGTGGAATAAGATGTTTTTATAGTGCCAGCTACTTTAGTTACAAAGGGCGAAGCAATAACTTTAGCCCAGGAGCACTCCCCTGGCCTCCAGGGGACTGGGGCCGTCCCAGTCAGCATCTCCTGCTGATAGTGCCTTTTTCTTCCCAACCTGATAATCAGTGATGTCACTTTGATCGTTTAAAACAGGGGAATGATGGAAAGAGTGACATTAACCAAGATGCATTGTACTTATAAGTTGATTTGTTGAACTGAAACTCCTTTGTACAACGACTGAAAGATAATTAAACACAATAAGACTGTGATGAAAATATCTATACTTAGCACTGCAAATGAGAGATTCCCACCCCAATCCCTGAGACTTAATGCCTCTTAGCATGCCGGTAATGTCAACCAAGAGATCAAAGCTAATATCACCAGTATTGGGACAAATGGACATCATGTTATCATGTGTCTGAAATCCCAACAGCTTTTTCCGTATTCGTTCAAGAATATTTGTCAACTAGTATATTATATATCTTATGGAGGTTTACTTATTTATTTAATAGTGCTAGAGAGGGCATCTAGATCCTTGTACATTCTAGGCAAACACTTTAACACTAAGCTATGCCCCAGCCCTTCTTGCAAGTTTTGTAAGACACATAGATACATTAAAAGTGATATGTATGATACTTTATAAATGCAACACATTTTACAGGTTGTTTGAGGAGTAGCAGCACTTCAGACCTCAGTAAAGAGGTGAGCAGAGACAAGGTAGATAGGTGGACTGCCTGGTCACTGACAGTGCCTGCTGCGCATAGGGAATACATTAGACTCAGACTGGAGCATTCAGGATTATTGTTGAACTTGAGGATCATCAGAAACTCTCGATCCCTCAATCTAGCTATAAAATTAAAAGTAAACTTTAAAAATCTATCAAGTCATATTTATGTTGTTATATAGACATACTGCTCTTGGTTGACACGCATGTCTTAGGTAGCACTGGCTTGTTCTGTTGTTGCTGGAGTGTTATTACTCTCTTGTAAGACTATACCACAGTTCTCTTTGTCCATAGGTGATGGACTTTTAACTTGTTAGTGGTTTTGCACCACTGTGACCTTCAGCCCATGTTATTCACTACCCAGTATTCCTCTTTATTCCTTTGCTTTTATTCTGATTTGTAAAATAGAGCAAACTGCTAGCTTGGTCAGATGCCACCATCAGTGTGTCAACTGTGACCTAGAAGTAAACCAGTCGTGGGAAATTGGCCTTACTACCCTTCTCTAGATTGCCAGACCTGCTGGTCTCTTACTTTTCTACACTTGGGTAGTTTTCCCCCTTATACCTTCCTTTTGGGTTATTATCCCATCACCTCTTTTGTCTGTTTATCCATTTGGAACTCACTAGTAGGAGCCAGGATTATGCCTTATGTGTTTTTATCTAACCTGGTACCTAGCATGGTGTCTTTTACATAAGAGTGTCACAATAAATACTTAATAGATTGATTTGAATTCGTTCCTTGTCCTTTCCTTGATACCTACTTTTTTGTTGTTGTTTGGTTGCTTGGTTTTTGTTTCTGCTTTGTGCTGGTTCTGCAGCTTGAACTCCAGGCCTCCTACTCTCACATGGCTTGCTCGCTTATGGTTGGAGCACTACCACTCAGTCATGCCTCCACCCTAGCTGTTTGCTTGTTAATTGGAGGTGGAGTCCTGAGGACTTTCCTGTCCGTGTTGTTTTTGACCTTCATCCTCCAGGTCTAAGCTCCTGAGTAGCCAGGGTTACAGGTGTGAGCTACTAGCTTCTGACCTCTAATTCTTTAATTCTTTCAATCTATGATTGCATCATCTTTAGATAATGAAAAAGCAGATTTTTCCGAGTAAATAGTTTAATCCTACATTTGCATCTAAGTCCATTCATTCTGCAGCTGTAGGAGTGGATTCTAAATTCTGTGTGGCCCTTGGCGCTTTAATGTGGTTGTTTGTTGTTGTTATTCAGCTATGAGGTGAGGAGGTTTGATGAAGCAAATTAGAGATTCTCTTTCATTTCTAACATTCTGAGGTCTTAAAGAAGTCTTTCTAGTCAGGAAGAGCCTGCAAGAGGAGAAAGCAATATGAGAGCAGAGGGAAGGAGATGTAGGTAGGAAGTAGTCATATGCCATATTTATTAGTTCAATGTCATTTCCCAAATAGAGTGAATGTAAAGACGGGTAGGAGAAACACAAAATGATGCACCACTCAAGGATTTGTGGATAGAGGACTTTGAAACTGTTTTAGTTTATTAGTGGTCCTTTTTTTTTTTTTTTTTTGGCCAGTCCTGGGCCTTGGACTCAGGGCCTGAGCACTGTCCCTGGCTTCCTTTTGCTCAAGGCTAGCACTCTGCCACTTGAGCCACAGCGCCACTTCTGGCCGTTTTCTGTATATGTGGTGCTGGGGAATCGAACCCAGGGCCTCATGTATGCGAGGCAAGCACTCTTGCCACTAGGCCATATCCCCAGCCCTTAGTGGTCCTTTTTTTCTAGTCAGTTGAGAGTGTCTGAGTGAGGCTGGCAGCCCTTTTTGTTGGGGACCCATAAGCCCCAGTTTGCAGCAGTCTCGGGTATAACTATTATTTTGGCATAATTATTAATGATACCCATTTTCCCTTTGCAATGGACAGGGAAGTTATGGCCGCTGATTGTGAGGGACCTCAGAGGCCGTCCTGTTCTCCCTGCCCATGTGCTCTGACTCGCACTCCCACTCGGGCCTGGCCACCCTGTGGAAGCTCCGTGTTCCTTAGAAGGTGTTCCTCCAGCAGTGGTGTCCCCAGCTGTTAGTGCCCCCCCCACCTCGAAGAGCCATCTGTGCAAGCACTCACGTGAGGTGTGTGAGAAGGTTTTGCCCCATCATGTAAGTCTTGTGCAGATTTTCCAGGTTCACTTCATCTGCACCCTTCCTTCTCCCGTATGGAAAGGATCATTAAACATTCACTGCCCCTTCCCCGTGAGCCAGGTACTGACGTGGGCTCTGGGTAGAAAGACCAAGGTGACAAAAGGATACAGACATGTAAACCAACAGCCAAAGTGAGAAAATGTTTTTGTAGGATGTCACAACATATACTGAGGTCACTGAGGGAAGGAGGTGTGTTCTGGAGGAGGAGGCAAGGATAGGCAGCATTTCGAGGAAGGCCCCAAGGGAATACCATACACATGCAGAGGCTGTGTCAGTGGGTGAGGGCATTCCAAGAAGCAGAAACATGTGCAGTGATCTCCAGCCAGAAAATTTGTGGTGTGATGGGGAAGGCAAAAAGGAGCCTCGTCTGACTATCCATTTGTTGCAATATACTACTTTGGAACTGAGTGTGAGACAAGACCTTGGACCACTTCCAGGGGGGTGTTGTTGTTAGAAGTACCAGAAGGGACCTTATTTCACATTTAGCATGGACCCCTGATGATTTCATTTGAGTGAGGTGTGGGTGTATTTTCATTCTGGAATTTTACACTACAACATTACCACATGCATTGACCAATTTCAATACAGGCTTTCCTTATGTTGCTTTATAATTAGAAGCCAGTGAATTGAAGTTCCACAGCGGTACATAGACTGGTAGTGATGGCTTTATGGAATTGTTTATTTTTAGTTTGGCAAAGGCTAGGCAGTAAATATCTCAATTAGTAAACTAAAGCAGCATGGTTGAGAAATGCCCACAAGGTGATCAGGAGTTAGAAATAACTAAGTCCTTTAATTGAAGGAAACCTTCGTATCATTTTCTCATGCTTAGAGCTTGAAGAACCAGCGTGGCTCTTAGCCGCTGGTGGCCTTTCTCCCTTTAGGAGCCATGGGCTGAGGTACAGATCCTTGGGCTAGGAGGATGGCCTACCTCGGTGGAATGAGATGCTATCTCTGACTGTGAAGCTTCTCACCCTGCCATAGCTGTTAACACAATCTAAAGAGATTTTACTAGGAAGTGCTACGGACATCTTTTGGTTTGCATCTTCATAGTCGCATTGTGTAAGCCTGATGTGTGAAAATACTTGGTATACACACACACACACACACACACACACAGACACACAGAACCGCTTGCTGGCCTGTAGAGAGGGTCTCCTGCATGGCAGTTGAGATTCCATTCTAAGTGTCAGAATTGTCTACAAAGCTGAGTTTTAGGAATCTCAGTTTTCCTTAAGAATTGAGTTGTGTTGTTTCTGGAATAATCTTTAGGAAATATTGACCACTCAGAAGAAGAAAAATTCATTGCTAATGCAAAACAGTAAGAATGTTAAGCAAAAGGGTGTATGTGTGTGCCTGAAGGCTATAGAATTCAGTGCTGAATTGTCATAATTTTTTTCTTTTCATTTTAGAACTTAGTCCCTGGGTAGTCAGTTCTGCCATGCGTTTCACCTTGCATGAGGGAGCCTTTGACTTTTCCCCCTTCTGGGGTTGGGAGAGCTGTGGAGAGACAGTCTTCGTATGTTTCACAATCCACTGCCTGTCCACTCTGTGGTCTGCAGGAGGTGCGGAGGGCTAGGCCCCGCAGATCCCATTTCTGTATCTTCTCTCTGTTTTGCAGACTGGAAAAAGATAGCATTCAGCAGAGCTTTAGCAACGAAGCAAAGGCCCAAGCCCTTCAGGCTCAGCAGCGAGAACAGGAGCTGACACAGAAGATACAGCAAATGGAGGCCCAGCACGACAAAACTGGTGGGTGGTAGGGAGAGATTAGAGCCTGGGCACTTGCTCTCCAGCCAGGCCCACGCCTTACTGTGAAATGACATCAGGAACACCTGTAACCTTTGGCTGGCCGAAGGGAGCAGATGCTAACTACACCGGAGATTCCGAATTACATATTAGTTAGCGTTTAAAAGAGAAAATGGAAAGTATTGCCCACTGTCTGTTGATTTCAGAGTGCTGCTCACACATCTGTTGCACCATCTGGATTATGAGTTTATTTACCTGTGTTCAAGAAACGTAAAGCTGAGAGAGACCACAACAAAGTAGAAAAACAAAGGGCTTGTTTTTGGCTGGGTTTTCAGGCACACATGTTATATAAAGAAAATAGCATCAGAAGCTCTGCGGGAAATGCTCTGAGCTTACAGTTAGAGGCTCCTGAATAGCACTGAACAGTTCCCACAGTACACACATTACAGCTACTCTAAAAGCCTAATGAGTTTGCTTCAGCATCCAAACTGGAGAAAAGCTTTAGCCATTAATCGGTTCTTAATTCACTGTCGCAGCTGGATGTAATTCAGTGGCTCCAAATTGATACGTTCCTTTATTTAATCTTTGCAGCTTCGAACATTTTTAGCATTTGTATGATTTCCCCACCTCCCCCAATCCAATCTTGAGTGATGTTTAATCCTTTGCATTCTTCAAGTTCTCACAACTGCTGTTAAAATTCACTAATACAAGGCACTGACCACAGCTGGCAGCTTGGCGAAAAATTGCCATCTTTCATCACGTTGGCAATGTTCTCAGACTGAGTTGGCCAGTAACTCTTTACCTTTAATTTGAAAGTAAAATGCACTTTGAAAATAGGCAGTTTGATTTGTTCAGTCAGAGCATTCTGTAGTTCCTTTCACTTTTGAGTTGTGTGTTCACAGACAGTGTTAGTCAAAACAAGACAGTGTCAGTCATTATAATTCCACACCACATTTTCTATGCTGTATACTATTAAAACGAAAGTTTAATTGATCCTGTCTCTTCCAGAAAGATGTTGCTTAATTTTAGTGACTTGATTTATTTTGCTTTCTAAGTTATATGCTTTTTGCCAATCATTAGCTAAAATTGAAAAATAGTAATAATTACTTAGAGGTAATTTTCACAAGATATACTGTATGTTGTATTCATTAATATATTAAAAAATATTTCCTTTCCCATAGGTGAAAAATCACTAACATGAATCCATTAAACAATATATTTAATTATAAAAAAGGAGATGCTATAATGACTCACATAATTCCCTTCAGCCCTTGTAGTGGAGATTTCCTCTTCACAGCATGTGGCCAGAAGAATTTAAAAATCACCAGATTTAGAAGCAGTGTTTCCACTAAAAGTCACAAAAAGAAAATTAAAGGTTAAATGATCATTTGCCCCCAGCTGCCAGCAGAATTCTAGTGACCCCAGGTTTGTGGGCGGAACCTGAGCAGTACATACGAGTTTTCCATTGCTAAAATCTCCTCGGAACACTTCCTTTTATTACACTTTTTAGTTTCTTTGACCAAATATTCACTATATTGGCAGGGACACAGTGTTGACGGTAAAGTCCACTGTAAGATTATGTATTTCACCTTCATAATTTGGGAACATATGTAAAATTCAAGGAGGCATGGTAGTAAATTTTGTGCAAATATAAAATGTAAAATGTGAGTTACAGCCTCCAAGAGAATTCCTTGATGATTTTAGTTCAGAATTATCTGGTTGTGAGAATTTTGACACTGTTTATAGTACAATTGTCAAAATAAAAATATAATATCTTGCATATTACAAAGATATAAGTATCTATGACTTCACTTGAGGTATTTGACAATTTATGAACGTGCTAAAATGTTATACAAGCTGATATGATCAAAAATGTTACTGATGTATAATTTTATTATGAAAATAAATGTCTCACAAGAAACAGTGTCTTGCCAGATGATACAGTCTTTAACTTAGGACACTGAAAGCAATTCAGTGCCTTCTAAGAAATATGTTGTGGATATAGGACATTGCACAGATAGAACATTAAACATCTTATGTTGGTGGATTTATTGTTAATTCTAGAAAATGAACAGTATTCGTTGCTGACCTCCCAGAATACATTTTTGACAAAGTTAAAGGAAGAGTGCTGTACGTTAGCCAAGAAATTGGAAGAAATCTCTGAAAAAAGCAGGTAAGTACTGTTATACAATACTTTCAGAGTGCTGCTTGCCTGGTTACTTAAATTTTTCTTATACTATGCTGTCATCTATTGTTAAAATTAGTTACCTGCTGATGCAAGTTTTCGGTGAAAATAATTTTTCCATGTGAACATTTTAACAATTGTTGGTGCAGACACATTTATTTGTTTGTTTTCTGGTGCTAGGTGTGGAACCCAGAGGGCCTTGTGTGTGGTAGGCAAGCTCTGGACCACTGAGCTATATGCCCAGCTCAGCCTAAATGGTTTTCAATAATTATAGATGCCTACTGTTACCTGACTTTTAATGCTTAGAATTGAGATGATGAAATTTTAGGAAACAAATATCAATGTGGCAATTATTGTAATAGTAGATGCAGTAGGGCAGTTTTTAAACCCTCTAATGATACAGTTAACATATTTTAACCTATTCTGACAAGTCTCCATGAACACACAAAAGATATCTTTCGGTCAAATTATTAGGGAAATTGATGAGATGAAGATGATTGATACATGCATTACTTAATTCCCACAGTAGCTTAAGACAGGAATTATGATCTTCTTTTACAGGTAAGGAAAGAAAAACTGTTTACACAGCTGGTGAGTGGGAGATCTAGAGGTCTATCTAATCTAAGTACTTCTAGTTCCCAAGTCTATAGACTTTCTTATGATAGCTGTAGTATTTTATGTTCAGTCCTGCCAGATGTGGAGACATGCATCCAGGCTCCCAAATCTTCAAGAAGGTAAGGCAGAAGTTTGCTTGAGCCTAGGAGTTTGCGGCCAGCCTAGGCAATGTAGCCAGAGCCACTATCTTTAAAATGAGAAGGGAAAAAAAGAAGAGGACAGGAGGGGAGAGGACTTGAGGGAAGGACAGGGGAGGAGAGGGGAGAGGGGAAAAGTCTGGCTACAGTAGCAATGTGGGAAAGGTTACGAAGGGAAAGTTAACCTTTCAAGCCCCTGGAGTAGTTGCACTTGGCAGGCAACGGTTGGACTGTGAGTCAAGGTGAAGCTCTAGCATGTGTCCCTTTTCTCCCTTAGATCTATCAACTTACTCTGTACACATCTAGGGAACTTGAATCCCAGTGCCTCTTGAGTCTCTTGCTTCTTATTCCTCCATCCCCTGACCACTACTTTGTAAGCTGAACATGCGTCTTTGTATCTGACACATAGATGGCACCCAACGCATGTTTATTGAATGAGTGACGAATGCATGAAACAAACAGGTGCGGTGCTATACCCCACATGCTGATCTGATTTCTGATGCCAGCCTGTTTCTTTCTTGATGACAGGCAGGATGCAGAAAAGAACTCTTTGGAATTCTAAAAGAAGGAGAAAAGCACATACACACCCATACATATATCCATGTGTGCATGGGTACATACATATGTACATACCCTGCCATCTTGCAGTATCCCCAGAGGATTGGTTGGTTTAAGGACCCTGGGATACCCAAATTTGCAGATGCTAAATCCTTTATATAAAATGATGTATTTGTATATAACTTAGATATATTTTCCTCTATGCTTTATCTTTGCCATGTTTTGGATGGAATCCAAGACCTCACACTGTAGTAACCCAGCTTTTTTCATTCCATGATAACCCCCACTTCCAATCCTAAGTCTCTGGCCTCCAGAATACTGTCTGCCTGGTCCTGACCACAGCTGAAAAGTATCCCCACCTCAAGTATCTTTGAGCACCTGTAAACTGCCACCGTGTGTGATTCTGACCTAAATAAACTCTGCCCCACTGTAGGTCAGGGCAGTCACAGCCAGCCAAATAAAACTCCTTGTCACCTTTGTCTGTGCTTCCACGGATTTTCTCGACTCCAAGGTCATTACAACATATGCTATGCAAGTAATCTACCATTGAGCTACATTCCCAGTTCTATCATGCATACTTGACATCCTATCTCGATTGCTGTAACATCTGATGCAATGCAAGTGTTCTGTTAATAGTTGTTAATACTGTGTTGTATAGGGAAGAATGACCAAAAAGAAAGCATGTTCAGTAGAGACTCTGTATTTTTTTTTTTTTTTTTGGCCAGTCCTGGGCCTTGGACTCAGGGACTGAGCACTGTCCCTGGCTTCTTTTTGCTCAAGGCTAGCCCTCTGCCGCTTGAGCCACAGTGCCGCTTCTGGCCGTTTTCTGTATATGTGGTGCTGGGGAATCGAACCTAGGGCCTCGTGTATCTGAGGCAGGCACTCTTGCCACTAGGCTATATCCCCAGCCCGAGACTCTGTATTTTAACCCATAGTTATCTTCACTCAAGGGTTCAGAGCCACAGATATGGAATGCCAACTGTAAGGCACCTTGGCCAGTTTTTACCATGTAGTAACAGACCCTGTACTATTGTTGTCATTGGTGCCTTTATCTGAAGGGCCTTAACTTGGCAATTTCTAACTTTTCACCAAGCTCTTATTGTTTTGGCTGGTGAAGGTCTAAGTGCCATTTTCTGACAGGCCCCAAACCTGTGTATTACTGTGAGAACCTTTTCAAGGACAAAGCAGCATCAGAAAGGGGAGATGTGGTTGTAGTGGATATCATGTTCTGATACCTAGTTTACTAAATCTGATGACTTAAAAATTACAAGTAGGTGATTAAAAACTAAGGCCTGCGTGTAAATTACTATCTACTACTTTTTAAAAACTTGAAGGGGCTCCTAAAGTTTTCAAAAGGTGTATTTTGTGTGCCTAACAAGAAAAAACTAGATAGACTATGATTTTACTATTGTTTGTTTGTTGATTTCTTATCAATCCCAGTCTCATTTCTCTCTGGCTTCCTACTATGACATTTCCAAAAAGTCATTCATGCCAAACTTCCATTTTGATGTGGCTCCTGCTATGGAGCCACCTATAAAACCTGAAGAGTTCTAAATGTTTCTTTTTTATTTACTTTTTTAACTTTTAATTTTACTGTTATTGTAAAGGTGATGTACAGAGGGCTTACTGCTACAGAATCAGGTACTGAAGACATTTCCTTTTGAACAGTGTCACAAATATTTCTTTTGAAATGATAAAAAAAATTGTAATAAGCACTCTGGGATATATTCCTGTATACCATATACTAAACATTGGGTTAAATAATTTCTACTGTGCTTTGGTGCAAGGAAAATCTTAGCACTTTGTCATTGTGAAAACTCAGCTCCAAAATCATTATTTTATCCATATGGTAATTTGGGCCCAGATTTTCTTCCCAAGTACAGTAAAAATTTTTCTGAAAGTAGATGTATTTATTTTATATTGATTACTAATTCAAAATACATTTCTTTTGCCTTCCTTTCCTTACAAGCAACATTTCTGTGAGCATTTTGTGTTATTCAAGTGACACACTAGATAAATGTATTCAGACCATTTGAAGTAGCATTTTTGCTCAGATAGATCTAGGAATCACTAGAGAAACTGACAGCCTGGATTCACCATGCCCGTATACTCCTCCTCTCCGCTCATCCTCATGAGATGCTGCTCTGTGAAACATTTTGAAACAATACCGTGTGTGTGTGTGTGTGTGTGTGTGTGTGTGTGTGTGTGTGTATTGCATGCGCTTTCTCTCCAAGTAGGCCGGACGTTGCATTGAGAACTGCTTTTGCTCTTACGCAGCCTTCCTGATGATTAGCACAGAACCTTGTGCCCCTGTGTGCTCTGCACTCTGCATGTGGTTGTGTCTGCAACCTAGGGGGCTGAGAATGGCACGTCACATACTGGAACTAAAAAGGACCTGCCGGTTTTGTGTTTTTATAGCTCATGTGTGATCATCAGGCAAGAGAATGAATGCCATCTTGTCTGTAATTGGCACCAGGCAGACGTCCTGGCTGATTTTAGTCAAAGCCACATGAACTTTCGCTATCCCTTCTGTCTGCATCCCCAGACTCTGAAAGCTGATTACAGGTGTGAAGTTGTTCTGGGGTGAGCTCAATGCAGATACTTAAATATCTTTGTTACATCTGTGATTTTTCTTTATCAAAGTGAAAGAACTGCCTCCTCTCCCCAGGCAAAATATTAACAATATGATTTGCAGTGTGATCTACACCCTGGCCGGGTGTAGCTGGACCGAGTTGGCTGGGCGCTGGCTGGGAGTCATTCTCTGCCAGCCTGGGAGAGGGGCGGCCTGACCCTCACCCACAGGCCGGGCTGTCCCCATCCTCACAGAGAGCAACCGCACAGAGCTCAGAACCAGGGCCATGTGCTTTCGCTTCTTGCATTCCCTGTCATTGTCACTTTCTGGGTTGGTAGGCTTATGGATTGATGTCTAACATTGCCCATTGTGTATTTGCGATTTGCTTTTTGTAATTAAGGGGAACAATGGGAGTCCATGGGGTCTCGTCATATATAATGGTTGGTTTAATTTGTTTCACTTCTATCTTGTTAATTGTAAATTGATCATTAAGATTTGAATTCTAATCTGTCACCAGGGTTGTGAGTATTGAGGCTAGAGCAATCATCCTGGTTTTAATCACTGATGATGAGAAACAAATTTTATAATTTTGGTACATATTGCAGTTCATATATTTTAACACTGTATTTTATGGTGCTATAAATATTGTTAAATGACTTTTAGTGTAGTTTTACTGTGTGGACTATAATGTATAAATTATATTACTGTTTTGGCAACAGTAGGTCTCCAACTGTGTGAGTTTAATTGAAGTAAAAGAACACACACCCGATTTAACTGTGGGTTTTTTTTTTCCCCTTGCATGGTTAAATGACATTAGGTTGGAATACTACAAAAATTATATTACACAAGAGGAGATTGAGATCAGCCTTATGCTAATGGTTACAAAAAAACCCCAAACTACAACCCAAAAGAATAAAAAATGAAGGTGTCACATTTTTTTTTCTTTATTGTAATCTGAATTATAGTAGTAAAATGTCTTACATTTCGTGAAAATGTAATTACATATAGCTAGTATACAAAAAAAAAAAGCAGGGGTAAGTTCATGATTCTATAAAGCCAGAAATCACCTATGGAAAAACATTACAGTCAGTTCTTTTATAGAACGCAAGCGTAAGCATGTCATAATATATCTTGAAAACTAACATACAAACTGGTAAGTTTACTTTTTGGACTCTACGAATAGTTGTGTGATGTGTTGTGAGCTCTGCACAGATGAAAGATGACATGTGTGCACATATGCCAAATTTGTACTGAACAGTGGAAGGTGGTAGGCAACTTCCCCCATTACAAGTAAGGGAAAAACACAAAATTGGAAATAAAGCAAGAGGTTGTTACAGTAATACAGGTTTGTATTAATGAGTGCTTTCTAGTAACATTTGTATTTTGTGATTATGTAAGACTTACTCAGTGTAGAGATTTTGGTAAATACAAAGAAGAACTAAGGAAACATTTTCCTATGACACGACCGTCCTGAGATAACTGCTGTTCACTTTTGACGTATTTTCAGTCATTTTTCATGTGTATGTAAATGTGTTTCATTTATATTGTGATTAAGATTGCACTACAAACATAGTTTTGCCACTGGCTTTTTTCGTAATGTTGTCTTACTACATAATTCTACAGTAAATACCCTGGAAACAAAATTTTAACTAAATAATTTTTATTTATTCATGATACATTAGATATTTACACTTTGTAAAAAAATGTACTTACTATAAATGACCATATGAAAATCACCTAATGATCCCCTTGGTAGAGATGTCTAAAATGGATCCCTGCTCCAAAGGCTCTGAGTTTGCCTAAGGCTATTAACAAGGGCTACCTACCCTAAGTTCTGCTCCTTTTCATCTTCCCCTATCAGTGTGTGACATCCAAAATGAGAAACTGAAGAAGAAAAGAGGGAGAGGTGGTGTTTCAGATGGGATGGACTCCTTCAGGCTGGGTCTGGCTACTCACCATTTGGGTAGCCCTAGGCAAATATCTAAACAGCATGTTTACCTCACACAATGAACAATTACCCTCTAGGTTAATTGAAATCATTAAAGGATGAATTCCACTGTTTAGGTAGGCATGTAATAAATATCAGACAGTAGTATCGGGTTTTATTTTGCATTTCGTTGTATAATAATGAAATTGACTATTATATAAATGTTTATTGACTATTTGTATTTCTGTAGATATTTTTTATATTCCTTGTACTTTTCTGAATTGTAATTTTGTTAGAATGGGATTAATACTTTATTTAATGATGCTGTTCATGTTTGTTTTTTCGTATTTTTTATAAATATTTTCCTACTTCTTTGTATTTTTAAATTAATCACTTTATTTGTAGAGCAGTTTTAGTAGAAAGAAAGGAAAATTCTCACATATTCACTGTTCCCCACCATAACTTCTGCCACAATTGATCCTACATTTAGTTTTGATATGAATGTTTTTCACAATAAAACTAATTTTCTTAAAAAGCATTACATTGGGAGGGATAGAAGAGAATGATGAAAGGTATGATATTAATCAAGATGCATTGTACTTATAAACTGACTTGTTAAATGATAACCCCTTTGTACAGGTACTTAAAAGATAATAAAATACTTTTTGTGTGTGTTTGCTGGTCTTGAGGCTTGAACTCAAAGCCTGGGTGCTGTCTCTCAGCTCTTGTGCTCAACGCTAGTACTTTACCACTTGGTCCACAGCTCCACTTCTGGATTTTGGTTTTTGCTGGTTAACTAGAGATAAGAGTCTCATGGACTTTCCTGCCCAGGCTGGCCTTGAACCATGATCCTCAGATCTCAGCCTCCTGAGTAGTTAGGATTATAGGCATGAGCCACCAGCTCCTGGCTAAAAACACTATTTTTTTTTAAAGATTTTTAAAAAAAGCATTACATGTCCATTGTAAAAGTTCATAAAATATATAAAAAGTATTTTTCTAATCTTACCACCAGAAATAATCAGTATTAATGCATCCATAGCATTTAGGTCAAGGTAATTAAATTATGGAATGAAATTGCATTATGCAGGTTTATTTTTAATATTTCCCATTTTTTATTTATTAGTAAGAATGTCACCTTAAAAGTCAATAAATAACACTAATAAGTTCCCATATTATCAGGACAATATCTTGGTGTACTCCATTATATAGGCTATTTAACCAATATCCTTTTCATAGTTTTCTGAGTTAAGCAACACTGAGCAATTTTTTTTTCTAGGAAAAACAAACTTTTTTTTTTTGCCAGTCCTGGGGCTTGAACTCAGGACCTGAGCACTGTCCCTGGCTTCTTTTTACTCAAGGCTAGCACTCTGCTACTTGAGCCACAGCGCCACTTCTGGCCTTTTCTATAAATGTGGTGCTGAGGAATCGAACCCAGGGCTTCATGTATATGAAACAAGCACTCTTGCCACTAGACCATATTCCCAGCCTCCAGACAAACCTTATTAAAAGAATATTCTCACATAAATATGAGTTTTTCAAATATATGACTTTCATGTGTAACAGTTTTACATTTTTATATTGTAAAATCTATTATGTCCTTGTAGATTCCCTTTTTTTAAATGCTTTGAAAGGATTTGAAAATAAAGGTTCTTCTGAATTTTTTTCCTAATTTGGTTTGAGGATTTTTTCTCCTTTTATTTATTTTTAGTGTAAAATTAGGAGAAATATCAATTAAAATATATTATTACTTGTAAGTTCTTTTATATTGTAAATGGCTCTGAAATATAAGTCAATATTAACTCTTTTAGATTATTTCAAATCTGGGTGTTTTTTTTATCAGGAGAAGAAAGTATGTATTATTTGAGCTGAGTTTAAAAATGAAATAGGCTATGTTCTTACCTGTAATCTAGCAAGAAAGATAATCGCATAGATTACAACTCACAGGAATGAATAGTAGTCTAGTATATGCATAAAAACTAGAGATTTTAGAAACCGTGCCGACCGAAAGAACTGCAGAGACCTGGACAAGCTTATTTTGGAATGACCTTTGCTCCAAGATGAAATGAAAGTGAGAACAAAGAAAACTGAACTTGGCCCCGCCCCAATGTGCTCTGTTTTATATCAAGAGTCTTTCATAATCTTAAGAAGACAAACTAATCATGATATTATAATATAGGAGGATTTTATACTTTCACTCCCAACTAGAAAGGCATTAGGGCACAAAGGGATGGTGGCAGTGGCAACAGTTTACAATTTAAAAGAAAGATACAGCTTTCTTGACTAGATTCTCTTCTAATCCGTAGCCTTGGAGACTTGAAATTGTCGCCCAAGACAAAGATACAGCATAGGTCCTGAAGGGCCTCAGCCATCACCCGAGGAAATGTTGTAATGCCAGATGGAATAGGCAAAGACAGAAGCAATAGAAATGACAATTGACTTAAGAGTGGAGAAATATCAGACTTCACATCTGCAGAGAGGAATAAACGTGTCAAACAAGCCTGTCCAAGCAGCACCAGTGGCTCACACCTGGAATCCTAGTCGGGAGGCTGAGATCTGAGGATTGAAGTTGGAAGCCAGCTCTGGCAGGAAAGTCCGTGAGACTCCAATCTCCAATTAGTCACCAGAAAACAGGAAGTGGAGCTGTAGCTCAAAGTGGTAGAGCACTAGCCTTGAGCTGAAAAGCTGTGGGACCGCACCTCAGGCCTTGAATTCAAGCCCCTTGGTCCAACAAGAACAAAAGCAAATAAACAACAAAAAGCTGATTTGCTGCCAGAATCTCAGAAAAACTTGGAGAATGGGATGGAGCTAAAACCCAAACCAACTATCCCATCTTCAGTCCTTACAGCCAAGGACTGCTTCAGTCCCACAAAGACTCTGGGGCTTCTTGTCTGAAGAGACCAAGCCAGAGAATTCTGACTATCCTGGGGGCACTGAAGTCAGAACAGAGGGATTAAGAAAAGCTTGTATTCTGAACCCACCCCGTGACCGCTGGCTCCTAGACCTTGGGCAGTCAGAGCTGTGCCCTGTTGCAGGAAGCTGCAGGTTCCTCCTCTTGAGAAACAGTGGCTAGCGGAAAGCATGTGGGGATCAAGCATCGGAAATGACGGCTTGCCCTTCAGTCACCCAAGAGTATACTCAAGTGTACATATAATCACCATCTAGTATTTGGACAGCAAGGACCAAGTATTTATTGTGATGAAACTACTGGCATTAATTGAACTACAACTGAAATACTGGTCCTAACATGGAAACTAGGTGGGAGAATAAGCCAGTAAGAGAGTTCAGTCTCTGTCAAAAAAAGTTAGCAGAATCTCAATTGATGGAATAAGAGCTACTGGTGTGAACACATCTGTAAATATGGAGGCAAACACCAAAGAAATAACTTTATAAAAATTGAAAGTATGAGGCTGGGAATATGGCCTAGTGGCAAGAGTGCTTGCCTCGTATACATGAAGCCCTTGGTTCGATTCCCCAGCACCACATATATAAAAAATGGCCAGAAGTGGTGCTGTGGCTCAAGTGGCAGAGTGCTAGCCTTGAGCAAAAAGAAGCCAGGGACAGTGCTCAGGCCC
This sequence comes from Perognathus longimembris pacificus, assembly GCF_023159225.1. NCBI lineage: Eukaryota > Metazoa > Chordata > Mammalia > Rodentia > Heteromyidae > Perognathus > Perognathus longimembris. The sequence goes on from NC_063171.1 coordinate 65,873,278, forward strand.
TGAGTTCAAGCCCCAGGACTGGCAAAAAAATAAAAATAAAAAAATAAATTGAAAGTATTTGTCACCTCATGGTTTGATTACAGAGTCACAGAGAAGGCGACTGCTATTTTCCCTTTGAACCCAGGGTTTCATGTATGCTAGGCAAGCACTCTACCACTAGGCCACATTCCCAGCCCCTTCACTACTAATCTTTTAAAAGAATTTATCTTAACCAGGGTTCTCTGGAGAGGCAGAACTAATAGGCTGTCTATCCATTGGTCTATTGATTGGCCTATTGATTTAGATCTACATCAGTCTAGGTATAGGTAAATGGAGACTTACTTTGGCAGGCTGGAGAGACCAGGAAGGATTGTAACTCAAGTTGAAGTCCAATCTGCTAGCAGCAAATCTTTTTTTTTTCCCTCAGAAGTTAGTCTTATTCTGTTAAGCACTTCATCTGACTGGAAGAGGCCCACCAACACTGTGGGGCATAATCTGTTTTACCCAGTGTCCACCCACTTAAATTGTTAATCTCATCCTTAAAACACCTTCAGAAAACACCTGGAATAATATGTGGCCAAATGTCAGGGTACATGGTCCAACCACATTGACATATGAAATATCAGTATAGAACGATTTGATTTTTAGCCATATGCTGCCAAATTGGTTACACTAGCGAAAAAAGCACTCTGTGTTATAGAAATTAGGCCTAGGGATGATCCTTTAACATCATGGGACTGGTAAGCATATACCAGATACTTGTCTTTTAAAAGAGAGATTTGATCATTATTACTTGTGTCTTTTGTCTTGAACCATTTCTATTAGAGTAAGTTATTCCTTCATCCCTATAATTCTCTGCTAGGCATTTTCTGAAATATTCTCATATATATAATATACGCATTATATATGTAGTGATTTAATATTTATTACACAGTTAATGATTGAGTATGGAGTTTGAGATAATGCTCTACCACAAAACATGCACTCGATGCTGAAAGTTTACAAGACCCCGTCTCAGCGGATAACAGAAGGCTAGGCACGGGGTCAGGCACCTGTCATCCCAGTCACTGTGGAGACGCAAATAGAAGGATCATGACCCATACTGGCTCTGTCATAAATAGGAGAATCTATTAAAAAATAACTGAAAAGAAAAAAAGAGGATTGGTGGTGTGACGATTGGTAGAGCACCTACCTAGCAAGTGGAAAGTCCTGAGTTCAAACCTCAGTACCGTTGAAAAACCATTTAAAAAAATGTATTCCAAGCTGTGCACTGGTGGCTCATGCCTGTAATTGCAGCTACCCAGGAGGCAGAGATCTGAAGATCACAGTTAGACGCTAGTTAAGGCAGGATAGTCTGTGAGAGTCTTATCTCCAATAAACTACCAAAATACTGAAAGTGGATTTGTGGCTCAAGTGGTAGAGCACTAGCCTTAAGCAAAATGAAGCCCAGGGACAGTGCTCAGACCCTGAGTTCAAGCCCCAGGACCGGCAACAACAACAACAAAATGTATGTTAGTAGTAAGAGCCTTTAACCCCTATTATTTCTGTGTTTCTACTTCTAGATCCGAAATAGCTCAGCTCAATCAAGAACAAAGGTATACATATGAGAAACTGGAAAGGTTGCAGAGGAGGAACAGTGAACTGGAGGAGCAGTGCGTGCAGCACGGCAGAGTGCACGAGAAAATGAAGGAGAGGTAATGATGGGCCCGAGGTCGAAGGTGCTCTGATCATGGCAGAGGCCGTGCAGGAAGTGAAAACAAGCACCAGTGGACTGCCCAAGGTGTGCACCAGGTCATTGCATTTGCAGTGTTCTTAGGACATGCAGAGAAGGCACTGCAATCCTTATTTGCTCTTTTCTAAAGATACTGAATCCGATTTCATATAGAGCAATGGAGGAAACCCATCCAGCTTTAAGATCTAAGTTGGTGATCTTATAAAGGAATTTCAGAACTGTGCTTCTGAAATGAGGCTTTATGTGCTTTGTGTAAGACAAAACACATAGTAGACTAAATGGTAAATATCAGAGGTTGTATTGAGAGTGTTACTACCATCAGGACTTGGCTTCAAACTCTGGGCTCCTATCTTTTGCTTTGGAATTTTTTTTTGAGACAACCTCCCTCTGTAGTCTATACTGGCCTGAAACTCATCTTCCCGCCTCCATTTTGTAGTGCTGAGATTACAGGTGTACACTATACTACCACCCCTGGCTTCTCTCTAATGGAATTCCTTGGGCCAAGTCACTTAACATCTTGGAGTAGTGTGTCTTCACTTGGGTATTGGTGTTGTACTGATAATGCCCGCCTTGATATAAAGATCAAGGAAACTTCCTGCTTCATAATAGCCACCTCCAAGGTGTTCTCTTCTTAGGGATGGAGAAACTCAGTGTACAGGGACTGATGGATTTGACCCAATTCAGAGATCAAGCTCAAATCTCGATCTTTTGAATCCATGTTTCTTTTCCTTTTAATGTAATATTGGACTTTGTTGTGGCTTGGTAAGAAACATAGCCTCTCAATATTTTTAATCAGTATGCAATTTCTGAATCCTGTGTGATAATGGATTCATCATGCGTTGGTTCTGTGGCTGGGACTGCCCTTGTGATGGCTGTCATAGCAGAAGCAGTCAGCCTTGTGGTTTGACTCCCAACTCCCCACCCCACTCCCCAGCCGCCACGTGCTCTCTCTGTGTCAAAAACACTTGTTGACATCGCTAAGGATGTGTGAAAATGCTGCAGATTTTATTTATTTTTTAAGCTTAAGAAAGCAAAGCATGGGAAAAGACACTGGTGGTATATGAACTCAAGGCCTGGGTGCTATTCTTGAGATTTCTTTGCTCAAGGCTAGCACCCTACCTACTTTGATCCCAAGCTCTTCTTTCTGTTTTCTGGAGGCTAACTGGAGATCAGTGTCTCATGGACTTTCTTATCTGGGCTGGCTTTGAACTGAAATCCTCAGATCACAGCCTCCGGAATAGCTAGGAATACAGGCATAAGCCACCAGCAACTGGTCCTTGAGCTTCTTTTTGCTCAAAGCTAGCACCCTATCTTTTGAGCCACAGTACCACTTCCAGATTTTTCTGAGAAGTTATTTGGAGGTAAGAATCTCATAGGCTTTCTTAAGCTCAGGCTGGCTTCAAACTGCGATCCTCAGCCTCCTCAGTAGCTAGGATTACAAGCACGAGCCATGGCACCCAGAGAAAGATGCAACTTTTGAGGAAGAGAAAGAACCATGTGTTTAATAGAAGAAGAGAGAGAGCATAGCACATGATGAGGTTAGAGAGGTAGGCAGGGCCTAGCTTGCTGGTGCTAAGGGGAAAAAAAAAAACTGTAGAGAATAATGTGGCCAGATTTGGGATTTAAAATAGCCCAGAGTAGATAACGGAGTGGAGCAGAACCATAGTGTTTACAAAGAACCAGCGGGGAGCTACTGGAATAGTCAGGTGGTAATGATGATGATTGTGATGATGATGGTGATGATGTTGATGGCTTGAGCTAGAGCCCAAGTGAAGATACACAGAAGTGAGCAGATTGGCACATCATGTAAGAGATTTTCAAGTAGACAAACAATGATGCAGTATTCGGGCAGAAGAGAGAACTTTATTCAGCTGAACTGCGCTGGCTGCTAAATCCAAGGCACAGGTGACAGGCTGGAGAGTCACTCCTGAACCATGCCTTATCTGGGGCAGGGGGTGGGAGGTGTGTCCAGGTGGGTTAGGTGGATTAGGGTGTTTCCAGGTGGATTTGGGATGTGGCCTCAGAGGTAGGGGAGTGGGGTAATCGCCTCCAGGTGTGCCAGTCACCTAGGTAACTGGACTGAGATTTAAACAGGTGTGTGTGTGGGGGGGGCATCTGCATGGAGCCTTCCCAGGGGACCTTACATTCCAGCCTTTTAATAATTATGAAAAGGGGTGCCCACTCTCTCTGGCTACTTCCTGCTGACAAGGGGCGTTGACGTTAGGGGTAAAAGGCGGAGAGGTGACCCCTCCTGGAGGAGGCAAGCAGCATCTGTCCCTTGGTAGTTAGATGCCAGTCCTTGAAAGAAGCCTGGAAGAAGTCTCACAAGGCAGGGGCTGTAACTTATTAGGAATTGACCATAAATACTTGTCAAGAGTTATTTCTCTAAAACTGTCTGCTTTTTCCTTTGGCTTGTGGAGTAGATCAAACCCAGAATGGCTAGCCTTTGAGAGGGAACCTAGAGGGGGTCCCTGGAACCCAGCCTGCATCTCACTCTCGAGGGCACAAGCCAAAAGGTTGGGCTTTTGAACTGATTTTCTAGCGTATAAGGTGCTCTGACTTTATGGAGTAGTCTGGCGAGGACATAGGAGTCCACAAGGATGTAGATGGGGGTTCACAAGGACATCGACAAAGGGTCCGCAAGGTCGTAGAGTCAAATGCTCAATTCAGGCATCCCTGAAATGACAACAGACTGGCCACAAAGGCATAAGGATAAGGGGTCCCTCTGGCATGATCAGACAGAGGACCTGTAGACGGGAGTCACTCACCAGACGTAGAGAGGAGATGGTGTGGTGGGTGCGTAGCCAGCAATGGTCAAGGCGAGAAGTCCGAGGTGAGTTTCCTCCAGCTTTTGGCAACTTGGTCCAAGGAGGGGCGGTCAAGGAGGCGGATTAACCCTCAGAAGAGCAGAGGAAGGAGGGGAGCCAGTGACTCCTGACTCTGTAAGGTTCACCAGAAAGGAAACCCACCACATGGTTCAGGCAGAAAGAAGTTTATTGGGGGGGGGGAGGAAGCAAACTGCCAGCCCACACAAGATGGAGGTGTGGGGAGACAGAGGGGCAGGAAGAAGGGAAAAAGAGAGAAAAGAGCAAGAGAGAGTAAGAGAGAAAAGGAAAGAGAGCGGGGACTGCGCTGAGCCAGATTATATAGGGAAAGGTGGGAGATATGGCCAGGTGGATTGGATGTGACCTCAGAGAAGGGGGAGGTAACGGCCTCCAGGTGTGCCAGTTACCTAGGTAACTCAGGTACTGGGCACAGACTTAAACAGGTGGGGAAGATCTGCATGGAGCCCTCCTGGGGGTGGACCTTACATTTAGGAGGTACACTCAACAAGACAGTTGAGTAAAGAAAGGATGTCACCCATGTTTCTAGCATGAGCAGTAGATGCCAAGTGATGCTATGTATTGAGCACTAGAGAGCACACCAAAGAAGCACACCTATGTTTGGGATAAGACCAAGTGTTCAGATGTGTCTGGGCTGATTGTAATGTTCATATGGCTATGTTGAATAAGCAGGTGGGCAGAAGGGGCTGGAATCAGGAGAAAGGTCTGAGCTGGGCTGGAGACAGAAATTTCCCTCTGTCTATGGAGGATATTCAAACCTTTGTGGGAAATGAGGTCACCAGAAAGAAACACAGAGAAAAGGAAGGAGGGCTGACTGGCCGAGGAGCCTGTGCTTTTAAAGGTAAAATACAGGTTGGGAAAAAGGAGAGACACTAGTAAGCCTGAGAAGCAGGAACTGGAAGTGTACGTTGGTGTGTGTGCAAAAGGAGACAGTGATCAACTGGATGCCGCTGGCAGTTAATTAGCCTGGGGAGATGGGGTGTCCTTGGTGACACTCACAGTTCCGGTTGCAGGGGGGGCTCAGAAGCCAGATTTGAGTGGGTTGAGGTCATGTGCAGCAGCAGATTTCTACCACTTTTTCATGAGGGGCTGCAAGGAGAAGTAGGAAGCCCCAAGACTGAGTAAGTGGGGACAATGCAATGTGTAAATTCTCCTTGTAATGATCACTACAGTTCAGTCCCCCAGCTGGCAGCTTAGAACCTCTGGTGTCTACAGACAGTCTAGGGAATCCGTATGAAGGCTATGACTTTTTAAATTCTCTTTCTACTTTATATAGAATTTTGATTCACAAAATATCCCCTGAAAAACCGAAGCTTTACGAGCACTTAAGTCTATACAGAGTGAACCAGGCGCTGACTCCAAGATCTTTCATTACTGTGTTCTCTTACCCGGCTGTGTACTGTCTTCAGGAGGCTGAGAATGAAGAGCTCGGGGATTCACTGTTCTTTGCAGTGTGACCTGCCTCAGATGACCCAACATCTAGGCCCCACCACCTTCCAATAGTGTGAGACAGGCTCCACGTCCTGAATATGGGGTCTTTGCAAGAGCTTGTCAGCATTGCAAGTTCACAGTGGAGGGTAGCCTTGACCCAACCTCCTGTCTCCTGGGAGCCACTCTTGGCTTCCAGAAACCCCAGAGGCAAGAAGAGTGTTTAGATGCCACTCTCCATTGGTAGTTGGTTGTCCTTGATGTTTTCCTGATTTCATGTTCACTCTGATTTCTAGAAAGCATAGATCTTACTGATGTTAGGTTTAGGATAGTAGTGTTAAAAACAGAAAGCCTGTCCTTAAGGTATTTTCTTGAAGTTAGAAGAGTCATCACAATATAGACCACAGCTCCTGGGTAGTGATGGCCAGGAGACAGTCTCAGTACTCATGGACAGTTTTAAAGCCACTAAGTGAATATTTGCGAAATAACAAAATTTGGTTTTTATAAATTAAAACGACTTACTGAGAATGCCGCTTTCTCTTTCTAAGCTCCTATGATTCGTGGGAAACATGTTCAGCGACTACACGATCAGTATTGTATTGAGAATATTTAGGTTTTCAAATGCTGCTGTTTTGCTTTTAATTACAAATTTAGCTTCACCATAATAATTTGGTTTGTTTTGGAATATTTTGTTAACCTCCTGCAGGAGTGCAGTATTACATTCTTGCTTTAGCAGTGTGGTGGTTTTCCAATAATGACATTTCAAATTTGGTCTGGATTATGATTCAGAAATGAATCATCTGCATCTCTTGTTACAGCAGATGGATATATAATCTTTGCCTCCTACTCCTCCATATCACACATTTTCTGAAGAGAGGAATTCCTTTTGTGATATGCTGTTTGCAAATTGTTTTTATATCTGACAGCATACTAATAGAAGGAACTTGACAAAATGACTGAGTTATGTTAGATTTGCATGCTGTCTTGATATAATGTTATATTCCTCATTATCATTAGATACATTATCATTAGATATATCACTACATTACTTCATGATCATTAGAATTTATCTTGCTGACCATGGACTCTGTGGATTCTGTCAGATGCCTCATCCATGGCTTCTAAAAGCAATCTGAAAAGACATACAGGAACCAAGACAGCTTAGAAAAGTTTACTCATCTCCCCCAAATTACACAAAAATTATACTGTTGAGATTAACAGCAATCTCTTTCCTAAGTTCAGCATTCAGTGCATTGCAGATAAATCCCTACGAAGACTGGGAGCCATGTTTTCCTAGACTTTATTGGGAAGACCTAAAATCAGACCACTCCCTCCCAATAACACAAGAAGTTTCTACCCTACTTATTAGCTAATAAGTTATTTTAAGTAGCCCATATACTGGAGCAAGGGAGAAACAACAATAGCCAATCACCGGAAGAAGATTAAATGTGAGAGGAACTCAACCAAAGAAACAGGGCAGTGTACTTTTTCCTGTAAAAGCTCAGTACTTAAGAAAAAGAAAACAGATTGCCTTTCACTAATGCACCAAATATTTATTGAATATTTATTTAGCTTAGTCAGCTTTCTATTACTGTAATAAAATACCTAAGCTCATTAACTTGTGAAAAGAAAATGTTTCATTTGGCTCATAGTTTTGGAGGTTCCAGTCCATAATCAATTGACCCTGCTGATTTGGACCAGTGATGGGATAGCACAGCATGCATAGCATTATGTCACAGCCAGGAAACAACAGAGAGGAAGAGGAGGAGCCCAGAGTCCCACCATGCCCCCAGTGACTTGCACAAGCCCCCACCTCAGAAAGACTCTCCCACTCCAGGAATCAGAGTTTAAGACATAGGCCTTTGGAGGACATTGACCATGCAAACTGTATGTCAGATCAAGCAAGGACTCCTGCTCTTAAGGAACTCATATTCCTTAAGCCATATTCAGTGTTGAGTCCTCTGCCTTGAAGCCCTAAAGTGGAAGGTAGAGAGACAATGTGCATTGTAGTTAAGAGCATGCACCCTAGAACCGAACTTTCTAGATTTCTGTAGTTTACTACTGTCTAGCCATGTGATTAGAAGCAAATTCTTTAGCCTTGAATCTTCATCACTTTCTTTTTCTGTAAAATGCTACCTGGTAAAGTTAAGAAAATTACCTAAAATCCATAAAATGTCTTTGGAACAGCACTTGGTACAGAGTTTGTGCTCCACAAATGTTTCACACTATGACTCCTTTGAAGTCCTTCATTCATGGAGGATGTAGCGGGAGCCTCAGGTTCTCCCACTCTAGAAGGTTCTGCATTTACTCTGTGCTTCAGTATTGGCCCTCATGGGTTTCATCTGTGAAGCAAAATATTTTGTTCACATAATGTTATTTCTGAGGGAGAATGCCTTCTAAAATTTTGACATAGCTTTTGATTTTGGACATTTTGGACCATGACTTGGACTATGCCTGTGATGTTGTGTGAGTGTATGAAAGAGTGTGTGTGTGTGTGTGTGTGTGCGTGCGTGCATGTGTGTGTGTGCGCGTGCATGCATGTGTGTGTGTGTGTGTGTGTGTGTGTGTACCAAACAGAAATAAAATTTCAAGGTGTACATTTATATAGTTTTTAAAATCACATTTTTAGGGCTGGGAATATGGCCTAGTGGCAAGAGTGCTTGCCTCGTATACATGAAGCCCTGGGTTCAATTCCCCAGCACCACGTATACAGAAAACGGCCAGAAGTGGTGCTGTGGCTCAAGTGGCAGAGTGCTAGCCTTGAGCAAAAAGAAGTCAGGGACAGTGCTCAGGCCCTGAGTCCAAGCCCCAGGACTGGCAAAATAAATAAATAAAAATAAATTTAAAAAAATAAAATCACATTTTTAGGATAGTTGAGCAATAGGAACAAACCTTTTTCCTTCAAAGACTTCAGAGCAATTTTAGTTTCATGGCAAAACTGAGAGGAAGGCAAGAAGTTTTCCATATATTTCTCGCACGAGAGTAGTACAGTTGCTGCAGTGAATCAGCCTGCCTTAGCGTCCATGTATGTTAGGGCTCACTCTTAGTTTTTCTGTTCATTAAGTTTGTCTGCATATGACATACATCCATAACTCTAGAATCATTGAAAGCATCTTCATTGCCTCTAAATTCATCCCTCATCTTTCCCAGCTTCTAGCTACCACTGATGTATCTTCTCCATGGCCTTGCCTTTTCCAGAATGCCATTTCCTTAGAGTCAGCCAGTACACATAACCTTCCCATCTTATTTCTTGCACTTCATAATAGGCATTTTGGTTTCCCTCCCATGCTTTGACAGCTCAATTCCTTTTAGTGCTGAACCAAACTCCGTTGTTTCTATGTACCATAATTTATCCTTTCCCTACAAAAGCACATCTTGGTTGCTTCCATGTTTTGGTAATTATGGATAAATATAAATATGTGTATGTAAGTTTTGGTGTGGCTGAATACCACAATGTATTTATTACTGCACCATGTAGTGAGTGCGTGTTTAATTTTGTAACCTCCAAGCTGGCTTATGGCTGCACCATTTGCTTTCAATCAGCAACAATGAATGGAGTTCCTGTTGCTTCACTTCCTCCAATTTCTAGTTTCTGGGTGGTTGTCATAGTTCTAGAAGCATACTGGTTTCTCTTTTTTTTTTTTTTTTTTTGGCCAGTCCTGGGGCTTGGACTCAGGGCCTGAGCACTGTCCCTGGCTTATTTTTGCTCAAGGCTAGCACTCTACCACTTGAGCCACAGCGCCACTTCTGGCCTTTTCTGTATATATGGTGCTGAAGAATCGAACCCAGGGCTTCATGTATGCAAGGCAAGCACTCTTGCCAATAGGCCATATTCCCAGCCCACATACTGGTTTCTCATTGTTGTTGTAACTGGCGTTTGCCTGATGATTATGAGGTGGAACACCTTCTCATATGCTTTCTGGGGACCTGTGTCTTCTGCACCTAGGTGTGTATTAAAATCTTTGTCCTTTATTTTTTTGGTGCCAGTACTGGGGCATGAACTCAGGGTTTTGCAACTCTTGCATGGATTTTTACTCAAGACTGGTTTTACCACTTGAGCTACAACTCTGCTCCTGGCCTATTTGTTGGTTAGTTGGAGGAGAGAGTTTCTCAGATTTTCCTGCCCTGGCAGGCTTCAAATGACAACCCTCAGATCTTAGGCTTCTGAGTAGCTAGGAGCAGGATGTGAGCCACCAGGGCCCCGCAGATTGTATGTTTTCTTACTGCCGATGTTTAAGAGTCCTTTGTGTACTTAGTACTAAATTTCTTCATTAGATGTGTCCTGGTCTAGAGATGTAGCTCAGTGATAGAGCGTATGCATTTGCAAGGCCCTTGGTTCATTCTCTAGCATTGGGAAGAAACCAAACAAGTAAACAAAAGCTTTATAAATATTAGATATGTCCTTTGCAAATATTTCTCCCTAGCCTTTGGTTTGTCTCCTAATTTTTTGATATTGTCTTCTGCAGAACAGAAGTTTCTTTTTAATTATCATGAAATCTAGTTTATCAATCATTTTTAAAATGGATTGTACTTTTGATGTTGTAGCTCAAAAGTCATTGCCATATCCCTGGTCCTCTGGGCCATCTGTTACCTTTAGATGTTATCTAAACGTTCGGCAAACCATCTGTAACCACCCAGTTTTAATGGTTTTTAAATATTTGTTATTTTTGTTGTTTTAGATGTTATCTTTTAGATGTTATATTTTGTGTCTTACATTTAAATCTGTGATACATTTTTAGTTAATGTTCGTGAAAGCAGTAAAGTCAGTGTAGGCTCTTCTCTCCCTTCCTTCCTTCTTCCTTTGTTCCTTCGTTCCTTCTTTCCTTCTCTCCCTCCCTTTCTCCTTCCTTCTCTCCTTCCCTCCTTCCTTCTCTCTCTCTCTCTCTCTCTCTCTCTTTTCTGCATGTGGATATTCAATTGTTCTAGCACTGTTCATTGAAAGGACTGTCCTTGCCCTGTTGGATTACCATTCTTCTTTTCTCAAGGCAGGTGACTGCATTTATCTGGGAGAATTACTCTTTTTTTTTGAGCATGGAACCAGTTGTACAAAGCATGGTATTTCCACACCTGTATACAAAGTGCTTTGATCATACTCACACCTCTGTTATTATATCTGATAACTACCCCCTCTCCCACGTTTCTCTCCTCTACTGCCTAATAACTTACCTTTTACTTTCATGTCGTTATGCCCATCACCTTCCACATATGAAAGAAACACGGAATGCTTGCCTTTGTGAAAGAATGTTATTTCACTTAACATTGTGTTCTGCAGTTCATCCATTTTTCTGTAAACAACATAGCTGTATTCTTTTTCTGGCTGTAGAGAGTCCACACTTTCTTTATCTGGTCATCTGTAGATGGACATCTCGGTGTATTCCAAAACTGGGCCACTCAAGCAGTCCTAGCTTCATTAGATCTTTTCCTTAGAAACAAAAACAGCTAATGGAGTTTAATTTCAGTTTCTGAGAGGGAAAATATTATAACATTTTAAAATTAAGAAGAAAAAACCGTTAAGAACATAAGGTACTAGGAAATAACTAATGCCTGCTTGGAGGCAAAATTTTTGACAAACCATCTGTAAGCAACCAATTTTAATGGTTTTATAATATTTGTTATTTTTGTTATTCATATAATTAAACTTGGGTAATAAACAATATTCAGGTAGTAATAATAAGAGGCATGAATACAGCTCAGTAGTAGAGTGTTCACATAGCATGCACCATGCCCTAGGTCCAATTCCAAGCACCAAAAGGGCCATGGTATCTCACACTCGGAATGACAGCTACTCTGAAGATGGAGATCCAGGAGGATTGTGGTTCAGAACCAGCCAGTGCCAGAAGTTAATGAGATCCCCTCTCAACCAGTAAAGCTGTGTGTGTGTGTGTGTGCATGTGTGTGTGCGTGTGTGTGCACGTGTGTGTGTGTGTGTGTGTGTGTGTGTGTGTGTTGCACCTGTCATCTCAACTACCTGTAAAGATTTGCTTTCTGTTGACCTGGGCATAAATGCTTAAACTCTGAAAAATGCCTTCCTGCCTTCCTTCCTTCCTTCCTTCTTTCCTTCCTTCCTTCCTTCCTTCCTTCCTTCCTTCCTTCCTTCCTTCCTTCCTTCCTTCCTTCCCTTCCCTCCCTCCTTCCTTCTTTCCTTTCTCCCTCCCTCCCCCCTTCCCTCCCTCCCTCCCTCCCTTCTGATTTAACTCTGGGCTAGGCAAGTGCAATATCAATTGAGTCACACTTCCAGTCCCTTTCTTCTCTGGCCATTTTGGAGATATGGTCTTGCATTTTTGTTTAGGCAGCTGGGACTGTTTTTACATTGCTCCCCATATAGCTGGGATGACAGGCCCATGCGATCACACTCAGCTTTTCTTGTTGTTGAGATGAGGCTCACTTATTTTGCTCCCCTGGGGTGAACCTGGGACTGGGATGCTTCCAATCTCCATCTTCTGAGTAGCCGGGATTGTAGTCATGAGCTAATATACCCAGCGGTGATCTTGATTTCTGATTTTGATGTTCTCAGTTTTAGTTTTTAATTCTAAAATGTCTGTTTGACTCTCATCTAGGCTTCTTGTGGAAAATAGAGGTGGCGTGGGATCCTCTGTTGCTTCCTTGGGATTAGTTGCAGTGATATGTGGAACTGATTATTTAATTTTTAGAAATGTGAGCCATTTAACATTATGCTGATATTTTTAAATTGGCCATGAGTGAAGTATTTAAATCACAGAAAATTTCAGTCTATAACTCTTTTTTTCATCAAAGAGCTGTTTTTTCAACATTTACCACCATACTACTGATGGGTGTTGCTTCTGTCCTCCCTTTGTGAATGGGATCGGGGCAAGAGAAGACATTATCCAGAAGCAGGTGCTGTTTTGCATCTCACCTTCTGGGAAGGTCTCTGGTCCCATTTCTAGAAGCTAAGGCTTCTTTTTCATCTGAAGAGATTGAGTCTAGTAAGTGCAGCTTCATCCGTACGAGGTGAACACTTTACCACTAGGCCATATTCCCAGCCTCCCGCCATACTCTTGACCTTTGGCAATTTACTTCATCTCACAATGTGTCAGTGAGTGTCAGTTTATGAAAAGACGAAAGAAGAGTTTTCACTTCATTGTGTTGTCTTAAGGCTTAATTAAGTGAGCTTAGAGCTGGGCATGTGGCCTAGTGGTAGAGTGCTTGCCTAGCATGCATAAAGCCCTGTGTTTGATTCCTCAGCACTACATAAACAGAAAAAGCCAGAAGTGGCGCTGTGGCTCAAGTCCTAGAGTGTTAGCCTTGAGCAAAAGAAGCCAGGGACAGTGCTCAGGCCCTGAGTTCAAGCCCAGGACTGGGGGGAAAAAAATAAAGATTTAAATGACCTTACACTCAACCTGGCATAGGAAAATAACACATGCTTTTGTTAAATAAAGTGATGTTACTGGATTTTGTGTTGCAGTTCCAACTTAATAGTACTAAAGGGAAATAAAAACAGAACAACAGGAATTCAAAAGTATTACTTTTCTAGGGAATTATGAGTTTCTTCCTAAGGTAATTTTTTTTCTTTTTCTTCGGGTTTTTGGGGTTTTTTTTGGTGCCAGTCCTAGGGTTTTAACTCAGGGCCTGAATACTGTCTCTGATCTTCTTTTGCTCAATGCTAGTGCTTGAGCCACAACTCTGCTTCCAGCTTTTTTGGTAGATAGTTGGAGCTGAGTATCACAGACTTTCCTGTCAGGTTGGCTTCGAACTGTACTCTTCAGATCTCAGCCTTACAGGTAGCTAGGGATATAGGTGTGAGCCACTGACACTTGGTAGCCTTTTTTATCTGACTAGGGGAAGAGAGCACTCCACTCCTGTCGGTGAGCCTGTGGTCCATTCAAGGACTAGATGAGGGCTAGAAAGGCCCGGTCTTGGATTTGAGGCCCTGTGCACTGCCCGGCAGGCCTCAGCGATTCCTTGTGCTCATTAGCTTTTTGAGGTTGCACAAAAGATTGAAATCTAGACTCACTGGAATACAGTGAATTACTTCATGGGATGCCCGGCCTTTCCACATTTCTTTGGTGAGTATTTAAACAAAATAACTTCTGGGGGGCTGGGAATATGGCCTAGTGGCAAGAGTGCTTGCCTAGTATACATGAAGCCCTGGGTTTGATTCCTCAGCACCACATATATAGAAAACAGCCAGAAGTGGTGCTGTGGCTCAAGAGGTAGAGTGCTGGCCTTGAGCAAAAAGAAGCCAGGGACAGTGCTCAGTGCTCAGGCCCTGAGTCCAAGGCCCAGGACTGGCAAAAAAATAAAAAATTAAAAAAAAATAACTTCTGGGGGAATTCCTCCAGGAGAGCAGTCAGCACCTTCAGTGCTTTAACAACAGTTTTTCTTTGTCTAGTTGAAGGCTTGCATTTAGGGAAAAGCAATTTCTTGTATTATGTTGGGCATGTATAATATGGGTTTGCAGATAATAGAGGTTTAGCAGATTAGGGAGCCTGGTTTTGTGATAATCTCTTGATATATAGTAATATTTTGAAATCTTTTCTTTTCGAGAAATTAGTTGGTTTACAAGTGCCTGTTATGCATAAAATGTTTTTTTTCTTTATGTATACGAACATGGGAAGATCCATTTTTGCCATACAAGTCATTCAAAATAGACAGCAATTTAAAGAGCAGGTATTGTAAGAACGTTCCTATGAATGCCCAAAAGGAACATTAAAGTAATGTTTGAGTCACTCTTTTCCACTAAATGTAAATTTTAATGCTAGGCAGTGCATCATTGTAAGAAAGTAGGCATCCATTTAGCTGGTCTACTGCCAACTCCGGCTGCTAGGAGAGACTCCTGCCGTCCTCTGCAGATTGGGCTGAGGTGGGCACCGAGGTGTTAGCCTGTCTGGCCTGCTGCTCGTGCAGCAGTATTTTCTAGATAGCTAGCGCTACTTACCTGCCACTTCTTCACCTCCTTCTTTGTCTAGTATTTTCTTCACATTCTTTTACATCTTTGTTCATGGGTCTGTTACTTTTTTTCTCTATGTAATCTCTACATCATTTCCAGAATGAAGTTTATGGCCAGATACATACTGTCATACAGTAGAATGGTACGCACCACTGTGACGTTTTATTAACTTTCGTGCTGGTGGGCTTTTATCCAACATCTGACTCTTATTATGAAACATGGAATTTTAACCAACCATCTAATTGCCAGAAAACTCTGTGTTCTTTTAAAACTATATAGATATGTCATGTAGACTTTGGACTACTTTAACATTCAGGTTGTTTTATGGAAGCCAGCTCAGCACTTAGGAAGAAATCAATCATCATTGTCAGACATGATAACTCATAGTCCTCTCTACATTTTCTCCACTTTGGTATAGAAAGAAATGCCTTACGTTTAGCTTCATTATTAAGCATTATAAAAATTCATTCCAAAAAGTTTGATTGGTCACAGGAGAAACCTTATTTACTTGTCCAAATCTTAAGTTGCACTCAGTACATTACATCTATATGTAGGCCTACATTAAGAAGACAGTTTTCCATGTCAGATGGAGAGGCCCTTTCAAGTCTAAAATTACCCAAACCTTGTATTTTCAATTCCTGAAATACTTCATGCTGGTAGCAATAAAAATAAATCCACAGTGGTGAGTAGCTAACGTATAAATTGAGCTGTGTAGTAAATGGTTTGTCCTGTTATACCCAGAGGTGATTTTTACACTTAGATGGACAATATTTCTTGATACTGAGGGTTTGTGGGGCTGGCAGTTTGTGGCAGATGTGTCTGTACCTCTGGCATCTCTGGCTGTAATTTAACTCTAGAACTGTCGCAACCATCTGGGTAGCAAAGTGTCTGAGGTCTGCCGCAACCCGTGAACTAAGTGTGGAGGAGATGTGTTTGACTTCGTAGCTACTAGATTTGTATAAAGGCGATTGTCAAGCAATAACGTTGTGGCATACGGCGGACTGTGGCTGTAGCCAGCTTCCTGCGGTGGCCTTCCCATTGACAATCAAGGGCAGCGTTCAAGTGTGTTACAATGCCACTGGATTTTATGTCAGTTCTCCCTTCAGGCTACTGTCCTGATTTTCATGGTTAATCTAATCTGCAGAAAGAAAGAAAAAAAAAACATGAAAGAAGGAAGAAGGGCCATATAGCACTTTCTACTAATATGCGAATCTTGCCTTCCCCACCCCATTTTTTTTAAAGAAAAAAACAATTCAGAGTATCATATCTGCTAATATTGAAAGTTGAAGCTGATTTTCTCTACTTGGAGAAATGCTTACAAACCTTTTTGGTTCACTTTAGGATCAATTCCTTAGACCACTTATCTTCCTGATTTGTGTAAATGTTTGGCACTCTACCTCTAGTTAGAACTATTAGAGTTTTTGCTGATTTGCTTGGCATATCTCCAGCAGAATAGTCCATTTAGATTCAAATCCTTTCCCAATAATTGAGACAATCAATTTACGTTAAACAAGGCACAATTATAATTTTTTGTACAATTTAAATTCTATAGAAAATAATCAGTGTGCAGTAAAGAGAGACACTTATTTTGATGCAGAGGGGTATTTTTTATAGTCTGCATTAAACAAATCTTTCATATTTTCACCATAGTCCCTCATTAGCTGTGGTGTGGATCAGCTCCATTGTGTTCTTCTGTTTGGAGTAGGATTGAGTGTGTATCCAGCCTTCGTGTTTGATAAGCCATACAAATTTCAGTGTCATTGACATCGAGAGGATAGAGACAGAACAAGGAAGTACTGCTTGGTTTGGAGCAAGTCTTACAAAAGGACAGACAGAGCCCTTGCATGCTGAGTTAGTTGCCTTTGTGCCAGCATTAGTGCAATGGGCATCATTCATTCAGTATCGCCCTGTTGTCACAGACTAGGTAGCCATTGCCGCCAGGGCTTTTGTTCGATCATCAAAAGATTGTTCAAGAGCCTGGGGAAAGGAGGCATGGGGCAGGGGTGAAGTCACTTGGTGGTGTGCCTTTGTGTTGAAAAGTTGGCTGGGAAAGCTTGAGATCCCTGTGAGAAGCCCCCCAAGGCCGCCAGCCCCCCGAATCCACCCAGTTCTCGCTTGTAAGCTGCTAATGAGATTAGTGTGCTGGTCAGAAAGTCCAAAACACTGGAGAAATATTATTAGGAAGAATACAGTAAAAATAATGACAAGATAGAAAACAAATCCTGTCAGAGACCGAGACTCTATTTGGCTTCCGCTTGCTGTGTCTGTCTGTTGCCATAAACGGCCCAGAATAGAAACCGGATGTTTAAAATGGTTTTCCCTTCCACATGCTCTCCTCCCCTCCTGTCTTCCTTCCTCTTCAGTATTAGTAGACTTACTATTTTTATTATTTTTTATTTATATCCCTACTTTTCAATATTTGCCATTTGTGTGGATAACACATTAATTTTTAATGAAATATTTTCAGACTCTTGGAACTCTTGGAATAGCTGAATCATAAAAGAAAACTTGTAATTGATGTAGACTGCAAGGCAGCATTTAAACTGAAGATGACACTTGCGTTGCTTTTCCTACTCACAAATGGAAAGTGGTTATTTTAAAGACGACATGCACTTGGATGTAAGTCTTTAATCTTAAAAGTTTAGTTTGTTTTATTTTTGTGGTATAATGTGGGCACCATTTTTATTAATAATTAAAATGAAATATTAAGATAATATACTAGCCTCCAATCATTTATCTTTTTGTCCTAGAAATGTATTTTTGACAAGCTGATAAGACAATTCAGGTGTGGCTTAAATTGACCTCCACCCCCAACCCTTTTTCTGGTGCTAGCTAATACTAGAGGTGAATTCTGGGTCTTGAATGTGTTAGGCAAATGCTCTACCACTGAATACATCCCAAATCCTTTAACTTGATTCTTGGGTTTAACTTATTTTAGTATTCTTCTAGAACTAAAAATTTCAAAGAGAGTGGCATTTGTTTCTTGGTGTAGCTTATCTTCTCCGACGAATAATTGTTTTTGTTTTATATTTAGAAGTTGAAACTAGTACTGTAAATTACCTAGACAATTTTATATTGTGTGTTAGTCCCAGAGTGATGGCTTTGTAATCTACTTTGGGACCATAAATTTAAGAGATTTGTTCAATAGTTTTCTTTATTAACACAGTAGAAGTGTGTGTTTAAGATGTAACAGATCTCTTTTCATTCTAAAATTATTATTAAATTTATGTTGGCAATTTAAATCTTAACTTTAATCATTTACATTCATTCATACATGTAGCTAATTTTGTATTTTCCTTTTTAAGGAAAAACCCAAGCAATTTTTTTTCTCTCAAGTAAATTGACTTACTCTCAGCATTAATAATTATTTATATATTCCCTTCTAATTTTCCTTTGTACTGATAAAGACCAGCAGATATTGTAAGGAGCCCTGCCTATTGTATATGAGCCCAGTTGCAGAGAATGGCATTTTAGAGATCAGCAGAGAACAGAAAAACCATCGAGTCCAACTCCTGCTCTTGTCATTTGTGTCCACTGTCCATCACATCCCCAATACACACACTTTACAAGTGGGGAAACTGAGGCCCAAGGAGTTACACTCTATCTTTCCTGAATTCTGGTATAGCGCTTTCCACTAGGATTAGGGAGGCAGCCTGGTTCTATTGATCTAAAGGAACTTATTGAACAGACACAGGACGCTTCCACTGGAGCTATCTGTCTTATATGGTGAAGTTGAGACCAGAAGTTGGATCATTAATGAGAAGCTTAGGAAATCATTTAAAAAAATGATGCCTATCATGATAGGCCAAAATGTTTTTTTTTTTTTTTTTTTTTGCCACCCCTGGGCCTTGGACTCGGGGCCTGAGCACTGTCCTTGGCTTCTTTTTGCTCAAGGCTAGCACTCTGCCACTTGAGCCACAGTGCCACTTGTGGCCGTTTTCTATATATATGGTGCTGGGGAATTGAACCCAGGGCTTCATGTATACGAGGCAAGTGCTCTTGCCACTAGGCCATATCCCCAACCCAAAATGTTTTCTTAAAATCTATATAACCTGGTTTGGAGTGCCCTCCTTTTTTATCTCGATAAACTGCACCCAAGTGGCACCTGGGGTTGCCCCAACTTTGGTTTCTCTAAGCCCACTAGACACTCTGGGACAGCAGCCTCCAGGCAGAGTCTGCCCCACCAAGGCGGTCACCTCTGGGTCCTGCATGCCTCACTTGATAGCTGATTTCATGTGGGGAAATTCCGTTTTGTTGAATCTTTCTAAACCAATTTATTTTATTTTCATAAAATCAGCAACCTTGGGGCTGGGAATATGGCCTAGTGGTAGAGTGCTTCCCTCACATACATGAAGCCCTGGGTTCCATTCCTCAGCACCACATTTATAGATATATACAGAAGGGGCACTCTGGCTCAAGTGGCAGAGTGCTAGCCTTGAGCAAAGAGAAGCCAGAGACAGTGCTCAGGCCCTGAGTTCAAGCCCCAGGACTGGCAGAACAACAACAACAAAACAGCAACCTTTTCTTTTTTTGCCAGTCCTAGGGCCTGAGCACTGTCCCTGAGCTGCTTTTGCTCAAGGCTAGCACTCTGCCACTGGAGTCATAGCACTACTTCCGGCTTATTCTGATTCTGAGGAATTGAACACAGGTCTTCATGTATGCTAGGCAAGCACTCTACCACTAAGCCACATTCTCAGCCCTCAGCAACATTTCCTAACAACCATGTTTCTGAAATCCCTAAGTATTTAATTGGATTTATGCAAATAGCACGTTATTTGGGAAGAATGATGTAACTGGAGGGAGCAGACAGCCCCTTTGTGCTAGAGCAGCAGCAAAGGCCCTGAGTTGCCAATGAATTTGTACTCAGAGTGGGACACCAACTTCTCTCAGTGTGTTTGATGGAGAGAAGAGAGAAATGTTGGTTCATTGAGCAATCAGAGAGTTTGGTCCATCTGAGCACTGTTCCTGCACTAACTCTGTTACTGTTACTGCACTAGAAGGTATATCACCACACTTCTGGTCAGAATGAAGAGAGTAAGTGCCCCCTCCAAAAAAAGCTTATGGACACTCCAAAGGGATTTCTGTGTTTTTATATTATTCCCTCTCAGAAATCTAAATCTTGGGCTGGGAATGTGGCTTAGTGGTAGAATGCTTGCCTAGCATACATGAAGCCATGAGTTCAATTCCTCAGTACCACATAAACAGAAAAGCCAAAAGTGGCACTGTGGCTAAAGTGGTAGAGTGCTAGCCTTGAGCAAAAGAAGCTCAAGGACAGTGCCCAGGCCCTGAGTTCAAGCCCAAGACTGGCAAAGGAAGGAAAGAAGGAAGGGAGGGAGGAGGAAGGAAGGAAGGAAGGAAGGAAGGAAGGAAGGAAGGAAGGAAGGAAGGAAGGAAGGAAGGAAGGAAGGAAGGAAGGAGGGAGGGAGGGAGGGAGGGAGGGAGGGAGGGAGGGAGGGAGGGAGGGAGGGAGGGAGGAAAGGAGGGAGGAAGGAAGGGAGGAAGGAAGGAAGGAAAGGAAGGAAGGAAAGGAAGGAAGGAATCTAACTCTTTTCTAAATGTAAATTGATAGGAAGAGACTCGTGTCCTCTCATTTCTTTATAGAGACTTATTGAAGGCTTAGGTATTGAAAAGATGCAGAAGACAAGCCTGCCTCTGGCTTCCCCACCTTGCCTTCCCCTTCGATGCTTGGAAAGACACCTCAATAGCTACCTTCCTCCCTTCTTTTGTTTTCCTTGTCTCTTTCATCTTGGAAATTACTCTGGAACAGCTGGCCTGGAACTTGCTGTATTACACAAGCTGGCCTTGAACTCTCAATTTTCCTGCCTCCACCTCTTCAGTGTTGAAATTTTGGAGTTGAATTGTCATGCCTGGCTTATTTGTTGAGATGGAGGTCTTGCTAATTTTTTGCTCAGGTTGACCTCCAAAAACAGAATGCTCTGTCTCTACCTCCCGAAAAGCTGGGAATTACAAGTGTTTGTCACCACACCCAGTCCTTTGTGTCTCTTGCATATAATACAAGACCTGGCACTTAGAAGGCATTCACTAGATATACTTGCAATCTTTTTATTTTATTTTTTAAATAATCCTTTCTAGTCTTTTTAAATTGTAGGTAAAAATGAGACAAAAGCAGAATGTGCTGTGCATGGGTAACATTTTAAAAATATTTTAAAGCCTCTCATCTACATCCTTACATTTGCTAAACCTACCCACTGTCTGTGTATATAATTACAATCATTAAGTAACAAAATCTAAAATTTGATTGAATAATGATATGCACCCAGTGGGCACTTAATTCATATTAACAACAACTATTAAAGATGCTTTGATCTTATTAAGACAGTCCTCTCTCTACTCTATTTAGGCTATGTAACAGCTCATTGTGTTACTTGTGGGTCTTAGTTTTGAAGGTTGATAGGTCATATATAATGGAGCTACTTGCTAAAGTTGTTAGTAGTTACATAAGTGACTTTGACTTTACAAATTTATGACAGTCATTTGAAGTGAGTTATATATTTTTCAAGCTTTTGCTTTACCCAGTGGCCTGATACATTAAAACATGATTTGGGTTTTTTTTATTCAGCTAAATTTGGCTTTTTTACATAAAGCTAATGACTTCTGTACCGTAGATGGAGATATTATAGAATTGAGGCTTGGAAACTGTGCCTTTCACTTCATTTGGAAGAATGATCTTTGGAAGGTGACCTTTGAAAAGAGATTGTCATTTGTTCCCCTTTTAAATCTTTTTAATTTTTTAATGATTGCACATACATTTATCACAATTTACAGATTAGTTTACAGGTACATATACAGATAGAATTTCAGCAATAAAGTTCCAACAGACCAGTTATATTCAAATCACTAGATCCAAAGAAGCCAATTAGAAAACTTCACCTTCCATAAATTGTATAAATAAATAAAATCTGACAGGTTTGGGCTGGGAATATGGCCTAGTGGCAAGAGTGCTTGCCTCGTATACATGAAGCCCTGGGTTCGATTCCTCAGCACTACATATATAGAAAAAGCCTGAAGTGGTGCTGTGGCTCAAGTGGTAGAGGGCTAGCCTTGAGCAAGAAGAAGCCAGGGACAGTGCTTAGGCCCTGAGTTCAAGCCCCATGACTGGCCAAAAAATCTCCAAAAAACAACAACAAAGTCTGACAGGTTTGACTCCTAGTTAAATGGAAGAGGTATTATTACATTTCATCACCAAGAAATGGAAATATTACCGGTTTATTCTCCTTTATGAAAAGCCTTTTTATTAACATATTAGTTGTCTAAGGGAAGAGTTTCATTGCCATGCACATGTACAATGTACTATGACCAAACTTCCTTCTTCCATCCCTCTCCCTCAACAGGTTTCGGTTCTGTTTTGTATAAGTATATAAAATACTTCAACCATACCCACCCCCCACCTTCCCCCCCACTGCTGGCCCTCCCTCCTACTGGTGTGCTTGTTCAAGCCAGGTATCTGTAACTTCTGTATCTCTTCTAGTTTAAAATGATTATTTTTGTGACCCATGTATGGCAGTGTGCCAGTTTTCCACATGACTTTTAATGCACTGTGTTAATGTTATGTATCCTTTATGTTTCTCATTTGAATTATGCCAGTGTTCCTGGGCATGGTTAGCTGCAGCTGAGCCCATCTGGATCAAGGCATCCTGGACTCTTCTTGGCTTTTTGCCCCAAATAGGGAAAGCCAAGAGGCTGCAAATGGGGACAAAACTCAGGCCGTCCTTCTGGCCCTTTTCCTTACTCCCACCTTGGGATTCTGCCTCTCCCTACTTGGATTCAGGAAGCAAGTGTCTGTGTGGAGAAGCTCGAGGCTGTGTCAGGTCTGAGCGCTTGGTGTTCCATGAGAAACACTGTGTCACAGTGGAAGCTTTGAGAGCCGATAGTGAGGAGAGGGTTAACAAAAACTTGAGTTCTTACTGCCCCCTGACTCTATACTGTTAGTAACTTCCTCCACTTCTAACTCATTACTTCATGGCCTTTGTTCCTTCTGTTCTTTGTGGATTGAGAATTCTTCATAGTAAGACACGTTACCAGTTTCCACAGTATCAGTCTGAGAAACTATAGTGAACCAATGCGTAATCCTCTATGAATGGACATTGTTTTAATTTCAAAGTTGTTAGGGGGTTAGTTAATATAGGTTGGCTCCTGTGTTCTTTGATTCCTTTAGAACGTGAACTCAGCTAGCTTTGTTAACTATTTTCCTGCCTGTTTAAGTTGTAATAATCTATTCAAAACCAAAACAAACCCCAAAGTGAAATCCCATTGTCTGACACAATCTCTACAAGCCTTGGCAACTCTACCCTAGCTCTTGCCTCAAATATGTTTGTTCAAAGACATGTATGATCAGGGTATCCTGGACTATAAGTAGGGGGTAAATTAGGCATTGAAACCTCGCACACATGCTCACATATGTGCAAATGCACATACACACACTGATATGCATACCAAAAAAAAAAAACCTTGAATGTGACTGTTCTTACTGAGATGCATGTTTTTTTTCTCTACTTATTAAAAAGTTGATGTGGTGCACTATATTAATTTTGTGACCTACCAATGTGTCATGACCCAGAGTTTTCAAAGCTGTGTATAGAGGTTACGTGTTGACTTTTTATGTACTCTTGTGGAATCTCACTTCTCAGATTTCCAAAATATTTCTTCTAAACACCTAGTGGGTACAGTTTTCTCCATTTCATTACACATGCACACACATACATGCACATGTGCACACACGCACACACACACACACGATAGCACACACCCTAGGATGCAGAACATTAGCAAACTAGGCAGGGGAATTATTGTCATGTTTTTTCTCAATGCACTCTGCAATGATTTGTAAGTTTTCTGCACCGAGCTGCGTGTTCCTTTGGTGAAAAGAAATGTAAACAATAAAAGGCAGGCTCAGCTAAGGCTTTGCTCTCCTAGGAAGCCTTCCTCGACTAAGCCATCCAGTAGGTTTTGGTTAATCATTTTGACATTTTAATTTCTCTCTAGCTCTGAACATACACTGTTGCCTTACCACAGTGTTTTTAAAATCATGTTTTCCTTCCAGTTTGTGATGGCTTGGGTAGATTTTTTCATCGCTGAAATAGACTCTATCCGCCTCCTGAAATGGGATTCTTAAGCTGAAATCAATAGATGAGCTTTGAACCTTTGGAACCATATGCAGAATTTCCTATTTATTCACTTCTTTTCTGGAAAGCAAGCAGACCCAGTTATTTTCTGAGTGTGTTCATTGTGCCATGCCAGGATCTAGGTCTGAGCTGTCATAGCCAATGGAGACATCTGAGAACTCTTAAGCCATCTTTCTCCAAACTCTCCCCATTCATGAGCTTTCTGCCTCTAGATCGCACATCGCAGATGTGCCCTCGGTGAGGACCTTGCCCACTTTTCTTAGCAAGGATTTCCTAATGCCTAGAAGAGCGCCTGGAGTAAGATTGTGTACAATGTGCTGAATGGGCACTGTGAGGCAGAAAAGACATTTTATTATTCTCACTGGTCACACTTGATTAAATATCACTATGTTATGAGAGGAAGCAGGGAACAACCAAAGCCTCCAACCAAGACTGTGGGAATTCAGATGGGGTGGTGGTGGTTCTAAGATTGGTCTTGGAGTACTTTCCTTTGGCATCCCAGCAGGCATCTGTCTCCTTGTCCCAGAGGCTGGACTCTGTGGGCACCCGGGCCCTTTTTGACTCCAATCACACGTCTTGGCTGGCCCACGGCCCTGGCAGGAGCCTACAGGGCCAGTGACTCTTGGGTTAAGGAATATGGCAGCGTTCCTGAGTTAATCTCCCCTTGGCTTCACTTAATGTGGCTCATTCTGTTTCTGAAGGTGGTTTATTCCATAGAAACCAGACAGGGTGTTGTTGAAATAGTAGGCTGATGTCTCAATGTAACATATTGGCCCACTGAGATCTGCAAGGGTGTGAATCACAAGCCCGCCTCTGTACATCTCTGGTGTGGTGTGAATGTTCTGATGCGTAAGAAAATCCTGTGAGGGATGATCAGGTTATCTCATTTTGCCATAGTCGTATTTTGAAATGTTAAGTTGATGGAATAACTGCTGTTCCTGGCTAACTAGATTCTCTCAAGTATAGCAAAATAGGGTTGTTGTTTTTAAACCAGGTAATTGAACCTCTGATCCACATTGAACTGGGTTTGTTTTGTAGACTCTTCGTATGAGTAGGCCTGTGTATTTAAAGCTCAGCGCGGCGTGTGGCTCTCCTGTGGTGATTCAGTACATAAAGTAAGACGTTTCCAAAAGCCGGCCTGAGACCCACACTCCGCAGCCGCTCAGCAGCAAAGCTCCACTGTGGGTATTTAACAATAATTGTGAGCTTTCTATTGGCTTTACATAAACTCAGATTAGTAGTAAAATCTAAGTACCATCCCATTTGGCAAACTCTTACACTTCAGGCAGTTACAAATCTGCTTCTGATTGTGCTTTTCATTCTCACCTAGTTCAGTTTTTTGCCTGATGCTTTTTTAAATCCTCTGATTTACATACTGTGGTAAATTTAAAATGAGAACAGATGAATGCTGCTAAACTTTTCTATTTCACTGATGAATATGGTATTTTGCTTCAACTATCTAGCTGTTATATATTCAATGACCTTTAAAACATGAAATAGATACTTCTTTTCATATATACTATGCAAGATGGATTATTAGTATTGTCTTGATCTTGAGACTGTAATCCTAAGGCACCGAGGCTGAACAAAGCATCTGAGAACTAATTTCCACAGGGCTGAAATTCAGAGTTTCCTGTTCATGGAGCGTGTGCCTGGTCGTCTGGGCAGAGAGGCCTGGCTCCCGTGTGGCCCTCTGGGAGCCGCAGGAATTGATGTGTCTGCTGTGAATGCGTGTCTCCACACCTGGGTGTGCCAGAGCACAGGACGTCTGTGTTATTGACCCCACTGAGAGAGTGAGTGCCCTGGATGAAGCACGCCCCAAAGGCCCATCTCGTCCCGATGGCTTCCGCACCTGTGGTACTGTTGGGAGGTGGTGGGACCTTTAAGCCGCGGGATCCGGTAGGAGGAAGCTGGGTCACCAGGGCTACATCCCTGACTGGGTTCTTGAGACCCCAGCCCCTTCCTCTGTCTCTGCTTCCCTGCCATCCTGAGGTGAGCAGCTTTGTTTCACCATACACCGTCCACAAGATGTGCTGCCAAAGGCAGTGGGCCCAGCCCTCAGAAACCGAGACCTCTGAAATCCTTAGTCAAAATCATCTTTCCTTTTTAAAGTTGGTTAGTTAGGCGTTTTGTCATAGCAACTAACACAGACTGTCAGTACGAGGATGAATAAGAAAAGAGATAGAATTTTTTGAGTGCCCAATCTGATTTGGCTCTAGCTGACTGTATCATTTGTTATCATTAATAATAGGAATAGTATTGAGACATGGAGAAGTTAAATTACTCAATCACTGAGATACTTAGCATCCGTGTGCTTTCAGTGACGTGGACCTGCCCCCTGTTCCCGTCCTGACCGTGAGAAGGGAGAGATCCCTCATTTGCCCCTGCTCCTTGCAAGCCCTTCCCAGCAGATGGCCAGTCAGGCTTCAGTACACATGGTAATGTGCCGTCCGCCGGGCTGCGCGTCTGGGTGGTCCCGAGGCAGAAACGGAATGCTTCACCAGGCGAAGAACCCACCAGGCCGTGCTGGGTTTGGTACACACCCGTAATGGCAGCTCTTAGAAGGCTGAGGGAGGAGGATTCTAAGTTCAAGGCCAGCCTGGCTACATAGGGAGACCCTGCCAAACAAAAAAATCTGAAAGATGAAACAAACAAAAAACCCATGGCTCATCTCATGATTTTTAAGTATTCATGTTGGTTTCAAGTCCCTGTTAAAATTATACTTACTACTTAGGTTTAAAGTACCATTTATTAATAGAACAAGAGTAATCCAGAACATTTTAAAAGAGAAGTAGAGCAGTTTTAAGAGGAGGAAATCGTTAATTTAGGGGGAAGCATTACCAGGGTTTTGAACTTAAGCCCTCATGTTTGCTGGGCAGTACTCTGCGGCTTGAGCCTTGCCTCTAATCTCAGTCTTTCTATTTAAAAAGGAAGGAATTTTGCAAAAAATGTAAAGCTCTAATGGAAAAATTTCTGGAAGATTTTGAGGTTTTATTTTACCCTGGAATTAAAAGGTGGACCAGTTGCTAAACATTAATTACTTTATTTCCATCAACTTGATAAGTGTCAATTATGCTAAGACTTTACAAAGACTCTGAAACTTAATAAATGATTCTAATTCATTGTCTGACTCCAAGTCCAGCTAGATAGAATACCAGGCTCTTGCCACTATATCTCACTTGAAGCAAACACAATATATTAAATTAAAATTTACAAAATGGATTAGTTCAGTGGTCCTTCTTCACTTAGCAGTATAATTTGTGGCAGTAGACTTCCCCTGTAATGTTTATAAATGTGAGTCTGTTTATTAGAACCCTCAGTATTTGCCACATTTCAGTATCAAATACATCTAAAAGTATTGCCCAACAAACCAGCAATTTCAGACTTTCCAGAACTTCCTGGGAAGCAAATAGACGGGTCAGTGGGCTCCACTCGGCCCCGTGAGCCGGTCAGGTGGGGCGGAAGGGCTGAGGCGGCTCAGCGCACAGGCTCCCTGCATCGTCCTTGTTTTCCAGGAGTGTGCCCGTCTGTCAGTGGCGGGGTGGGGGGGGGGGGAGCCTTGCTCCTCAGCGTCTGACCACAGTGAAGCCCACTGTGAGGGGGTCTGAGTCGGGGGTGGGGGTGGGGGGGTTCATCCTGGGCCATGCGGAAATCCACAAGTAGCTGGTTCTGTGTCTGGCCTGGATTGAGAGGGTTTCTTCAGCTCCCTGGGCTGATAAGGTTATTGGAAGCTTAGTTGATCATCTTAATGAATCTGTTGGAATAAAGTCAGATCACAAAAGAGAAGATACAGTGTTAGAGTAAATAGTTCCTTTAGAAAACGAGTGGGTTATAGTTATTATACTTGATAAACAAGTTTGGGAGAACTGGCATGGAGAAACTTAAAAGAATTCAGAATGAGCTGTTTATTGTGATCACAATTATGTGAATACATAAGGAAAGCTAGCCTTTTAGTTGTTATTTTTATACCAGTTTGTCCCAGTCAAAGCAGGTCACTGTCATGATTTAAAAGACAGGGAAGTAGTTTCCTTGTTTGTTTTTAGTGTGGGGGAGTAGGGTTTTTTTCCCCTTTCTACCCTGAAGCCAATTTTCCATCTTTCTCTCTTCATCCTAATACACATTTCCTTGTCCTTCCATTCTAATCATATTTAGCTTTCTGTTGGAGAACTGAGCTAGAAGATCCAAAGTTCACACTGAAGGCCTTCGGGTAGATGCTATATTTAATCCTTCATGATACTGTTTGTGGAGAATATTTGTTTGTATTATCTGAGGAATAAAGAAGCAACCAAGTCTGTTTTAGTTAAATTCAAGATTTGTGGGAGCAGACTGTCACAAAATACACAAAAAAGAAAAAAAAAGGTGGAGAAAGCATAGGTGTTTTTCACACATGCTAGAAATATTAGTGCTTTCTGAGTAACAAACGGACTGTCTCTTTAGGTTGGATGCATGCTACTTTGCAGTAATTGATTTGTCAGTTGATTTATATTTTGTCTTTATGGGAAAAATAGAAAATATTCAGATCCAGTTTGTGCCTCTCCTGTTTTGTTGTTTATTTGTTTGGGAGTACTAGGGTTTGAACTCATGGCCTGTGCTTGCTGAGCCACATCTCTAGCCTGTTTTTGTGCCAGTTGCTTTCCACACGGGATTTTGTCCCGCAGGTGTGTGCCTGGATACAGTTTATGTATTTCAGGATTCTCGTTATATTTAGGATGACTGGCACACATCACTGCGGCCAGCTCTTGCTTGGCAAGGGTTCTCACCAGCTTTTTTCTGCCCAAGATAGCTTTGAACCATAATCCTCCCAATCTCAATCTCCCAATTAGCTAAGATTCTCTGTGTGAGCCTTCAGCACCTGAGTCTATCCTGTTGATTTAAAGATGCAAGAGAGTTTCATTCTCAGTGTCCGTACCAACAGAAGATCATCAGGAATCCAAAAATGATTCTGTTGAGTGTTCACATTGTCTAATAATTGATTTTAGATCTTAAGCACAGTTCTTTCTCTTTAAATCCATCATTCAGGATGGTTATTTTAAATGCAGTATAGGAGCCCTACAGAAAATACATGGAAAAGATACATTTGAAATGAAAGGGTGTCTGGTGTGCTCAGCCCACCACGTCTTCGTGTTCACAGTAGCTTCCCTTTCTGGTGGGCATCACGCCTTGAGAAGTACTTTTTCAAATGCATTATTTCCAAACTTGCTGCCGGTAGCAGTTCTTGTGCAAACAGGATGCCCGTAACACTGATGGCTACTGTCTATGTACAGTACTCCTAAGTCCACTTTTTCATATCAGTTTATGAAGCTTTTGCCCTTAATATATTGATTTAAGCCACTCAGACTTGATTCTTGAAAGAGATGGTTTATGCACTTGTGTAATTGCAACCCAGGCCCTCATTCCCCTGTTCAGTCTGTACCCTGCGGCTCTGCTGCTAAGTGGGTGACAGAGGTGGCTATTCCCGTTTAAAACATGAGGAAACCAAATCTTATGAGTTTACCACAGCTGGTCTGGGAGACAGCCCTGCTGTTGTTCGGTTGTTACGTGCTTGCTTCTGCTTTCTAAGTAGGTGACAAAACATAGCTGCGGCGCCCAGGTACTTGTCTCTGTCACAAGTGTGACAAGGAGCCCTCCTCCATCCTCACTGTCACCCTAGGGGCCCGCCAGACCACCCCAGAGGCTCTGGAGGCAGCGTTCCAGCTGAACTTGCTCTCGGGTGAGTTACCGACTGTAGGGTGTTCTTAGGAATATGGCTGACTGGTCTTAAGACCTTGCTGTCAGAGACACTTGACTGTGCGCTTAGACACCCAGGGCCCTGCCGGCTCCGGGGTTGTGCTCCTGGCTTCCCCTCTGGAGTCCCAGTCACTACTGTTTCCACGGCCCCGAAATACTAACATTTTCAAATATGCTCGCATCACCTTCCATTTAAAAGGACGATTCAGTGGAATCTTTCCTTTCATAGCAGTAGGACTGACTCGGGTGCGGACAGCTCACTCTCGCACTGCCGTTCCTGGGTTCGAAAGCCCTCCCAGGTGCCTCGGTCCACAGGTAAGGGGCCTCGGCCCACGGGACAGGCAGGGGCCGCAGCTGCCCAGTTGGCAGAGGTGAGGGCAGCGTTGACGTGGGTGGACCTGAGGAGCCCACGCTCTCAGCCGGCCACACTAGCTTTCCACGTCCCCCGGGTGAGGAATCAGTGGCTGTGTTGGGGCTCTTAGGATGCAGTAGGATGGAGGCCTGAGGCTCCGCAAACGCTTCCCGGAGCAAGAGTCCTTGCAGAGTGGTGTGACAAGAAGGCCAAGCGGGGTTGGGCATGAACGGAAATCAAATACACCCGCTGCAGGAACGAGTGGGAACGGAAGGCAGTCGCAAAGCATTAGGAATCTGGAAGTTTCTGATTCGTTACCTCATGCTTTCCAGTGTTCGTGTTTATGACCACTCCCTGGTGAAACAATAATTCAGACTTTTTAGGAAAACCTCATAGCATTAGGTATTATGGTGACCCTCGGGTCTACTGCCCATATGTCCACTTTTGTTTGTTCTTTTTGAAAGCTTCTCTGCTTTTCTCCTTTCAGTTACCATGGCAATATTAATGCTTATTGATCTGAGTGAAACCGGTTTATGTTGCACTTCGGCATACACAGATGTATAAGGAATCTCCTTAGATCATTGTGCCAGTTGTTAACGCATATAGAACCTCTAATTTGGGGTGCCTCTATGGGAGGAAACACTGCTCTATGGGGAGGGCGCGGGGGGACACTGCAGTACATTCGGGTTTCTCCGCGGTGAACTGAGAGGACTGAACCCCTGGCCAGGTGTGGCCACTCCGAAAGTGGACATGGTGAAACTGCACAATTCCAACTGTCAGCAGATGAAACACCTCAGTCCTGAACACACCTGAGTGTCCACGTGACACGGATGAAGGTGGTTCTGGAGATGAAAAGCACAAGGAGCCGTGAGGCGGGAGGTGAGCCGGGGCAGGTGGGCCGGGGCAGGTGGGAGACGGGGAGGTGACGCGGCAGGCCCCTCCTCCCGTTCCCCGGCTCTCCCTTCTCCTGTCTGCATGCTGCACGCCCTCCACTTCTCAGGTGGCTGGAGTCCATGGCCTCCCTTCCAGAGCCTCCCACACACCTGAAAGGAACCCGAATTCTCTTCAGGGCATTGCCTGTTGTGTCTTCATGCTTAATTATTATACCTTTTTAATGCTACTTAGAACATTGTCAGCTGTTGAGAAAAGGTAATTATCACTAGTCAAATGAAAAGCCCTTTTCTGGCTGCCTTCTGCATACACATTTTATTGGTACCTTGATACATAATGAAGCCTGATAGCAAAACTTTTGCTTGTCTCTTCTTCAAGCCACAGCTGTTTCCCTGCTAAATTCATCCCATCTGTCTTCTCTTCCGTAAAGCTGTAGGCAGTATAGCATAAGTACAGAAGCAGTTCAGTGCTATTTTGGATAAACATAGCTGAAATTTGAATCTTTGCCATTTGCGATGCACACATTTTGTTTTACTGCTGTAAAGAGAGCTGTCAAAATACAACTACATGGATAATTTACTAAAATACAGTCAAATATAAGGTTGATCAAAGGGAGCATCCCCAGGGTCAATGTGACCATTCCCCTGTGTGCTCTGAACTGTGTACCTGACCTACAGGTTCCCATGACATCGGCGGGGGCAGGCAACACCTCAAGTCTGCTTTAATTCTGCAGCTCTCAGTAGTTACCAGTTCATCGTACCTGCCTGTGTTGTGATTTGGAGTTTCTAAGAGACTCTAGAAGTCCACTGATTTTAGTCTTCAAAATCATTTGCATTAGTGGGAAATGTTCTGTCTTTCTTGGTACAGCCTGGCAGTATCATATATGTGTTTTGAAATTAATTGTACCAAAATGTTTGTTAGCAGTGAGTCTACCTATCTTCTTTATGTCTGGGTTATTGGTGTGTCTAAAGGTATTTTGCATTTTTTTAAATGTGCGTGTCAGTCCTGGGGCTTGAACTCAGGGAGTCTGCACTTACCACTTGAGCTACAGCTCCACTTGCAGCTTTTTTTTTTTTTTTTTTTTTTTTTAAGGTAAGAGTCTCACTGACTCCTTTCTGGGCTGGCTTTTCAAACCTTGAGCCTCAGTTTTCAGGTTCCTGAGTAGCTAGGATTACAGATGTGAGCCACCAGTGCTTGGCTCTACTTTTTTTTTTAATCAGTAGAAATAGTTGCTTGGATGGATTTCTTTTCTGAATTTTAAAACTTCTCACTTCTACCTAGACTACTCCTGTCACCTATCTTCTTCCCTCCCCCCTCCCCCCAGTTTGGTGTTTGGGACCAAACTCAGGGCCTTGTACTTGCTAGACAAAAGCTCTTCCAAAAAACTCTTCTTGAGCTAAATCCTCAACTTTTTTTTTGGCCAGTCCTGGGCCTTGGACTCTGGGCCTTCATGTGTAGGAGGCAAGCGTTCTTGCCACTAGGCCATATTCCCAGCCCCCTCAACTTCTTTTTTTCCACGGGTGAAGGCTTTTTCTAGACCAGATTGGTTGTAACTTCTTTGAGGAGAGGTACAGATATCTACTCTAAACACAGAATCCCATCAAATCATTCCTTAGCGCAAGGAGTAGATTTACCTTCTTTCCTCTCATTCACTTCTCAGCCCTGCACCAAACAGTGCAGCAAAGAAGGAATGCATAAAGCTGGGGGAAAGGTTGAGAGGCCCCGTATTCTGTTCTTACTCCATCAGTCACCTATCAGCCATGTGCACCCAAGTGCCACAATGTGACCCCACGTTTCTGACTCAAAATAACCCTCAAGAGAGAGGAGACAGAAAGCAGAGTCCTTTTAGGTAAGGGGCTGTGTGCATCCAAAGCAGGCACTTCGGTAAACTTTGTGAACTCATTAGCAACTCTAACCTTGTTAGAGTGAAATCTTGTCTTCTCCTGTGTAGCCAGTACCTGGCAGAGAAGCCATGATAGGTCCTCAGAATGTTTACTGACAAAAAGAGGGCGTTAGCATTTTTTTTTTTTTTTTGCCAGTCCTGGGCCTTGAACTCAGGGTCTGAGCACTGTCCCTGGCTTCTTTTTGCTCAAGGCTAGCACTCTGCCACTTGAGCCACAGCGCCACTTGTGGCCGTTTTCTATAGATGTGGTGCTGGGGAATCGAACCCAGGGCTTCCTGTATTCGAGGCAAGCACTCTTGCCACTAGGCCATATCCCCAGCCCAGCATTGTATTTTTTCATACGGGTCTTTGAGTAGCATCCTGCACTGTGTGTTGCATCTGCACAGGATAGCTGGATCCTGGTGCTGCTGCCGCGAGCTCTGTTCCTGCCATTCCCGAAGGCACTGCCTTCTTCTCTCCAGATTTCTTTCGGGGAGGAGAAATGCATGTTCTCTAGAAGGCAAAAGTAACGTGGCAGCCCGGCCGCAGCCAGCTCTTCTTTAGCGGAGGATGGCGGCAGCTTTGTCTGTGCTTCTTTGCAAGCCGCCTATGTGAAAAAGAAAAACAGATCTGCACGCCTCCCCGGTCCGTACCATCTGGTCTAGCGCCAGGAGGTGAGTTAGAGGCCCAGTCAAGTTGATGCGAGGCCATCATTAAGATGCACCGCTCTCCTCAACCTGTCCGCCCGTCAGGCTCTGTGCTGGGTGCCGCAGCACCAGGTCTAGCGCTTCGTCCAAAGCGCTGCATCCCAGTGCAAGGTAGGGGTGGCCGTGATGCACACAAGAGAGCGGCCTGGGAGACAGGAACGCCTCCCCGTGACCTTTGACTGCTAAGCAGGTGCCCAGGCTGTGCAAGTTTCTTTCAATTGCATACTTTAGAAATTCATTTTGGGTTTAAGACCCGAGGTACGAAAAAAACCATACGCCTTTTCCCTGCCTCCCCGTCCTTCCTCTCGATGCCACGCCAGGGTTCTGTGCCTTGTTGGAGCTGCCGAAGGCCCAGCCAGCCTCGCAGGCCGTCCGGCCCAGGCTCGGCCTCGGCCCCGTTCCCGGGCCCGCACAACACAGTCGCCTTTCTTTCTGGGGGAGGGGAGAACAATACACCTAACGAAAAGTGTCGTATAGAGTAATGTGTGTTTCAAGCATTTTCCAGTAACATTAACGTGTTCTTCTCTATGGTAATGATAAAGCTTGAGCTCTGCTTTGAGTTCACTTGCATGCATTCAAAATATCCTTGTCCACGTCTGACTGGAAGGGCCATTCTGTCGAGGGGCGCACGGGCAGCCCGTTCCTCAGTGGACAGGCCGCGGGCGCATGTCCCTGCCCGAGAGAGTGGGCCGTGGGACTCACCCTTCACTCAGGGCCTGGTAGAAAGTCGGGCTGCCCCTGTCAGGGCCTCTTGCTACAAAACGATGGACGTGGTTGGACAACTGGCGGTCGCTGAGGGGAACTAAAGTGGCTACTGAGATCCAGCCGGGCCCTGAGGGACACCTGGCCGGCAGAGTCGTATTTGGTTTTTATAAATGCCGCTTTAAAGCCTGGAGTAGTATTGGCGGTGCTTTTAAATTATTTTCTTAATATTATTTACTCAGACTTTTCAGCGAGGCGAGCTGAGATGGGTCCGATGAACTTTAACCTTCTCATGGGATATCTGCTAGAGGTCACCACCCAGTGCTCCTGCTATGTCAGTGCAGCGCACGCATCTAGCAAGGTCTGGATTTGAAAGAGGCAGAGGTCAGTTAGTAGTCGTTAGTAGTCGTCTGAGCTGATACTTAGTATTTCAGCGGGCAAGTGAGGCTGCGCAACTCAGCAAACCAGGGTGCCAAGGAGTTCCTAAAAAACCTAGTAGTCATTATGAGACATATTTACACACTGATCTGCTTCAAGCCAGTAATTCTGGATTAAAGACAAAATAATACTGTGTATTTACATAACACCATAACACCTTTCAATAGAAAAATCTCAAGCCTTCACTAACCAAACTGTGCAGCGCCCAGTGGGTGTGGGGGAAGGAAGGTAAAGCGTGAGCAGGGGGGCGGGGGAGGGACGGGCTTGCCCGGGGGAGGGGGTTTCCCTGGGCGGTCAAGGTCCCCCACCATGAGACACCAGCCCCAGGAACCCCGGAGCATCGCGCTCTGGAGGCTGTGGGGGTCCTCGTTCTCGCAGTGGAATTGGCGAGCCGAAGGCACAGGGTTGAACTCACCCTGGCCATTGAGCCATTGTTTAGATTCAATTTTTTTTTTCTTAGCCAGAACTTCTCACTCAAGGGTGACAAGTGTATTTTCTAGAAATGCTAAGGGTCGATCAGCTGTGTTCTGGTCCACAGGAAAGGCATGAGTGGATGCTGTTCTTTTTGAAGACAGTTAGGGCTGATGAAGGCATCCTGGAGCACCAGGTCTGCCTCAGTGGCTCCAAGCCCAGCATCTGCTCTGACAGGCCTGGCATGGCACGGTGGGTACAGAGAAGTCACCAGAACTGGTGAGGCTGGGGGCCCCCGCGGGAGCACAGCTGGAGCAGGGGAGCAAGGGGAGTCGGGAATTGAATTTCCCCTTCTACTGGATTTCTAAAAACGACAACAACAAAGGAGTCCTGGAGCTCGGTGCTCAGCAGCCTCCCCCCCCCCCCCCCCCCCAGATGCACTCACCTGATCCCGACACGTTTCCTCTCCGTCTTTCTCACAGTGAAGCCCGTATTCTGGCTTAACCTCTCAGATAATTCAGGTGTCACAGATATCCAGTATACATGGTTTTCAGACACTATAATTTAAATGTCTCTGAAATGCAATAAATAGAGCTTCGTCTGGGTTTGGGGGAATCATGTTGTCTTCCCAAGCAGCTGTTCATTTGTATTAGCAGTTTCCTCTGTCTCTAGAAGCGAGGCAGCATGTCTTTTCACATACAATGCCTTCCTCGCTCTCACCCACTCCCTGTGCTCAGCCTGTGGTCTCATTCCTGTTCCTGTTCCTGTGTGTAAGGCCTGCCTCTTGCCGTGGCTTGCATGCAGCGCCTTCACCTTCTGTGTCATGGGCTGGCTAGTCACGGTCTTTCCGTTCACCAGAGGCCATTTTGATAAAGGTATGGAAATGTCAAGTGTAGTGTGGACAAGTTGTCACCCTGTCTTTAATTGGCAAAGCCAAAGATCCTTTGGTTGTCAGTTCGAGGCTGTGATGGTGATGGTGATGGTGATAGTGATAACTGTTAGGAAAAAATGGAGAAAGGAGCAGGCCAGACTTTCAACAGATTGGGGCTGTTTATTGAGGCACAATAGCAAGGGGCACAGCTTTCCCACAGGAATGGAGGTTGTGCGGGGAGGTGGGATTGGAGGTAGGCTTTGATGGGGTCAGAGCAAGGAGACAGAGCTTACTTTAGTTCAGGACAGGAGAGGTGGCTGCAGGTGTATACAGAAAATAGAGTACGCATACATAGTGATCACTGACTCCCTTACCCAAGGTCTCAAGCTTTGTAATGTTCAAACAGCTCTCCATCTGCCTTTCCTTAGCTGTTTGACCTTCTTGGGGTCCAGTTCTCAGCCTCTTAACCCTTTCCTGGTCTCACAGCTTGGCCTCAGAGTTCCCTACAGGTTAGGCCCACAATGGAAGGTTTAGTCAGGCCTGGGGTTTTGCCTGATGTCCATATGCATCTGGGATAATAGGGTGGGGTCAATCTTTCAGTAACTAGCACCTAGCATGTATCAGTGTTTAATAGATCTGGTTTCCTATCAAACTTGTGAGTTTCCTGTTAATGGAATGCCACAGTACTTTGAAGAAATGAGGCTCAAGAGGCTGGTGGGCTGGGCTTCGTACCCTTTCCACTAAATGCCTCAGACTCACCCCATGGAAGAGCAGCGAAGAGCACTGGCTGTGAGCTACACTGTGTGGGTCCAAAGCCTGGCTCCACCCCTTCTGTGCTCACGGCGAGCTGCTGAGTGGAGCCCAGTGCTGTGTGCGTGGGAAAGTTCTTTAGATCTCCTGGTTCAAGCCAGGACTCAATAGCCTACAAAACCAATGAAGGACAAATCATGTTAAAGGTCTGCCTCTGGGACGGACTGAGTCTCCCAGGGATAGGCAGCGTGCAATCTCTACCCAGGATGGGATCCAGGCTCGTAGTGGTACATTCCAGAAGCCTTCGGGACTGTACCTTAAGGGACTGAAACCCTGGGGTGCCTTGTACTGAATTCCACCAAGCTTCAAGCAACACAGCTCCCTTCGTAATCTCCTGGGCTCAGGGACTTTTCTGGAAGTGGCTACTGGCGGTCTGATAACAGGAGCACAGATGTTGAAGTATGGACAGCAAAGGTGCTTGTGCATTTGTTTTGAAGGTTGAACAGGACTAACGTGAGCCTGTGGTCCTGCAGGAAATCAGTCCAGCTCTGTTAGACCCAGCAGATACAGGGAGGAAGCGAGACACATGCCTGAGATGACAGTCTCCTCATCTCCTCTGACCAGAAATAAGATGGGAGTTCCGAAGAGCAGCGCGTGGCTTTCCCGGGAGAGTGGGAGGCAGTTAGGCACGCATGCGCCCGCGCCTGAGCCGCACTGCTCACTGCTGCCCATTTTCATGACAGGCAACTGATGACAGTGTTTGCAACATTAAATCAAAGTCCACACATAAGACTGTCACCGCATCCTAGTGCGTATGCCATGCCCCGCCTTCATGTCGGTTGTCTTGGGAGCACTAAGCACGCCGCGGCGTTCACGGGTGTCCAAGCAGGCCTCTGCTGGTTGGTAGGCTGTACCGTATACTACCTACTACCGCAAACTGAGGCAAAATGTTGACAGTGCCCATTAGCCTCAGTCTTGTTACCCATAAAAATGAGCATCATAATCGTATCAACAAGACCATGGGTTGCAATGGACATCGTGGAGCTGTGCTTACACTGCACCTGCGTGTAAAGGAAAGGGTGGTGACAGGCCTACAGGCTCGGCTCTCGGGAGGCTGAGGCTGGAGGATCCTTTGAGCCAGGGAGTTGGAGAACAGCCCGGAAAATGTGGCAAGACCCTATCTGCAGAAAACAAAAAAGGCTTGGCACAGATTGTTTGCCTCAGTAATTTTTGATATATTGAATCTCAATTACCTCATTCATTAGGTAGAAGAAACACTTTCT
This sequence comes from Perognathus longimembris pacificus, assembly GCF_023159225.1. NCBI lineage: Eukaryota > Metazoa > Chordata > Mammalia > Rodentia > Heteromyidae > Perognathus > Perognathus longimembris. Next base: position 65,911,325 of record NC_063171.1, read on the forward strand.
GCATTAACAGAGATATTTTCAGTTGAATGAGCTAATAGATGTGAAAAGCACTTTATACGCTCTGAAGTACCCTATTAAAATAATAACGATAATACATTCATTTATTGAAGATCTACTAAGTGCAAGGCACTTTAAATACTATCTCTAATTCTTACAACACTCCTGTGAGGTATGTAGGGCTATTTTACGTTGCAAGTGAAATAACAGTCTCACAAGAATTTGCTTAGGATTATGTTGAGATTCAACCCAGGCATGTTTGGTTTTAATTTCAAACTCATTATTCTACATAGCCACATCTCCAGGTTAGTTCTATTTTCTTGTTCATATTGATGACACCATTTAGCTCTCAATGTCCTGTTTAAGCTACATCGTGTTTGAGTATTATAACACTGCTATATATGTTTTACGATAAAGTGTGTAATGCTGATGAAATGCACTGAGTACATACTCATCTAACAAGCATCTAGCATCAGAACATGGGTTGGGCACTAGCTTAAGCCCTAGGCAGTGAAAACAACACCTTTCCTCAAGGTGAATAGTTAAAAGGGCATCGTGTGTGTGTGTGTGTGTGTGTGTGTGTGTACACACACGTATATAACATATATATATATATATCCTGAGTATCATAAAATTCAGTGTTTCTGAAGTTAGACTTCATGGTTTTACATTTCATTTACATGAATTTTTATTAACACGGTCAATTGTTAATAAGCTGAACTTGCTGTTTGATGCCCCTGCTTGCATACTGATGGTAGCTGGCTTTGTGCTCAGTAGCTCACAGTGATTGCTTGATATATTGGATTTGGGGCACAGTTGTGCTGTGTGTACCTTTGTACAGATGTTCCTGTATCCTAGAACCTAGTGTTCAGTCCAGAGATAACATGGGCTTTTATGGTGGGGGGGGGGGAGTTGTGAGGCTTAAATTCAAGGCCTGGGTGCTGTCCCTGAGCCTCTTTGTGCTCAAGGCTAGCGCTCTACCACCTGAGCCACAGCGCCACTTCTGGTTCTTGAGTGATTAACTGGAGATCAAGAGTCCCGTGGGGACTTTTCTGCTTGGGCTGACTTCAAACCTCAAACCTCAGATCTCAGCCTCCTGAGTAGCTAGGACATAGGCGTGAGTCACCAACTCCCAGCAAGCATGGGCTTTTGAGTTTGGTCCTTTGCTAGCTCTACCATTTTGGTGTGAGGCTTTTTGTTTTTTAACTTATTAAAGCCTCAGTCTTCTCAGACTGGCCTGGTGGTGCCCAGCACATACTTACGTACATACATCTTTCCTTCCCTCTGTTCTTTGTCTGAAAGTGTAAGGCCTACTTCTGCAAGAGTGAAATATTTGCTTTCCTTTTGGCTGTAACATATTTCCATGACCTGAAAAACCATGTCTGGCCCAAACCAATTGACCAGGAGGTCTTTGCTTCCCACCTGTGTGAGGGAGATTCCCAGGGAGAGCTGCTCCCTCTGCAGGACGGGGCCACCCAGAGGCAGAGCCCAAGCCCTGGCCGCCTGCCCTGGTGTAGCTGAGGCAAATACACCTCTCTCCCTTCTTTGTAGCCTCCCTCCCAGCCTCCCTCCTCCCTTTAAGTGTTTGACCCTGAAGCCAGCATCTTCCTTCATCCCTCACATGCGTACTACCAGGTACAGCTGGTCCTTCAGGAGAAAGCTGTGATTTTAACCTGTGTCTTTTGACCTCTAGTCTGATACCAATTTTTCTAATGTACCCCAATTCCCGGACTGCTCCAAGTCACAAATAGCCAGATTTCAGTCATCAGAAGAAGAGAATGTATGATTTCTTGCAGCCTGTCTCACTGGGGGCTGGATTCCAAGGAGGCAGCCCATTTGCTCACAGGCCAGGAGAGCCAGGATTTTAACAGTGTCAACAATCTTTGCTCCTCACACTAAAAAACCCGGTGTCTGTGCTGGCTCATTAGCATACAGCCGAGCTGCCTGGCTAACAAAGCAGTTTCTGAGTATCTGCTCCTTTCTCTGCTTGTCTGTCTTCTTTGACCAAAAAGAGAAGAAATAGCTTCAGGCGAGGGCTCTGTCCCTTTCTGGTAGAGAGCTTTAAAGTGTTTTCAAGTGATCACCCTTTGGAGAAAAGAGACTATTGATCCTTTGTTTTTCTGATCTTGTATTAAATCATCCACAGAATTCCAGTACTACCACCTCAAATAGCCATGTTGTGTTCGTAAAAATTATTGAGCCCAGAATAATTCCTGGTCATCCTTTTAATCCTCTTGTTTTTTGAGAGTGCTTAGAAAGAACTGGCCCTCTGGGCAGGGCACACAAATGCCCTCCTCCGGGGCTGTCTGTCTCCCCGCCTTTGTTGGGGGATGGCGGGAAGGAAGACGTACAAGCAGATGTGCTGCTAGATCTACAGGCTTCTGCCAACCATATGGCATCTTAAAGAAAGATGGTTGGAGCGTCTGGATTAGCAAAGAGTCGGGATGGGAAGCCATGTGTCGTGTTGGTACAGGCAGTTGTTTGAGCTCTCTCTAAATGGCTTCAGGAGATTGTGTAATGGAACAAATGGTCCTGCGAGCCGGGAGCAGCCTTGCCACTGCTGGAGAGGCAATCGGCCCTCAGGCGGTGCTCTTCCGCACCCCTCCTCCCCAGCATTGTGCATTCTTCCTTTAATGTTCTTTGAACTCTGAGAAATCACTAGAACTTTCCAACTTATTATTGCATGGCGAGCTCCCCTGCCCCAGGTCCAGGGAACTCTTCTCTCCCCCTCCTCTGCTTTCAGGAGTGCTGCGGATCTCCTGGTGAGCGGCCTGCCCCCCATGAGCGCGGAAGGGGGACGCCTCTTTCGGGAGGCTGGGGGTGGGGGGCGCCCACCAGCGCTCCTGAGGACCCTGTGGGGCAGGCATGGCTTTCCTCTGTTTCGGATTTCCTGTGCAGCCTTGAAAATATCATGCTGCTTCCACCATAATGACCACACCGGACTATTAGCCCACGAATGCATGTAGTGAGCGAGCTGAGACCCCGAACTCCACTCCCTGTGGCTCAGGGTGGTAGCGTGCCAGCCTGGAGCCAAAAAGCCCGGGGAGAGCACCGGGGCCTATGACCAAGAAAGAAAGAAAGAAGAGCCCCGCCATTACCAGGGGCCCAGCAGCGCCCAAGTGGTGGGGGGGCAGAGGAGCCGAGCAGCCCTCCCCCCCCCAGCGCACCTGGAAAGGTGGCGTTGCACGAGCTCTTGAGGCGTCTCAGGCAGGGTTTAGGACAAACACATCTTGTTTGGTGGTGGTTGTAGTTTGAAGGCCACTGCACACCTAGTGCAGGCTCTTCGGCGGCTGGAGAAGTCCCTCCGCCTTCTTGGGGATCGGTAACTCCAAGACCAGCAGCGCGTGCATCCTGAGGTGTGGTCAGTGGCGGGGACCACGGCTGGCTGACTAGGCCAAGAGCCCGGGCGAGGCTGGAGCTCGGGGCCGCCGCCCTGGGCCTCCTCCCTCTTCACCAGCAGCGCCACCAAGTGCCTGCCCCAGGGGGTTGAGGAGGACGCGGAGGACAGGAAGCCACCGGGCGGGGCCCTGCGAGCAAGGACCGCCGCGCGCTGTGCTGGCTTTGCCGGGCAGCAGCGCGAGGGCCCCGGGAGGGGGCGGGCGGGCGGGCATGGGGGGGAGGGCGTCCACCTGCCCTGGCTCAGGCGCTGATGGCGACTCTGCGGAGTGGGGGTCTCCCGCCTCCCCCGGGGTCCCTCCCCCCAAGGCGACCTGGAGAGCCCCGCCTCGCTTTCGGGTGGGTTCCTGGTGTTTGTGTTAAGTTGGGTTCTTAGGCGCCGGGGTGGACCGCACTCCGCTCCCGGAGCTCAGTCCTGGCCCCGGGGACGGCGCCGGGGCGCCTGGATCCGCGGGGGGCCGGGCTGGGGGCGCCGTGCGCCCCCCACGCCCCTCCCTTCCCCTCCCCTCCCCGCCGTCGGCCCGGGGGTTCCCTGAAACAGTGCAATCAACGGGCAGCCGAGGTCCTGACACGCTTCATTAAGACGGGGCTTCACAGAAGCCCTCCCCTCCCCTCCCCCACCCTCCACCCCCCTCCGCCCCCTCCCCTCCACTCCCCCCACCCTCCACTCCCCCCGCCCCCCCCCCGCCCCTTGGCCTTCAGTGTCGGGAGGGCGTCAGCTTGGTCCGCGATGCACAGGATGCACGCGGCGCCCCGGAAACCGAGCCCGGGAGAGCCTGGGACCCCAGAGGCGCGGCCAGGGGGACCCCGAGCAGAGACCAAGCCAGCGGGGGGGGGGCGGGGGGGTGGCCCGGGCCCCGCGCGCCGCCGCCGGTTCCGCCGCGGTCATCCACGAACCGGGATGCCCTGTGTACCCACACGGAACCGGGGCACGGGGGGGGGGGGGGGTGCCGGCCCGCGGGCCCGCCCAGGCCTTCCCGGAGCCCCTGCGGGGCGGGGCGGACCCGGGGCGGGGCCTGCGGGCAGGGGGCGCGGTCTGAGGGCGGGCGGGGCGGGGGCGGCAGGTCCGAGCTGCGGTTGCCCCGAGGGCAAGGGCGCCGGGCCCGCACCCCGTCTCCCCAACGTCCCGGGGCCGAGGCGGCCGTCTTGAGCACCGACACCCCGACTCCCGCAAGTTCTTAAGACCGGAGCGCTCTGTTGACAGTGACCCCAGAACCCGGCCTGGGGACGGGGCCCCCCAGACCCTCCCGACCTGCCCGGCCCGGCCCGGTCACCCCCGGGGCCCGCAGCCAGGAGGGCCTCCCCTCCCCTCCTGCAGGCCAGGCCCTGGTTCCCTCCCCCCCCCCCCCCACGGACGACGGGAGGATGGGGAGGATGGGGATGGGGAGGATGGGGATGGGATGGGGAGGACTGGAGGATGGGGATGGGATGGGGAGGACTGGAGGGTGGGGATGGGATGAGGAGGATGGGTTGGACGGGGAGGACGGGGACGGGGAGGATGGGTTGGACGGGGAGGATGGGGACGGGGAGGACGGGAGGATGGGGACGGGGATGGGGAGGATGGGGATGGCGGGAGGATGGGGATGGGAATGGGTTGGACGGGGAGGACGGGGAGGCCTGCTAAGGCGCCTCCCGGAGCCATGTCAGTTTTGGTTTCTCGTCCAGCCTTCGCGGCTCCCTGGGCCCCGGGCTCCTGGGCAGAGCGGAGGGAGGCGGTGGCAGCAGGCTGCCACCCCCTTTGGCTAAGTGATTTGTTGCTCTCCTTCCTCGGGCTGCGGCTCTTATTGGGGAGCCGCCCCGTCGGGCTTCACGGCCCCCTTCCGTTTCCGCGGTAGCCAGCGGGCGGGGGTCTTGGCCGCCCCGGTAAAGCCGACAGGAGCCGAGCCAGGCGCCCTGGGCAGCCGCCGTTCTGTGTGGACGGCCCGGAGCTTCCATCACGCTCCTCGCCCTGAAGCGGAATGGAGCCGGGTGCCGGGACGTGGCACCGCGGTGGCCGCGTCGGTGCCCAGTGCGAAGGGGCGTGAGGCGGACCTGAGGCGCCCCACGAGGACCGGGGTCCCTGGGAGCAGCCGGGGAGGGCGTTCGCACAGAACCTTCCTGAAAACACAGCACAGAGCCACCCAGCCCAAGACTGCGAGGGAGCAGGCCCCCGGCATCCAGCCCCGCACCTCCCCCGGCATCCGGCCCGCACCTTCCTGCCCGGCGCCCACGGGCGAGGGCGACCGGCCTTGAGGCGCTGGGGCGAAGGCGTCCGAAGCGCCATGGCAGCGCGGTGGCGAGGTCTTTATTTTCGGGAAGGGCCAGAGAGGCAGCGCGAGGTCAGGGGAGGAGCTGGAGTCGGGTAGTGAGGCAAAGGCGGCGGGCAGTGTGACAGGGGGCCGCTCACCAAGCTTCTCCAAGACAGGAGCACCCGGCTGTGGAACGGGGCGACCCCCCCCCCCCCCCCGCGGGGCCGGCTGGGGCGGGAGCGGCCCGGAGCCCCAGCTGCAGGGCGTTTAGAACGGCAAAACTCACCCGCAGGCGCAGGCGCAGGCGCAGGCGCAGGCGCAGGCGCGCCGAGGCCAAGGCGGGTGGGGGCCTCGTCCCGGCGCCGGCGGTGGGGTCACGGCCCGTCGCTCTCCACGTGTTCTCTCAACCGTCGTGGGGACGCGCTCCAGGCAGGGCACCGGGTGGTGGGGAGGAGGGCGTCGTGAGGTCCGGGTGGGCGCGGAACATCCGGGAGCTGCGCCGGCGTGGAGGCCAGTGTGGCCCGCACCCCGCAGCGCGCAGGCGCCCTGGCCCCCCCCGCCCCCGGCTGAGACCTCACCCCGCCCCGCAGAGACGAGGGAGCCGCGCGGTGGCGCCTGGCTCCCGCACCCCTGCTTTGCGGTGGGATTGTCCCGCGTTCCGAGTCTGCTCGGGGAGAGCTCGGGCTGCACGCGGGCGGCGCTCCGAGCCCTCGGCGACCCTCCGCGGGCCTCGTGCGGGGCGTGGGTGCCGCGTGCTCGGGCCGGGAGGGCGGCGCGGGCTGCGGGCCGCCAGGGGGCCTCAGCTTCCCGCGGCGCACCGAGCCCACGCGGCTCCGTTCGGGGGGAGGGAGGGGGGGAGGGAAGGGATGGCGAGGACAGCGAGGGAGGACTCCGCGGGGGAGGACAGCGAGGGAGGACTCCGCGGGGGAGGACAGCGAGGGAGGACTCCACGGGGGAGGACAGCGAGGGAGGACTCCACGGGGGAGGACAGCCAGGGAGGACTCCGCGGGGGAGGACAGCGAGGGAGGACAGCCAGGGAGGACTCCGCGGGGGAGGACAGCCAGGGAGGACTCCGCGGGGAGGACAGCCAGGGAGGACTCCGCGGGGGAGGACAGCGAGGGAGGACTCCGCGGGGGAGGACAGCCAGGGAGGACTCCGCGGGGGAGGACAGCGAGGGAGGACTCCGCGGGGGAGGACAGCCAGGGAGGACTCCGCGGGGAGGACAGCCAGGGAGGACTCCGCGGGGGAGGACGAGGGAGGACTCCGCGGGGGAGGACAGCGAGGGAGGACTCCGCGGGGGAGGACAGCGAGGGAGGACTCCGCGGGGAGGACAGCCAGGGAGGACTCCGCGGGGGAGGACGAGGGAGGACTCCGCGGGGGAGGACAGCGAGGGAGGACTCCGCGGGGGAGGGAGGACAGCGAGGGAGGAGTGTAAGGGAGGACTCTGAGGGAGGACTGTGAGGATTCCATAGAGGGAGGACGGCTGGTGTGAGGACTCCCAGAGGGAGCTTCGTGTGAGGGAGGACTCCACGAGTCAGGATTCCTCAGTGAGGACGGAGCCCAGGCCGAGTTCCACGCGGTGCACATGGCTTCGTCTCCCTGAGTGGCCGCCACCATGACGTGGGGCTGTGTGAAAGGCAGCGACAATCCTCAACTGTGAGGACAAAGCGGACGAGCTGAACCCGGCGCGGGAGGGCGCCCTCCCCTGGGCGGGTGGGTGTGTGCGTGTGTGTGTGTGTGTGTGTGTGTGCGTGTGTGTGTGCGCGTGTGGTGTCACCTGGGCGGGTGCGGGTGCATGTGCGTGTGTGGTGTCACCTGGGCGGGTGTGCGTGCGTGTGCGTGTGTGGTGTCACCTGGGCGGGTGCGGGTGCATGTGCGTGTGTGGTGTCACCTGGGCGGGTGCGGGTGCGTGTGCGTGTGTGGTGTCACCTGGGCGGGTGTGCGTGCGTGTGCGTGTGTGGTGTCACCTGGGCGGGTGTGCGCGTGTGTGTGCGTGCGTGTGTGGTGTCACCTGGGCGGGTGTGCGCGTGTGTGTGCGTGCGTGTGTGGTGTCACCTGGGCGGGGTGTGCGTGCGTGTGCGTGTGTGGTGTCACCTGGGCGGGTGCGGGTGCATGTGCGTGGTCACCTGGGCGGGTGTGCGTGCGTGTGTGGTGTCACCTGGGCGGGCGTGGCTGTGTCTCGGGTGGAGCTGGAGAGAATCTCCAGGGTCCCCGGGCTGGAAAGTCGGCCGCCCCGGGCCTGGCGTCGGGCGGGCGGTGGGGAGCAGCCGCGCCGGGCACGGGCTGGGCTCCACGGGAGGCGCGTGGGTCCCGGCGGCGGCTCCGCAGTGCCCCCATGGCTGCCGCCTGTCACTCACCAGCTTTCTGTCTCTGTGACGAGGAAGCCATTGCTGGATGCAGGGAGCGCAGCGCGGGTTAAGCGGGTGAGGCAGTGGGGGTCCTCCCGTGCGGTCCTCCCGTGGATGTCCTCCCGTGCGGTCCTCCCGTGGATGTCCTCCCGTGCGGTCCTCCCGTGGGATCCTCCCGTGGGGGTGCTCCCGTGCGGTCCTCCCGTGGACGTGCTCCCGTGCGGTCCTCCCGTGGGGTGCTCCCGTGGATGTCCTCCCGTGGATGTGCTCCCGTGGATGTGCTCCCGTGGGGTCCTCCCGTGGGTGTGCTCCCGTGCGGTCCTCCCGTGGACGTGCTCCCGTGGACGTGCTCCCGTGGGGGTCCTCCCGTGGGGGTGCTCCCGTGGGGGTCCTCCCGTGGATGTGCTTCCGTGGGGTCCTCCCGTGCGGTCCTCCCGTGGACGTGCTCCCGTGGGGTGCTCCCTCCCGGCCCGAGCCCTGTGGCCGGGGGAGTCTGCTGGGCCGGGCCTCGGGTGCGGCGGCCCCGTGTGGCGGCGTCCGCCCCGGGTCCCCGCTTCGCGCCCGCTGGCGGCCCCGCAGACGCCATGCAGGTTCCGGGCCCCCAAGAAACCCGAGCTGCCCGGCCGCGCGCCAGGCGGCCCCGCTGCCGGAGGGGAGGGGCGGGGGGGGGGGGGCGGCCCCGGGCAGAGGCCACGCGGCTGCTGTGGGTCGGGACGGGAAGCCCGTGGGACGCGGGCCGGGGAGAAGCCGCCGCCCGCCCGCCCCCGTGTCGCCTCTCGCCATCGCCGCCGCGTCCACGCATCGCGAGCGGCTGCCGTGGCGGTGGCGTGGTGGCTGGCGTGGCCGCCGCTGCGGGGCTCCGGGCGGGCAGGGAGGGCGCGGGCTGAGCGGCCCTGAGCAAGAGCAGCCCAGGCGCCGAGTTCAAGGCCCGGGACGGGCACCAGCAGCCCCGCCGGAGCGCAGGCGAGGCGCGGAGGGAGGGGAGGCGGTGACCGGGCCCTGACGGGCGCCCGCCCCCCTCCCGGGCTGCCCCAGCCGCTGCCCTCCCTCCTGCCCCCCCCGGGCGTGGCCGGGCCTCGTGTGTCCGGCGGCGTGCGCACTCGGGTGGTGAGCACCCACGCGTCTCCCTCCGGGCCCCGCCGGCTTCCAGGGCCTTCAGGCGGGCGCGGGCGGGGGGGGGGGGGAGCGGGGTGCCGGTTCCCGCCCTCCGCCCCAGCCCTGCCTCCAGGAGTTCGAATCCCAGGGTGAGGGTGGGGGAGGCGGTGAGGGCCCCGCCACGGGCCCGACGCCCCGGGGGCCCCAGCGGACCGGCCGCCCCTCACCGCCGCGCTTCTCCCCCGCAGGCTCCGGCAGCTGGACCGGCACAGCCAGGCCACCGCGCTGCAGCTGCTGCGGCTGCTCAACCGGCAGAGCCAGCGCCTCCTGCGGAGCCCGGGCCCGGCCCCGCGCGCCCGCCCCGGCCCCGCACAGGTGACCGCCCGCCCCCGCTCCGGCCCCGCACTCCCGCCGCCCCGCCCTGCGCCCGCCCCGGCCCCGCACAGGTGACCGCCCGCCCCCTGCGCCCCGCACTCCCGCTGCCCCGCCCTGCGCCCGCCCCGGCCCCGCACAGGTGACCGCCCGCCCCGCACTCCCGCCGCCCCGCCCTGCGCCCGCCCCGGCCGCGCACAGGTGACCGCCCGCCGCCTGCGCCCCGCACTCCCGCTGCCCCGCCCTGCGCCCGCCCCGGCCGCGCACAGGTGACCGCCCGCCGCCTGCGCCCCGCACTCCCGCTGCCCCCGCACTCCCGCTGCCCCCGGCCCCTGCTGCGCACAGGTGACCGCCCGCCCCCTGTGCCCCGCACTCCCGCCGCCCCGCCCTGCGCCCGCCCCGGCCCCGCACAGGTGACCGCCCGCCCCCTGCGCCCCGCACTCCCGCTGCCCCGCCCTGCGCCCGCCCCGGCCCCGCACAGGTGACCGCCCGCCCCCTGCGCCCCGCACTCCCGCTGCCCCCGCCCGTCCTCGCCCGCCCCCCCCCTCCAAGGCGCACGTGCGCGGGGTGAGCCGCAGGGCCTCAAGGCTCCGCAGCGACCCGAGCCCCAGCCCTGCCGCGGGGCGGGGACCCCGGACGGCGCCTGGCCCCGGCCGAGCTGGTGCGGCGGCGGCGGCACTGCTCGCGGGTCACCAAGGCCGCCGCGCCGCCCTCTCCGGGGCCTGGCCGGGGCGGCGGGGCTCGTGGGTCCCGGCGGGCTCGGGCGGGGTCTGAGCGGCTGGACGGGGTCCGGAGCCTGCGGCCCGGAGCCAGGGCTGGGGTGGCGCCCATGCGGCCGGGCAGGGCCGGGAGCAGCCGGGCCGCCCTCGGGGGCTGCAGCCGGGCTTCCGGGCGCTCCGTCGGGGCGGGGCGGGGGGGGTGTGGTTCCCGGGCCCGGGCCGTTGCTCGCCGGCCTGCGCTTCCCACCATCCGAGCCCGCGCCTGCCCGGCCGCCCTCGGCGGCGGCGTCGGGGGCCCTCGGCTCCCCTCCCCGCGGGGGCAGCAGGAAGGGGCCCGGCCCGGGGGGGGGGGGCCCGGGGCCTGCTGAGGCGGGCGGGGAGGGGGGCGCGCGGGGCTCCGGAACCCAGACTTTTCTGGAAAGAATTCTAAGCAGATGCAAACAAGCGAGCGGGTTCCAGGCGCGGTGTTGTCTTGTTTTCATGCGGATCCCGAATTGTCAGCCTCGAAAACAAACACGGCGCCTTCCCGGAAAACGCCCGCGCCGCGGGGGGGGGGGGCACACCCCCACCCGTCCTCACCCCCCGAGGCCCCCGCCTTCACCCCGCTCCCTGGCCGCCACGCGCGGGACGCCAGGCCCCGCCGGCCGCCCGGGCTCCGAGGAGGGGAGGGAGGGGCCGGGCGGGCCTTTCCCCCCCCCCCCGCGCCCCGCAGCGCAAGTTCAGCCCCGCAGACCAGCAGTGAAGAGTGCGGCCCCGCGCCCCGCGCCCCATCCCGGGCTCCCCGCAAGACGGCCCCGCGCCCCATCCCGGGCTCCCCGCAAGACGGCCCCACGCCCCATCCCGGGCTCCCCGCAAGACGGCCCCGCGCCCCATCCCGGGCTCCCCGCAAGACGGCCCCGCGCCCCACCCGGGCTCCCCGCAAGACGGCCCCACGCCCCATCCCGGGCTCCTTGGACCCCCCGTGCGCGGGTGACGGTCAGGGGGACAGGGCCGGCTCGGGCCTTGTTGCCCAGACCCGCACAGAAGCTTCCAGAGCGCAGCCAGCCGGACCTCTTGGCCCAGGGCCCAGGCTGGGCGGCGCGGGGGGTGGGGGGGCGGGCGGCGCGGAGGACACGCGAGGAGGGGGGGCGGGTACCGAGGGCTCCCCGGCCCCGCGGTGCTCGGTGGCGGGGCGGGCAGAGGTCTGGGGGATGAGGCCAAGCCCGGCCTGGCCCGTGGAGGCCGCGGACCCGCACCGCGTCCCCGGAGACCCCGAGGGCGGGCAGCGGGCCGGGCCGAGCCGCTGAGCCCGAGGGCGGTGCCACTCGCGTTTCACCCCGCGTGGAACTCTCAGCCCAGACCCCGGTGGGGCGCCCGGGCCCGGAGCCTCCTGCGCTGCCCCCATGGGGGGAGGGGGAGGGGGCGCCACGTCCACCCCAGACCCCGGCTCGGCCCCCCCAGCACCCCCTCCCCGCACGGGGGGTTTCGGGGAGCCCTTGGCCGGCATCTCACCTTCACTCGGTGTAACGGATTCCCACCCCAAGGGGGGGGCATTGGGGGCGAGGCTGCTGCCCCCGTCCGCACTCGGAGGGTCCCAGTGAGCCAGGCCTGCGGGGGGGGGGGGGCGGGGGGCCCGGCCTGCGGGGGGGGGGCGGGGGGGCACGGCCTGCACGGGGGGGGGCGGGGGGGCACGGCCTGCACGGGGGGGGGGGGGGGCGGGGGGCCGCCACCCGCGAGGACGCGACCGGAGGCGCGGAGCGAGCGCACCACCGCCTTAAACTGACGAGTATTCTGGTTTGTTCCAGCTTCCCAGCGCGCCACAGCCCGACGGCCGACCTGCGGGGACCGGTGAAGTAGACGGCTGACGAACACGTCTGTACGTTCCTCTCCGCGCAACTGGACGGTCCCCCGCCCCCCCCTGCCCGGCTGGACGGTCCCCGCGCCCCGTCTCCTCGCTCGCTGGCACGGGGTCGCTCTAGGGAGCGGCACACAGCCGCAGGCCACGGCTCGTCCGGTGTCGGAGGCCCCGCCTTCCTCTCCCCTGCCGCCGGGCTCCTTCCCGGGGCGGCCTCCGGCTCCGCGGTGCTCCGCCCTGCCCGCGTGCCGTGTCCGCCCTGCCCGCGTGCGCTCGGGGCTCGACGAGGACCGGGCAGGCGGCGTCCTGGGCTCGGCGGCGTCGGATCCCCAGCAGCGGTGCTTGCGCCTCCGCACCGTGGGGCGGGAGCGCGGTCTCCGAGCGTCTACCGCGGCGGGCCCTGGAGTCCGCACGTCCAGCCCGGGACGACGGGCACCGCGCGGGCCCCGCAGACAGCAGGCGCGCGCGGGCCGCCACCCACGGACCGTGCGGGGCGCGGAGGCTGCGGCGCGAGCCACGGCCGCTCTCCGCGCCTCGGGTCTGCGGCGAATGAATCACACAGGACTCGAGAAATAGCACCGTTGAACAACTCGAGGTCGCTTTATTCCGGCCTCCCGACGGCGGTCCCGCGCGCGCGCCCGCCCCGGCCGCCCGGCCAGGCCGGGTGCGGGGGCCGCGGCGCGGTGAGGTAAAGTCGGAGGAGGCCTCGATCCGCCGACGGCCACAGCCGCCTTGGCGCCGCGCGGGGAGGGCGGCGGGCGGGGCGGCCCTGTGGTCCTGACACGGCGTCCACGGCACATCACCGCCCGCCGCGGGGAAGCAGCACAGGCTCCGGTCCAGCGCCCCGCACAGTGTCCTGCGGCCGCCGCCCGGGCCGCGCGCGCCGCCGAGAGCAGAGTTCCCGGGAGGACCGACAGCGACGGCAGCGCAGCTCCTGGGGTTCGCGGCCGGGATCCTGCGCGGACCTAAGGAAGGAGCTGGCAGGGTCAAGGAAGGTGGCGACTAGAGCGCTACGGGGAGGTAAGCAAGGACCCGCGTGGAGGTTTGCTCTTTATTTAAATAAATACTTTACATTTCATGCTTGCCTGTGGTGCGCTATCTGGAGCAGACCCGGGGTCTCGGTGGGCGGCGGGACGGGCAGCGGCGCGCGGGGCGTGGGGGCTGCGGGCGGGCGGGCGGGCGGGGCGGGCGCGGAGAGCAAAGCCCAGAGCCCCCGCGGCCGCTCCTCCCGGACGGGCCGCGGACCCGAAGGCGAGGCCGCCCGCGCGCCGCTCCATGGAGAGCCAGGAGCCACCCCGGGCCGAGGTCTGGGAGGGCAGCGCCGCCTCCCCCGCCTCCTCCGCGGCCGTCCACGCCGCGCGCGCAGCCGCGGGCCGCCACCGCCAGCAGTGGTGCTGGAGCCAGAAACCCAGGCCTCGGCCCGGACCGCGGCCGCCCCGCCCGCCCGCCCGCCCGGGCCGCGGCTCCTAGCACCGAAGGGATGGACGGACGGGAAGATGGCCGCCTGGAAGGCGAGGCCTGCGCGCTCCGCGCCGCGCCGCCCACGAGGCCGGCCGGGGCTTCCCCTCCCGTGCGGGCGGCCGGGCGGAGCCGCGCCGAGACGGTTCCGGTCACTAAGCAATAAATACTACGGTGGAGGGCGACGCCCGCGGGGCCACGCGCGCCCCGGCCACCCCGGGCCCGCGACGGGCGAAGCTCCGCGGCCGCCTCTGCGGGCCCCACGCGAGCCGCCTCCACGCGGGCGTCCGCACTCGCCGTCCTGGCACAGCGGCGGCCGCGGGTCACCTCCGGGCGGCGCGAATGGAGCCCGGCCCGCCCGGCGCGGCCCTCCTGCCCCGGAGAAGCGTCGAGAAGGTGGGGCGCGCGGGCTCCTCCTCCTCCACAGTCACGCGGCGGCCTCGCACTGGAATACGACGTCATGCAAAAACAAAACCCGGAGTGCGCGTGCGTGCGTGCGTGTGCGCGTGCGTGCGTCTCGCGGCGGCGGCGGCGGCGGGCGCGCTGCCGGCCAGGTCCAGGAATCCTTTCCAGTGACGCGCGGAGGGGCGGCGGGCGCGGCGGCGAGGCGAGGCCGGCTACTCCCGGCCGCTGGCCGAGTAGGAGAACTGCGGGAAGTGCGGCCGCCGCTCGCTGTCCACGCCGTCCATGCCGTCCTCGTCATCTGCGCACAGCAAACAGCCACGTCACCGCCCTGCGCCCCGCGCGGCCCCGCGCCCGCCCTGCGCCCCCTCCACCCCTGCTCTGCGCCGGGCCCTCTCCACCCCTGCGCCCCCTCCACCCCTGCTCTGCGCCGGGCCCTCTCCACCCCTGCGCCCCCTCCACCCCTGCTCTATCCCCGGGCCCTCTCCACCCCTGCGCCCTCTCCACCCCTGCGCCCCCTCCTCCCGCCCCCGCCGCCTCGGCTAGGAATGGGGGCGCCCCCCCCCCCCCGCGGAGGGCGCTGCCCTCGCTCCCGCCGAAGTGTTTGAGAAGCGGGGCCAACTTGCATTAACCAAACGTGACCTTGACGGGAGCGGGCTCAGGAGGCCCAGCCTCGCCCGCCCGCCCCCGCCGGGGCTGTCCGCAGCTCCGCGCCTATCCGAGAGCCGGAAGCGCCTGTGGATCGGCACGTGCCGGCCACGTGTCGCACACGCAGCTGTTTCCGGGCAGCGCGCTGGGGCCCCGTGTCTGGGAAGCCACCCGGGGCTCCACGGGGTGGGGAGGGAGGGGGAGGGGGAGAGGGAGATACTGCTTGCCATCCACCGAGAACCAAGACCACCTTCAGGGTCTTGCAGTAACCCTCATCACACGTCTGGATAGGAACAAGTCCAGACTGCACAGATGACACGACCTGCAGAGCACACGCAATCATCCGCCGGGAAGATGAGGCGGAGCACTCCTATGCTCCATCCTCTCCCGCTGCTGCTGTGGGCTTTTTTTTGGGAGGGGGGCCAGTCTTGGGACTTGAACTCTGAGCACTGTCCCTGGCTTCTTTTTGCTCAAGGCTAGCACTCTGCCACTTGAGCCACAGCGCCACTTCTGGCTTTTTCTGTATGTGTGGTGCTGAGGAATCGAACCCAGGGCTTTGTGCATGACAGGCAAGCGCTCTACCACTAGGCCCCATTTCCAGCCCCATTCTGTGGGCCTTCTACTGCCTGGGGCCAGATGTCCCATTCCCCAAGGCACCTAAGTCCCCCGATGGTGGCCCCTCCACGCTCAGGATGGTTGGAGTGGGGAGGGCTGGGGGGCAGGGGTGGACACGGCCTCAAGAGCAGGGGTAACTCTTGCCATGAAAGGCCCCAGAGGTATGATGGTGAGAAGTGCAAGAACCACATCTAGCCATGAGCCCTCTGCCCTGCACCCAAACCTCTGGTCCAGACGATCTCAGGTGTGTTTTTCTTAGCACACTTAACAAATTAATTCGATGGGAGTAAAGCAACCAGATCTCAGAATTCTTTTTTCTATAGAGGAAGGCAAGGGCCATTAATGGACATTCCAAATCTGCTCAATTAATTAGCACCAGTGAGGACAATCTGCTGTCGCTGCAGCTGCGAGTGGAAAATGGAACGTTTTGCTTTTCTTTTATACCCACTGATTTGCTCTAACAACTTGGTTCTGTTTCGGAAGGGCTAGGTGGTGGTGAAGACATGCTCACGGCGGTGCTCCTGGGGGCTTGGCTGCAGATTCTGAGCAGCCCCGGTCCCCAGAGGCCAAGAACAGCAGCTGCACCCAGGGGACCTGGGCCAGGCCGCACAGATTCTCCAAGTCTCCCCTAAGCACCTAAAGTGGCCCTAGGGACTACCACCCTGAGCCCCGGGCCGGTGGCTCACACCTGCCATCCTAGCTGCTCAGGAGGCTGAGATCTGAGGAGCGTGGTTCAAAGCCAGCCGAGCAGGAAAGTCCATGAGACTCTTTATCTCCAATTAATCACCCAAAACTTGAAGGTGGAGCTGCGGCTCAAAGTGGCAGAGCACAAGCCCTGAGCAAAATAAGCAAACCCAAAGCTGTTTAAGAAAGGACACTGCAAGAGGCTGAAACCAGGGCCAGGGATGTGTCAAGCTTCACTCTTCTGAAAAACATGACTGCTCTGTCCCCAAGTGCTCGGGGACGCCGGCACAGCGCCTGCGCAGAGCAGCGGGGGCCCCGCCCGCCCCCCTCGCGCATTCACCGCCTACTGCTTCCTGAACATCCGCTCGGCGGCAGGCATCCAGTGAGGCAGTGGCCGCCCAGCGGTCAGCCACCCAGGACCCTTCCTCTCACAAGCTGCTGTGAGCAGAAAGACACAGGCGAGTAAAGGGGTTCACTCAGAAGACCGAGAATCAAGGGTGTGGTCAGGCTGTACCGTTCTAGGACCGGAAGGACAACGGCAGCTCTCTGACAAAGTGATGGCCATCCGCACAAACCCGCAGGACGGGGAGCAGGGCGGCTGGGAGGCTAAGGCACAGCCACGGGGAGTCATGCACGCCCACCAGGAATGGCAGGAGCGCTAGGCAGGGCCAGGGTGAGAGCGAGGTGTGCCATCGAAGAGTCTGGAAGGCTTTAAGCCAAAGAATGATGGTCCAACTGTTACATCCAAGTGGCAGCGCCCAGCAGCGAGAGCTGGCGGGGGCTCCCCAAGTTCCTGTGGGGCCTGGCCAAGGCCTGAGCCCATGCTCCATGCCTTTGGCTGCTTCCTCACAAGCCGTAGGCTTTTGAGCACTGTTTCTGATCGTTAAGACTCTGCACTTGTACACGCTGCCCCTTCAACACACAGCTCACCGGCACGAGCCCAGGTGGTGGGCCGGGCTCCTGGCTGCTGCGGGGGGCTGGGCCCCATGCGTGGGACCCCGGAGCAGCTCAAGTTCTCTTTGGGCTACAATTTCTTCACTTTTAAAACAAAAGATAAGAGGTTCTTAACTTCTTTTGAATTAAAAAAAAAAAGAAGACAAAGCCAGGGACGTAGGCACACACAGTTTTGCCTTAGGTTTCACAGTACACACAATCTCCTGTTGCCAGGGCACAGACCCAGCTCAAGAACTCTCCATTGAGAAGATGGGCACTGGGGGCTGAACCCTATAGTCCTAGCCACTCCAGAAACGGATCTGGAGGTGTGCAGCCAGCCTGAGCAGACACATCCAATTAACGAGAGAAGCTGGGCCTTGAGGTAAGTGAGGCTCAAGTGATAGGACCAGCCCTGAGGGAAAACAAGAGTGACGAGAGCCCTGAGTTCAAGACGCAGGACCAACACGAAAACAACTCCTAGCTCATGTTCTGACACTCAGATCAGTTAATGCCGATGAGGAGGGACCAGGGCTTCACCCCCCGCCGACAGCATATGTGAGGACTAACGAGCAGAGAATAAAAAGGACAGAAACACCAGCGTGAGCTGGGTATGGTGGTGCATGTCTGTAACCCCAGCTGGGTGTGAGGCGGAGGTTAGAGAATTCCAAGCTCACAGCCAGTCCTAAGGCCAGGCCAAAGGGTAAAAACAAAAACAAACGAGGGTAAGGCCCAAGTGATAAAGCGCTTGCCTAGCAGGCTCAAGGTCCTGGGTTCCAGCCCTAGCCGCATAGAAACAACCAAGCAAGAAAACCCACTGAAACGAGGCTAGTGTGTGAGCCCCCGTGTGTACCTTAGGGAATTCCTCTAGTTACCCCAACAGCATCCCAGCCGCTATCTTGTCCTCATTCCTGCGTCAGCACGGGCAACACTACAGCTGACAACGGCTGGCTCATGCCGCGTCTCAGATTTGGGGCGCATATTATATGGAATAATTGGCAGAAGGGAATGAATATATAGTTCAATAAATTTGCAATGTATATCTACCAAAAATTAATAGCAAATGAAATTATGCCTTCACAGCTATAGGTACTTAAAAAAAAGTTAGTTGAAAGGAAGAACTCCAAGTGAGCGCAGACAAACTGCTAAGTGAGGAGAGGAGGGCACCTGGCGGGGGGCGCGTGCGAGCCCGGCGAGGGGGACCGCTCCTGACGCACACCTCCTCAGCTGAGTCCCCTAACCTGCTGGAGAGCGGGCGGCTGACGCCCGTCGTCCTGCCTACGCAGGAGGCTGAGACCTGAGGGCCACGGTTCAAAACCAGCCTGGGCAGGAAAGCCCGTGAGACTCTTTTCTCCACTTAGCCACCAGAAAACCAAAGTGGTGCTGGGCTCGAGTGGCAGAGCGCTAGCCTCGAGCTGAAGAGCTCAGGGACAGCGCCCGACCTGCCAAAGAAACAAAGCGACAAAGCATCTACTGGAGGGTGAGAAAGGACTAGTTCCTCTGTGACTGGGTTCACAAGTTTTCACGTGCAGTTTCTCTTGTCCAGTCACCCCTCTCTGCCCTATCTACTCGGCTCTAAATGTCGCACAGAATGCGCGAGCAGCGCACGCACGGGGGCTGGCGGCCAGCGCCACTCACATCTCTCGGGCGGCGTGATGGTGATGGTCTGGGCTGTGAACTCCTCGTCGAAACACCTGGTGTCCGTCTCTGAGGTCACCTGAGGCTTGAAGGGAGGCACGAGCTGCAAGAAGGAGGAAAGAGCCGGTGAGTGGTGTCAGTTCAGGACACTGCACTTCTAGGGAAAACCCGGGGCTTAGCAGCGAGGTGAACAGTGCCCAAGACCAGCAGGCCGAGTCACCGAGCCACTGTGAGGACAGAGGTGCCTGGTGTCCGCAGGCAAGCCTGAAGACAGCTTGGGAGTGCTCGGGGACTGTGCACAAAGCTGCAGGCATCAGGGGACACAGGACACGGGGCAGGAGGCCACTGAAAGCAATCTGAGCAGCTCTTGTGTGGTAGCAAGCAGACACCTCTGGAGGCCACCCACCGTGCTGTCACCGCAGACAGTCTTGCAGCCACGCACCAAGTCGCTGCCAAGGATTTTCCTGATCTACCCCTATCTACGGCCCTTTCTCCTCACACTGCTGTATTTTTTCTCCAAACACACACATAAACACATACACATACAAACTGCATCACCGCACTGCCAATAAAATACAAATGTTTTGAAGCATGATTAACACCCACTACCTGTGTACAATTTATACATTTACATCCAGAAAACTATCTCCACTGTCAGAACAAACAACATGCCCACCACTTGCATGCATATAATGTGTGTGTGTGCACACACGTTTGGCAGTGCACGCTAGGCAAGTGGTCCGTCGCTGAGCCACATCCCTGGTCTACATCATGTAACTCTGTCCCTCATCCCCCTACTGTGACCCGTATGCTCGCTATTATGAGAAATTCATTTGTATTTCCTAGAATTTCATAAAATATGTGCTCTTTTGTCTAGCTCCTTTCATCCAACCTAATTACTTTGACACCAGCCGTATCACCACATGCGCCATGAGCTCTTCTCTGTGACTACTGGTAATTTTCCGAGGCACCCCCAAGTCACAATGCACCCCAGTCAACAGCAGAGTTGAATGTAGTTTGCGGCAACTACAAAGAAAGCTTCCAGAAAGCTTTACGTAAGTCTTTGGTGGCCAGGCTCTGGTGGCCCACACCTGTAACCCTAGCTACTAGGGAGGCTGCAATCTGAGGATCATGGTTCTAAATCATTCTGGACAGGAAAGTATTAACCTACAAAAAGCCAGAAGTGGAAGTGTGGCTCACTGGGAAGAGTTCTAACCTTGAGCATAAAAGCTCAGAGCTAGCACCTAGGCTCTGAGCTTACGTCTTTGCATAGTTGTCAGAGTTACTTTTAGACAAATAGCAAGGACTTTCAGCAAAACTGCTGAACTGCTCTTGAAAGTGTGTTACAGCACTTCTGGTCACCACTAACAGCCCAGATTTCCTGCCACTCCACACGCGGATTATGTCTTCAAAATGTAACGTACTAATACGTGAAGGGGCTTTGCTGCAGCTCTGAACCCCAGTCCATGGTGGACCGTGGTCGTGAATGCCTTTGCTACAATGTCTGCCTTTATGCTCTGGTCACTAAGAGCCACAGCGTCCTCTGCATGTCCTGCAGCACTGCTCTTTCTCAGACACTCTCCCACTTACCACAGCGTTCCTTTCATTTCATTTACCCTGTATTTGAGGAAGATAGGTTCTTCAACTGAGTGAAGCCTAATTTATCAGTTTTCCTTAATGAATCATGCTTTTGATCTTACTTTAAAAATATCACCAATGCTGGTAGTATCGCAATCCCAGACCTCAAACTCTACTACAGAGCTATAATAACAAAAACAGCTTGGTATTGACACAAAAATAGACCCAAAGATCAATGGAACTGACTGGAGGACCCAGAAATAAATCATATATTTACAGCAATCTGATATATGTTAAGGGAGCCAAAGATACATGGTGGGAAAAAGCCTCTTTGACCATTGGTGTTGGGAAAATTGGGCACCCGTATGCAAGAAACTAAAAGTGGATCTCTGTCTGTCACTGTGCACCGCATCAACTCAACGTGGAACAAAGGCCTGATGTCAGACATCCAACTTTGAAATGACTGCAAGAGGGAGTAGGAGAAATACTAGCACTCATGGGCAGAGACCGTTTGAAGAGTCCATGGGCACAGCAGATAGGAGACTTGACAAATGGGATTACATCTGAGTAAAAAGTTTCTGCACAGCAAAGGATAAAGTTACTAAACTAGAAAGACAGCCAACAGACTGGGAGAAGAGCATTACCAGCAATCCATCCAACCAAGGCCTAATAATCAAATACACAAGGAACTAAAAAAAGAATCCTCCCAAAGTTAAAAAAAAAAAAAAACAGCCACTAAATGGGCAGAGGAGCTAAGGAGGGACTTCTCAGAAAAAGAGGTAAAAATGGCAAAGAAACACATTAGGAAATGATCAACATCTTTGGCCATAAAGGGAATGCAAATCAAAACAACTCTGAGACACCATCTTATCCCAGTTGAATTGGCCAACATCACACATTCCAACAACAAATACTGGCCGGGAGGCGGGGAAGAGGAAACATGCTGCCTGGCTGGTGGGAATGTAAAGCTAGTCCAACCACTCTGACGGCAGCCTGCAGGTTCCAGCTACCACCCAGCCATGCCATTCCTGGGCATCTACCTCAATTGTCACAAGCCAGGATACCACAAAGACGCTTGCACATTCATGTTCATTGCTGCACCATTTACAATAGCCAACTTATACACACAGCCCAGAGGCCACGAGCGGATGAGTGAATCCAAAACATGTGGTACCTACATACAAAAGAATTGTACATAGCTATTAGAAAGAATAATGCTACATAATTTACAGGGAAACAGACAGACCTAGAACAAATGTTAAGCGAGGTAACCCAAGCTCAGGGAGATAAACAGTACATGTTTTCTCTCATGTGTGGAAGCTAGATCTAAAATACACTGAGACATGATGATTTATACCAGGCTCTAGGCATTCACACAGTGAGACCAGAGAAGGAGACTCTTAGGGGAGGATCACAAAAGTACAGTGACTATGGGCCTCCGATCATATGAAATAATGCTTATCAAAATGAACTCCAGGAAATGGAAAGGAGGGTTTTTTTTTCCTTTGTTGTTGTTTTTGTTTTCATTTTTGTCTTGTCTGTTTATCTGTCTTTCTGAGGATGGGGGGGGGAGGGCAAGGAAATGGAGAGACAGAGAGTGAATAATGCAGCAGTGGTACTCATTCGACTGCTGAAAACAAACCATACAACTTGTGGGTGAGAACTGGAGGGAAAAACTAGGAGAGAGTGAGGGAAGGGGTGACACTGTCCAAAAAAAAATGTGCTCCTTACCTCACTATGTAACTGTCACACCTCTGTATATTACCTTTATAATAACAACAAAAAAGGACCCAATATCACAGAAACTTTCTCCACTGTTCTCCTACAGGAGGCTTTCTATTTAGGCTATGGTTCATTTTATACATCGCACAATTTATTTTCTTCTAAAAAGGATCCTCAGTGTTAGCACTCTATCTTGTACTGCAGTGGCCGCACAGGTGCAGCTCTATTTCCATACTCTCCATCCTGTGGTAAGGATTTCTCTCTCCACCTTGATGCCAGCAGTTAAGCACCTTGAGAGTTGGAGATCAGTGGTAAGTCTTGAAGGCAGAAGGGTGAAAGGTTTTCCAACTATATTATTAGTATATTGTGGGGCTTTTGTGTTTTCCATAAGTTTTAGAAGCCGTCTATCAATTTCTACAAAGCATCCTGTTAGAATTATGATCACAATTGTGTTGAATTCATGTCAATTCAGAAATAATGAAAATCCTAAAAAACAAGTGTTCAAAACCCTGCTTGCAGTGTTTCTCTCATGGAAAAAATTCTTTCAGCCAGATGCTAGTGGCACACGCCTGAAATCCTAGCTACTCAGGAGGCTGAGATCCGAGGATCATGGTTCAAAGCCAGACCAGGAAGGGAAAGTCCACAAGACTCGTATCACCAATTAACCACCAGAAAATTAGAAGTGGAGCTGCGGCTCTAAATGGTAGAGTGCTAGCACTGAGTAAAAAGCTCAGGCACAGCACCCAAGCCCTGAGTTCAAGTCCCACGACTAACAGAAAGAAATAGACTAGGAACAGTAGAAGATGAAAGGAGGGAGGAGGGGGACTACCGGGTCCGGTGGCGCATGTCTCAGGAGGAGGAAGGTCCTCTGACTTGATCGTTACACGCTGGACACGCGCACTGGCACCACACTGGGTCCCATCAATAGGAACAACTGCTTCATGTCAGTCAAAAAAATGCACTCAACACTTCCCTAACCTCCACCTGCCAAATAAAATGTTCCTTTTCCTGTTCTTTTTTTTGTAATTTTTTTTTTATTTTTTTTTTTTTTGCCAGTCCTGGGCCTTGGACTCAGGGCCTGAGCAATGTCCCTGGCTTCCTTTTGCTCAAGGCTAGCACTCTGCCACTTGAGCCACAGCGCCACTTCTGGCCGTTCTCTGTATATGTGGTGCTGGGGAATCGAACCCAGGGCCTCATGTATAGGAGGCAAGCACTCTTGCCACTAGGCCATATCCCCAGCCCACTTTCCCTGTTCTTAAACTAACAGATAAAAAAGGAAATCGAACATAGTACAGTCTGAATAGATTCAGTGATTAGCCTATGGAAAAATAAAATCAATGACAGCAATGTTTAAAGAGATAAAAGGGAAAAATGGGAATATTGTTACACATTACTGGCACTATCCAAGAAAGGAGATAGTTTATTTGGAAAGCAACATGAAGTTACTTATAAATGTATGATTCAAACTCAAGGGCAAGCAGTAAAAATATAGGTGAAAGAGAAGTATAATTAATTTGACATGCTATGTGAAAGAAAAGATGCTGTCTTATAAGTTCTTCAGTTAAGAGCAGAGAAGGCAGAAAATGTGCAGAACACACACACGAAACAACAAGGACAATGAATAAAAGGAATAAATATACCAAGTAAAAGAAACTCTCAGAGTGGACTGGAAGAAGAACAACACCTCAATATCCAACTATACTATGCATAGAAAATCCATTTTAAATATGAAACAGACAGAACAAAAAGGATGAAATAACGATAAATGTCCTACAATCAAAAGAAAGTTGAAGTAGCTACCTAAGGATGAAAAAGAACTGAGGGCAAGGAATACTGTCAAAGACAGACAATCGGCATCATAAAAGGTCACTCCTACAGGAAGACAGCAGTCTTAAATGCTACTCGTCTAACAGCAGAAACAAGAGAAACTGACAAAACCAGCTGAGGTCAGTCACTGATCTGGTAGGATGAAAACATCGGTTATGGATATAACTGAGCTAAAACAGCACCATCAATCTATCAGAGCTAATCAACATTTAAAGAATATTTTGTTCAGTAATAGCATAATATACAACTCTCAAGCTCACATGAAACATTCACCAAGAGACTTTCATATGGTCAGTAAAATACATTTCGACATAATGAAAAGAATAGATATTATATAAAAATATGTTCCTAGACCTCAAGGAAATATGCTGGAAGCCCACAACAGAACAGCATAGTCATCCATGCCCCAAACAACACATTTATCATATTAAGTACACTGAAACCTACTTAGGCCCAAAATATTGTTGCAGGATTTTTGACACTTGATCATTTTATCTCTTTATATTTATTTTTTCCAGTGTGCATGCGAATTGGTTGCAGGTGAGATTGTGTGTGTGCGTGCTGGACCAGGGCTTGAATTCAGGGTCTGAACTTTTTTGCTCAAGGCTAGCATTCTACCACTTGAGCCAGCCACAGTTCTACTTCTGACTCTGTGTGTGTGTGTGTGTGTGTGTGTGTGTGTGTGTGTGTGTGTGTGTGTGTGTTTAACTGCAGATAAGAGGCTCACAGATTTTCCTGCCTGGGTTGGTGAAATTCAAACCAAGATCCTCAGATCTCAGCTTCCTGAGTAGCTAGGATTAAAGGCGTGAGCCACTGATGCCAGGCATAGATGAGATTCTTTTAGAGAACCATCTAGGTATATTTTGCTTTGAATCCAATTTGAAGGCATTTTCCAAATCTCACACTATTTACATTTCATGAAATATCTGATGTTTGTTTTGAAATTTATCTGTGTTCTTTTATATTGTAAGTAAAATACTTTATCAAAAGACAATTGTTAACCATCAGATATCTAGACTACAATTTTTATCTGACACTTCTATTTAAAGAGCTATCATTTGAGTGATAAAAAAAAATATCATGATGCTACCAGGAAACCAATTTTTAGAGCTTTAATGCTCTTTTCTGCTAGTGTTCCCATTATGTAAAAACAATAACAACCACTAATGTCTGCACAGCACACATCAACAACCTAACAAAATAAAATTTTTAGCTGCAAAGTAAAAAGTGATATCTCAGGAAGAAAGCCCCACTGTAACATCTATACTACACTGCACTTTTGATACATCTTGCAAAAAGGTGTCCTGGAATCTCTATCGTGTGTGTGTGTGTGTGTGTGTGTGTGTGTGTGTGTGTGTGTGTTTGCAAGCACTCTGTCACTGAGGTGGATCACTAGCCCAACTGCAATTCTGGACATGGCTATTTTCCTGTAGTTGATCTCTGTGTTCCTATTCTCTTTCCTCTCCTACCAACTTTCTATCCTCCTCCTAGAGTTAATGGTTTTTCACAACTCTAGTTAAACTGGATTCCCAGACAGTCACATTCATTTCTGGTGGCTCTCAAATGTTCGTCTGTATTTCTAGCCCTTAAGACAATTTCATCTGTACAGAAACAGTACCCAAACCAGCTGTACTGCCCATCCTCAGATGTCCTCACAGTGACTCTGTGGAACTCACGCTTGCTTTTCCCTTTGTTCTACTTATCAGCAACGTAACCCATGCCATTACCCAAGTCTCTCTTTTCCTGACTCTTCTCCCCTGAAACATACTACCAAGACCAGAAAAGGTTCGAGTAGCTCGTGCCATTTCCGAACTTCAGGAACAGTACTGTTCTGAGAGAAGGCAGCGGTGTGGGACCCCGGCTCCCAGGGAGGCACCGAATACCAGCGCACCCCTCGGCGCTTGCTCCATTCTGCCTCCTCCCATCAGCAACACCGTTCACCTGGGTCACTCTTCACTGCTTTGTTTTTTCTTGCACTGTTCTCCTTTTCTTAAATACTTCTATTATTTCCAAACCTGTCTTTCTTTCAAAAGCCGCCTTCTTTTCTGTGAATCTCTCCTCACTCCAGCAGAGCTGAAGCAGCCTTAGGACAGAGGAGCAGGGACAGTGCCAGCCTTTCTTCCCTGACATGCTAGCTAGGTCTCAGAACTTGTCCCAATTGCACTTAACACGGACAGCTGGGCACAAAAGGAAACCAACCCAATACACTTCAGTTTTCCTGCAGGGATGAAAAGTCTGTCTTGCTCCTTCTTTTAGTAAGCAGTGACATGCTGTTGCCCTGATCACTGTGTCTTAAAGAAACTTCTTCCTTCCTTCCTTCCCTTTCCCTCTTTTCCTTGAAGCTAGAGATGGAATCCCAGGCCTTCCACATGCAAGGCCTCACTACTGAATGACACCCAGGTCCACTTTGTTTTCAGCGCATCCTCTGTGGACAGGACGGGGTATGCCGAAGGGATGCAACTTGGCTACAGGGGACAGTTATTAGACCACTGAAGGCATCCGACCAAGTATTATTTGTGAATTTGTGGGAGACAGCAAAACCCCGAGCTTTCCCAGTTTTCTGTGGTAGAATGACACCACCAGAACTCATGGCTGCCCAACCGATGTAGGTACACATCTCATGAGGAAAAGTGGAGGTGAAGTTGCCTATATGATGTTAATAAATAAATGTTAGAACATTTAGGAATAAGTACAGGACTCACGTAATAATTGTGAGGACCCAATGCTTTATCCCAGTGCTTTTACCTGATAGAAATTCAAAATCCATGAGATGGGTGCACTTGAAGCCTTGAATCGGTGTGTAATGTGGTTGTAACTATTTCAAATGCTTCAAATAAATGAATAGAAAATCACCACACTCCTTTTTTCCAATAACATAAGGCAGAAATGAAATACCCCTTACTTCTTCATAATTCATGCCACTCTCCTTAAGGGATTAGTGAAGATGAGTATTTGACAAAAAACAAACCCTATAGAGATGTCACTGGCTGGAAAATGTTTAAGAACAAAATTAAAAAAACCTGGAATAAAATAATAAATTGGCTAAACAAAATAGATTAAACCTTCTAAGTAAAACTGTAATTAAAAAATTATATAAGCGGGGCTGGGGATATGGCCTAGTGGCAAGAGTGCCTGCCTCGGATACACGAGGCCCTAGGTTCGATTCCCCAGCACCACATATACAGAAAACGGCCAGAAGCGGCGCTGTGGCTCAAGTGGCAGAGTGCTAGCCTTGAGCGGGAAGAAGCCAGGGACAGTGCTCAGGCCCTGAGTCCAAGGCCCAGGACTGGCCAAAAAAAAAAAAAAAAAAAAGAAATAATAAAAAAAAATTATATAAGCATTTGAAAATAAAAATGATAAATGACTGTACTAACAATATTTATAGTAGTTTAAAAAAGATGTAGTATACACAATGATTTCCCAGTCCTTAAGAAAATATTATAGTATCAAAAACAAGTAATAAGATTATAGTGAATATAAAGATATGTACAAAGGAACATCCACTTTGTGGGCAATAAAGTTATGTTTCCAAAATCAAAGAAATATCAACTAGGATTAATGAAGATATTAAATTACTAAATATTATAACTATCTTTTAGATTCCTCTTAAAATAAAGATTTACATAAATGAATCTTGTATTTGCCCTAAAATGAAAGACATGAGTAAACTTAAATTTATATTATTTGCTGATTTTACTAAGGAAAACCAAAACATTTAGGTGTCTTTTTTTCTCCAATTGAAGAAATAATGATGCTCTGAACTAGCGAACTGAGAGGAGGAAGAGGAGGAGGAGGAAGAGAAGGAGGAGGAAGAGGAAGAGGAGGAGGAGGAGGAGGGGAGGAAGAGGAGAAGGAGGAGGAGGAGGAAGAGAAGGAAGAGGAGGAGGAGGAGGAGGAGGAGGAGGGGAGGAAGAGGAGAAGGAGGAGAAGGAGGAGGAGGAGGAGGAGGAGGAGGAGGAGGAGGAGGAGGAGGAGGAGGAGAGGGGGAGGAAGAGGAGTAAATTCTTCGACAATGTGGAATAAGGATTCAAGAGTTGTTTCAGTGATGTAGGAATTTGTGCTAAGCAGTCACTAAGTGTCACAGTATAGAGTAGGAATGCCATCACCCCTGGGAGTGTGCTGTCAGCAGTTGTGACGGAGCAGAGTGTACACGTACACACACACACACACACACATACACACACACACACACACACACACATACACACACGGCAAGCCTACCTTTTTGTCATACACATCCTGCCAGTTGACTCCGGAAAAAAAACTGTGTCTCATGATTTCTTTTGCATCCTCTGGTCCTCCACCGAGGCTGTGAGGAGAGAAACAACGCCGAGTGAGTGTAAAACATTTATAGAAGCCCAACGTGTCAAAAGTACTCTTGTGGAAATACAATTTTCAAAGTGATAAATAGTTCTTTGGATAAATTGGCACCAAAATAAAAAGCTTTGCTCTAAGATCTAATTTTCTCAGCATGCTGCTAATAAAAATGATCTCTGGTGTTATGGGCAAGCATTCCTGGCGCAACGAGTGGGCTTCCTCTCGGCACTCCCATTTCCACGTGTGGCACGGCCACACCTTCCCAAGGTGACACCAAGAGTCAGAACCAACAGACGTGGTGCCGAACCAACAACGGGGGGCTGTTATTACCGTCAACTGGCCAAGACAAATTCCTTTCAGGACAACTCAAGTCAAAAGTGTACCTCTGTTCACTTAAATTCCGAAATAATTCAATCATTGGTGAGAAAATAATTTGCGAAGCACTGCTACTAATAAACACTCATGAACTACATCATATTTCAAGAGAATTCAACAGGAATCCTATGTTAGTCTATAAAATAGCATTACATTGTAGCTTGTTAGGCAACCCACAATGATGAATTAGAAATGAAAAAAGATGCCTCTGTCTCTGAAGATAATCTTATTTAATCAATATCTGGCACAACAGGAAATGCAAGTCCTTTTCGGCTCCCTCAGTTTCACTAAGCATATTTGAGTCACTAAGGAAAAACCAGAGGGAAAGCAAGTGAAATGAAGAGTGGGGAGTGAGAAGAAAACATGACAGTTACAAACAAGAAAATAAGTCAAAGGCCAGGAGCTTAATCCTAAACTTAATACAGTAGGTTTAGTCAGATTTATTTCAATTGCTCAAGTTAAAAGACTATGTGTGCTGATAAAAACATGGAAAAACCATGTATGGGTGTTACAAACTGTTATAAAGTTATTGATATAAAATTGATGTTATTTCTACACTGAAACAGAACCTCACTGAAAACTTTTGTTTCATTTTGCTCAACTCTAAAGTCAACTGCAGAGCCATACCCAAAGAAACATGGACTCTATGGTCTCCCTCATAGGGAATAGTTAGCACAGGTTTAGGCTAGTCACAGCAGAGGATCACAAGAGCCCAATAGCTATGCCCTTATGAATGCATAAGATGATGCTAAGCGAAATGAACTCCATGTTATGGAAACGACTGTTATGTCACTGTTGTAATTACTATCAACATGCCATGTGAAACTGTAGCTTCTATTGTTGATGATCCTCTTGTATCCCCTTCCTGTGGTATACCTGCACTATCACTATATCCTGAGTACACTGGAAATTGTATATACTGGTATTAGAACTAGGGAAGTGAAAGATAATATCAAAATCAGGAGACAAAGGATAAAAAGACAATCAACTCCAAAAGCAATACTTGCAAAACCATTTGGTATAAACCAACTGAACAACTCATGGGGGGAGAGGGAAAAGGGGAGGGGAGAGGAATGAGGGAGGAGGTAACAAACAGTACAAGAAATGTACCCAAGGCCTAACATGTGAAACTGTAACCTCTCTGTACATCACTTTGACAATAAATAGGAAAAAAATAAAGTATTAAAAAATAAAGTCAACTGCAGTGGAAATGATTCTTGATCAGTTCTGACGTGATCACTGTTTGATGTTTTTTAATTTGTTAGAATCACAGATGAAAGTGACACAACAGAGACATATCAAACTTTGTCAGCCACGAGTGACTTCTTTGATGGCTAAGTATTTGTGGAACAGGACAAGAATATTTAATGTTTTTGTGCCATTTACAATGTAACAGACACACACAGGACACACTTTAACATTTAATCTGCACTTCTAGCATGCTCTCCCTCCATCACTTTGTTAAATCTAAATCAAAACAATAAATCAAACCCTGACTTCCAGCACTGGCCATTCTGGTGGGTCAGGTCTCTTCCACCAGAGCCAGTTTCAAGCTGTCATAGTAGCTGTCAATATAGCCTTCATGAAGATACAACCTCAAAACACAGAAAGCAGGAAAATGTAACTAAGCTAATAAAGAGTGATAAATTTTGAGTATTTAGTACTTTGATTCACCATTCTTGGTTTAATTTATGAATTTATATAATTTTAATAATGACAAACATCTAGGTTACAACATTCCTGAAAATTTACCATTTTGCTTTGGAAAGCTCCTACCTACCAAGTGTAATACACTACTAGGCAGAAGGGAAACCCAACAGGTCATGGAAAATGGACAGTTACTTCTCAGGAATTCTGGCTGTCAGGAGTAAGAAATACATGACACACTGTCATAATAGAAAGTCAGGTGAGGCTGGGAGTATGGCCTAGTGGTAGACTGCTTGCCTCGTATACATAAAAAGCCCTGGGTTTGATTCCTCAGCACCACATATATAGAAAAAGCGAGAAGCGGTGCTGTGGCTCAAGTGGTAGAGTGCTAAACTTGAGCAAAAAGAAGCCAGGGACAGTGCTCAGGCCCTGAGTCCAAGGCCCAGAAAAAAAAAAAAAAGAAAGTCAAGTAATCCGTTGATACTTGGCTATCTGCTGGTGAGCAGTTCCCACAGAGGGGTCACCACTGTGAGCTCTAGAGAGAAATCGCTACATGAACTACATCACAGAGACAGGTTTTAAGATGGCCTCCGTTTACAACTGTCATGCTCACACTTGGGCCTTTTTGTCTGGCAATTCTCTATTAATTAACACGTTCTCTTCCTCCCACTGTGTTGGAGGTACACTCATCTCTCTTAGTAGGCCGGAACTTCTGCGGACAGAGATCAGGCTGGGTAACCCAAAAGGTATTCTAAGTCCACATAGGGACAAGAAAAGCAGAATTACCAAAGGACCTGTCTCTGAGAAGTATTTAATATTCTATAGTATAAAATAAGGGAGTCTGCATGGAAAGGAAAATCAGAACTCCATGTCCTTTCTGACACTGGGTCACAATGGGATGACTCTTCACAGTTTTACTGTATTTAATGTGTGCTTGACAAGGTCCAGGAGGTGAGAACTGAGCATAGAATCTCATCCATTTCATAACTGAAAAGTTTTCATTTGGCTTCTTCTTTGTTTTTGAATGAAACCTCAGTTCTTTAGTAATCGTTTCGTTTGGGATATGGCTAGCCCAACTTACTAAATATACACATAAAATAATGCTCAGAAATACAAAGTCTAGGATCATAAAGTTTGTTTTAGAATGAGAAGACATTCATTAGTACTTCAATACGATGTCAATAGCTAAGGGACCACGTAAGATTTCAAAATAGTATCAAAGCGTGCTAGAGAAAGGTGGTTATTTCTAAGAACGTTAAACTCCGATATCAGAATGTCAAATGAAACCCCTGGCTCCTATGGAAGTTACTTAATTTTTGGCCAGGGAGGGGGTGGGGCGGGAGAAGAAGCACTGTTGTTTGAACTCATTTGCCTGGCAGATGGTTTACTGATTTAGCCACACCTCCGGACCGGCTCTTTTTCCTTGTTTCTTTTCTCAGTTTTTCCCAGAGCTGGGCTGGACCGTGATCCTCCCCCCACCAGCAGCCTCCCACACTGTAGGGAGTGCACCATCACTCATTAAGATGGAGTCTTGCTAACTTCTGTGTAGCCGTCTGGACGTGCAATCTTTCCTGTTCTTTTCTCTTGAGAAGCTGAGATTATAGGCGTGAGCCACTGTGCCAAGCCTCTGTATACTTTATAACTAGAAACAACACAGATTTCCTGCTTTTCCACTGTACTAGATGCAACATGAGGCATGTTTTTCCTGTAAAGTGCATGGCATGGGAAAGTAAAGGATTAACAGAATGGCCACAAAGTAACAGAACAAGAAATATAAGGGAAATTAGTGTGTGCCAGAAATGGGCTGGATCCTCAGCACCATGCAAGGACGAACACCAGAAACACCCAGGCTGAACGGAAAGAACCCGGCTAGGAAAGGCAAGCTGTCTATGACACTGGTGTCTGATTGCGACTCTCACACCTCCCAGGGAGGGGCCTCTGATGGCTCTTCCTTACCTGTGAACTTGGACGTGGCTGGGGTTCTGCCCAGGCCCTCTTCTCTCTACCGTCTCTCTCCACTATTTCTTTGCCTCTAGATGTCCTTGTATTCAATGACTGGTTTAAGTGCTGGTATTATCCAACTGCCTGCTTGTCATTAGCAGTTGGTACCAGCTTGTGCTCCTTGAGTTAACAACACCCCATTCTCTAAACTAGTCACCCTGAGAACTGCTAGCTATCCTTGACTCCAGCAACTTCTTGATCATTTCTGTTCACTCATTTGCATTCAGAAAGGGCCTCAATTTTCATTATTTCTGTAAATGGAACTGGGGTTTGAACTCAGAACCTTGTAGCTTGCTGGGCAGGTATTTTAACATTTGAGTTACTCTTCCTGTCCTTTTTTGTTATTGGCTAATTTTCAAGTAAGATCTTGCTTTTGCTCGGGTTGTCCTGGTCTGTACCTCTTCTTTATACTTCTCAAGGGCCCTAGATGACAGGCACATGTCATTGTGCCTGGCTACTGATAGGGGAATCTTGTGAAATTTCCGCCCAAGCTGGCCTGGAACTAGGACCCTCCTGATCTCCACCTTCCAAGTAGCAAGGGTTATTCAGTATGGGCCATCACGCCTGGCTTCCACTTACCTTCTACACAGGGCTTCACTGTAGCCAGGCTGACGTAGAACACAGTCCTCCTGCCTCTGTCTACTAATGCTGGCATTGTAGATATGAACGACCACACTGGGCTCCAGAAGCATCCTTAACTGCTCGCCTTCCCTGCATCTAACTCTTCTAAGCAGTCTACCAAAACAGCTGCCAGAATCAGATTTTGCTTTCTTTTTTTATTCTGTCAGTCACAGGGCCCGAGCACTGTCTCTGAGCTCTATTTTTTTTTTTTTTTGCCAGTCCTGGGCCTTGGACTCAGGGCCTAAGCACTGTCCCTGGCTTCTTCCCGCTCAAGGCTAGCACTCTGCCACTTGAGCCACAGCGCCGCTTCTGGCCGTTTTCTTTATATGTGGTGCTGGGGAATCGAGCCTAGGGCCTCGTGTATCCGAGGCAGGCACTCTTGCCACTAGGCCATATCCCCAGCCCCCCTGAGCTCTATTTTTGTTCAAGGCTACACTTGAGCCACAGTTCCACTTCTGGTTTTCTGTTAGTTAATTGGAGATAAGAGTCTCATGGACTTTCCTGTCAGGGCTGGCTGTGAACTGAAATCCTCAGATCTCAGCCTCCTCCTCAGTAGCTAGGATGACAGGTGTGAGCCACCAGCACTAGTCTTCAGAATTACACTTTTATAATACAAATCTTATACCATCTCTTGCTTTCAAATACCACATGGCTTCTCATAACTTTTTGAATAAAGACTAAACATCATCTAAGAAACATTAGGTCCTTATAACCTAACATTTCAGTTTCATCAAACTTCTCCAAGGCCACCTTCATTTGCAACTCAGCTACACTTTACACACTTGAACATCACCTCCAACCCTCTTCCATGAGCCCATTCACCCCAGCCCTCACTAACTGTCCTGACAGCACTGAGCGCAGCAAGCACACACAGGCGCACCTGGCCTCATCAGTGCACCGGTGTCTACGGCAGGGCCTTGCTCATGCTGGGCCTGTGTGCCGGGCACTAGGTGGCGACACCGTGGGGCCCGATGCGCCTTAGCAAACAACAAGGCAAGTGGTGGATACGGCCTTCTGTCTCTGGAGCACCGTTGGTCTCTGGCAGGAGAAACTACATATCTGGCCTTTAGATTTATAAAAATTCACCTGGCCTTTGTTTACTGGAATGGAAGTGAGCCCACACGAACAGACAGATAGACATGGACATGAAACCATGAGCAGTTTTGTTCCACACACCTCTAGAGAAAGGCATGTAGGAGGAGGAGTGGGAAATCCAAATTTCAGAATTCATTTGTTCTGCCACTCAGTAAACTTATTTGTCAGGCGCCACAAACAAAGCCTAGATGCGGTGGGACTCAGGGAAGTCACTGTCCTGGTACTTTAGTTCATCATCCTGCTGAAACTGTCAGGTCTGCACCTGGATGCAGGGACCCAAGTATGAGCGCTCCTATTACAAGACACCTTAAAATGACTAGTCCTTTCACATGCCTGATGAAGTGTGTGAAGCAAAAGCATAAGGGATATGTGGCTAACTAAGCAAAGTAACAGACTGCAAAGGATGCAGGAAACTCCTTTCAGCCCCACATAGAAAATATGCTTTCAAATAATAAGCAGAAACAGAGCAAGAAATGTGAATATAGGCT
This sequence comes from Perognathus longimembris pacificus, assembly GCF_023159225.1. Classification (NCBI taxonomy): domain Eukaryota; kingdom Metazoa; phylum Chordata; class Mammalia; order Rodentia; family Heteromyidae; genus Perognathus; species Perognathus longimembris. The sequence goes on from NC_063171.1 coordinate 65,945,360, forward strand.
GGGATTGGGACAGAAGTAGGAGAGGGTAAAAGCACATCTATTCTTTCTACAAAGATTGGAAGGCCAGAGGAATAGAGTGAAGAGGGTCCCCTCACCCCACACTATCAACTAATAGACAACTAAGGCATTGTTCACACATAATGTGGACAGTTTGTGAATCTACATACAATTTATACTAAAAGAGACTTTTATGGAAATTTTAAATGATCTGCATTATGCAGTTAAGAATAATTCATTATCTCAATGGGAAGATGGCTACACTCAGTACATTGCTTCTTGGAGTTAGTTTTATTTGAACTGATTTCCATGTATCACAATTTCCAACCACACCCATCAGTAATGCAGCAAGCATGATTTGAGGCTTACCGTTTATTTGGATCCTTTATCAAGAGCCCTGAAAGCAATGATTTTGCATCTGAGGAGAGTGTTCGAGGAAATTTTATGTCCTCCATAAGTATTAGTTCAAAAAGTTTCTCATGATCCTGGTTGTAGAAAGGCAACCTTCCACACATCATTTCATACATGACAACACCCAGGCCCCACCAGTCCACTGCTCTGCCATAGTCGTTATCTTCCAACACCTAAAAGCAAACCAGCAAAGTGATTCATTATTGACTGCATGTTAGCCTTTCAGGGGACAGTGAACAAAACAAAATAAGGCTCTTACAGGTAAGTGAACCCCAATGTATAAGGCTCAGGTAAGTCTAATTCTAACATCTTGACCTTTGAACAAAACATATAACGTGTACATATACGTGCAATATTGTAGAAACTGTCAGTATACTAAGAAGGGACGCGCGCGCACACACACACACGCACAAACACACACAAACCCTAACGTAAACGAGCATATCCAAGGATCAAATTTAAAAAAAGTACCAGCATATCCATATACATTCTCTGAGGTCAACTCAAGTGTTCATTCTGAGTCCCACTAAGGTGGACTTTAACAACTTAAAGTTAGATGGTGCTAGAGACAAACACTGAAGAATACATAAAGGTTTTGGGGTTGTAACAAGTTTTAGCATTCAGTCTCAATAATTAAAAACAAAAAAATTAAAAAAAATTAAACACCACCCAAATCCCCTATTTGAAATCTATGTGGTATGCGTCCTTACATTTGTTTCTCAAGATACATACACTGCACTGGGTGCCAACAGCTCATGCCTATAATCCTAGCCAATCAGGAGGCTGAGACCTGAGGATCAAGGTTCAAAGCCAGCTAAGCAGAAAAGTCTCTGAGACTCCTATCTCCAATTAACCAGCAAAACCCTGCAAGTTGTAGAGTGCCAGCCCTGGGCAAAAAAAAAAAAAAAAACAAGCGAGACTGCAACAGGCCTTGAGTTCAAGTCCTGGTATAGGCAGAAACAAATATATCAGATGCAAAAGAAATTTTAGACATTAGCCAAGCACTTGTGGCTCAAGCCTGTATTTCTAGCTTCTCAGGAAGCTGAGAGCTAAAGATTGAAATTCAAAGCCAGCCTGGGCACACAAATCTAGGAGACTCTTTAAATAATCAGCAAAAAGCCAAAGTGGAGGTGTGACTCAAGTGGTAGTGAACCAAGCTTTGAGTGGAAAAAGCCAAACAAGGGCACGAGGCCCTGAGTTCAATCATGTCCCCAACTCTTACTACGACCCCCCCCAAAAAAAGAAAAGAGAAGAAAAAAAGGAGTGATATGAAAGTATAACTTTGTGTTAGAACAATCTATTTAAATCAGAACATGGTCATTTACAATTTGCCTCCTATTTTTTATCATATATGTTTCTTATTTGATGACCTACTCCTCATGCATAGACAACTTCAAGTATTTTTAGATGAGTATGTTTTAAAAACTCTTCAACAATTAAGATGAAGGCTAAGATCTCAGGAGAACAGTATCTCTTCAGTAAGCATTTTGGCAATTCTGTAATTTTTGAAAATTCAGCTGTAAAAATGTTTCAGGACTAAAGAGGTCTAGGAACAAATGCAGCAGCGATACTCACTAGATACTATGTTAAAAATGAACTAAACAACCTGTGGGTGGGCATGGGAGGTAAAAACTGAGAGTGAGGGAAGAGGCGACACTGTCCAAAAGAAAATGTACCCTTTATCTAACTTATGGAACTGTAACTCCTCCGTATATCACTTTTATAATAACAATAAAAATATAAATAAAACCCAAGTCTAGGAAATGCATTTGTAACTTAGACCAATACAGTTCCTGTTCTTGCAAAAGAAAAAAAAAATTCCAAGACAAAAAAAATTCTGAAGGAACAAGAAATTCTAGCTTTCATCACTGGCCAAAACATATTTTAAATTTCTAGTTGCTTGAAATGAGTAACCTGAGAACACGCAGAAATCGAGAAACCCCCTAAGATGTGTGAGGAAGTCTGCTGCGCTCATGGGTCACAGGAAATGCTACTGTGTATCTGTGGAACACCAGGGACTTCTAGTGGCTCAAGGCCTGTCTCGTGGCCAATTAGCAGAATGTACTGCTTTGTGAGAACTGATGTAATAGGATGCAGGATTCTAGCTAATAACCAAACCAAAAAAAATTTAAATCTAAGTAATCCTTCACTGCATTCCTACACCACCAAACAAAATAGTGGCACACTCAAAAAGGAGCCAAATGTGGTTTTTAACCTCTTTTTTCTCAGAAGCATAAAAAGCATAAAAGCTGGACTAACTGCCTCCCGAACCTACATTTCAGCAGCCGGGTTCTCATCCCCAGCTGGCAAAACTGGCAATCCGTTATTTTTGTTTAAATACCTGGTCTGCCGCCAGGAGAGAAAGTGAGCACATAAAAAGAGGCTTTTCATTTCTAAAGAGAAATAAGCAACTGAAAAATAAAACTGCATTACGAAAAAATCTATTTTGTAAGAGAAAATGTTCCATTTAGCTCTGTAAAATACTCAGCTTCTCACAACAAGCAGCACTGCTTCTGTGCATCCCCGCTTTACACATGCGCAGGGCTGGAAGCAGGACTGTCTACTGAGCCCCACACACAGCCACCCCGACGTCCTGCCTGACTGAGCAAGTCACCTACAACCAGCCACCATCTCTACTTAACAGATTCTACTCATCAATACAAACAGTAACCTGTATTCAATGCCTCTCTTCTGATAGCTATGTGGAAGGTGAAATCTACAAGAAAGAATAATAAGAGTGATTACATTTCAATTGTGGGAATATAATATGAGCCACCTTCTCTCTACACATTATGTCTTTCTTTGTGCTAAGTTTAAATTATTTCAAAACACAGCACTGTGAAATACTTCGAAAAATCCCCAAATAAAATTATCTTAAGCCCAATTGCCTATTGTACATTAGTTTTAAATATTATTTTTAGATTTCCTTAAATTGTTGTTGTAAAGGTGATGAATAGAAGGGTTCCTAATTCGTAAGTTAGGTAATTGTTTGTTTGTTTTTGTTTTTGGACAATGTCACCCCTTGCTTCACTCTCTATATTAGCTTTTTAAAAAACATTAAGTAGTTGTACAAAGAATTTACCATTCTAAAAGACAGGTTATGAGTTCCATGCTTCTTGGTCAGTGTCTCCGCTTCCCCAGTTCCCCATACCCTCCTCCATTATGTAGTTCATTTTTACATAAGGTACACTGAGTACAAAGACTGTTTTCTCACCCTTCCTTCATTCCTGTGCTCCTCAGACTAGTTTTGGAAGATAGATTTTTCTCACTAAAAGGACTTCTTTTTCTAAAATTACAGTAACATATACATTTTCCTATTCTTGAATCTCAGTGTTGTAACGCCCATTGTTTTTCTTAGTGAAAAGGCAATTTTTTTTCACTGTTCTAGAGAAAGCTTATCTTTGGGGAAAAGTAGAGGTACAAAAATGGTAAAGTCCATTCCAACTCTGTTAAAATACCATTTATCATATCATTTGGATATACACAGATGAAAACATGCTTCCAGACAAAGACTTAAGAAAGACTCATCTTGATGAATTAAAGTGTCTCTTCTCCATAAATTCTGACTTTCAAGGCAGTTGAAGGCGTAATTATAAATAGTGACATCTGATAAACTTCCTCCTTTCCCTAAGGTCCTTGACCACCTTAGATGTAGGTCATACTTTATGAAACACTAGTGTTAGTGAGAGATGAGAGCTCACATGGAATCAAAACTGAACACAGTGCAAACTTCAGGAAACGGCCCGATTTCAATGTTTTCCACCAGGATCCAGAAACTACTTCACTTCAAGATAGAGTAAGACCCGAGATCTAAGGAAGTTGCAGCAAATATCAATTAATGCTCAATGTTCTCTAATATTTGATAAGTCCATCTGCATAAGACTAGGTGAAAAAAAAACCATAAATAAAACACCACAAATTCTTGACTATTTACTAGTTTCAAAGAATGATGTTACATGATAAATTATGTGTTTTAAAATGAGACCATCAATTGAAGGTCCAATGTAAACACTTATTTGGTAATAGGTATTTCAAAAACCATTTTTATCCTGCATGCTTTTACCTGTCGGGACGTGCTGGGAGGCTGAGGGACACCTTTCTTAGCTTGTACCTTAGGGCAGCAATTACAGGAGGCTGTGTGCCCTGGAGTGGCTCACTGCTCAATCAGTAAGCCTGACAGAACAGATGGGGGAAATTAAACATCTAAATAAAGTGTCTACACACCTACGTTGTGAAAGTAAACTGCGAACTTGGACAAACCAGTTTATACTAATTTAATTTTTTTCTGGTTTACATTTCAGGTAAATGATATGTATGTGTTTTATATATAAATATAACTATAGTACTTCATACTTTACAGAAGCCTTTTGTAAATTCTTAACAACACAGTAAAGGAATAACTGTAATTTTGCCAATTCAGATTTTTAAACAGATTAAACTTTCAGGTGAAAAGTTTATACATTCCGTGTTTTCTCAATATTTTCTTCATGAATATAACTATTTCTCAACTGATCTAATAATTCTTCAGAGACTGTACTTGTGAAGACCATTTGGCTTTAAGTTGGAATGTGGAACACTTTATAGACACTGCCTACATGCATAATGCTTACATTCAGCTAAAATCACAATCTCTAAAGCAATCTCAGCTTAGAGCAAGAAGAATTCTTGAACAAGATAAAAGCTACAAAGATATAATCAGGATAGTAAAATCAAATTTAGACATACTTTCCTATAGATTCCTATACTTTTAAAACCATAGAGTAAAAAACATTGGATTCTAAGAAACAGGATCACTACAATCCAAGTAAAAACAACCCAAATAAAATACTACAGGTCATTATTAGTGTACTCAGTGTAACTGAGTTTCTAAACCCATCGTCAGGATTGAGGATGTACAATCAAGCTTTGTGATTTAATTGGAATCCAAATCAATCATATCAAATATTCTCATCATTGATGCCCCAAACTACATACCATGGAAAAGAAGTTTAAGTGACAAATAGCTACTCTAAGAAATGACAGACCTCTAAATAAGTAAAAGCCACTACTTACATAAGCCCTTGAGGCATTAATTTCATCTTAGTTCACATTTAAACAATATTCAATTCTGGGGCTCGATGGAGTGACTGCTAATATTACCCACAAATAGTATAAAATAGCATTATAACAAGGAAGTAAATGAAACATCAATGAAATAGTAAACCAACTCTTACAAGTGAGCTCTTAAATATAAATTCTAACTATGAAGCAGATAACTGTATGTGAACTAATGGCTGGGCCCTAAAGATCCCTGTGAACATTAATGGTTAGACCTTTCAGGACTACCAGGAAAATGAAAGTGTTTAAAAATTACCTTTGGAGAAACAGGCATAATATGCATTATTATTATTTACATTTTAGATTACTATAAAGGTGATATGTGGAAGCGTTACAGTTTCATAAGTCAGGTAATGATTACATTTCTTTTTGAACAATGTCATTCTTTCCCTCCCTCCCAGTTTATCCCTCCCATCCCCACCCACAGTTGTGTAGTTCATTTTCAACACACTGTCCAGTGTTGTATACATTTTAGCAAATAAAATATTAGTGTGGAATACTGTTTTTGAAAGGTTAGTGAAGTAAATAACTCTTTTAACAAAAGCCTAGAAGTTTTGAGACTAATTTCTCAAGCAGTAGCAGTACAGAACTTTGTCCAAGGTCAAATAAAAATATAACTATTTGTTACTATTTTTAACTGTAAATTAAATGGAAAAACGTGTAACATTAGCCTCATTTGTCTTGCTTAAGATTTCTTAAAGACAAGATGCAAAGAAGCTACAAAAATGACACATTTTACATTTGCTTTGTGTTGGATTAGAAATGAACTCCAGTTAGTGCTTCAATCAATGTTTAGTCCTAGCTGCTTCCCCCAACTTCATAGGAAATTAATGTGATTTGAAATTTATAAAGAATTAATTTCTATTTGTGCTAAGATTTAGCACAGTGAAATAAATCTTTGTAACCAAATAGTCATCAAAATATTCAGGTATAGTTCAGATATTTGCAATGTTATATATGAGATGTTAAACACAGGTTTAAAAAGAAAATGAATTTAATGATAGCAACTGAATGCTTTGTAAATTAGAAATGGAATTCTGAAAACTAAAAATACATCAGAAATTGCATTTTCACCTACAGGAAAAATCATTTTGTACTTAGATAAAATTATATATTCTTCCTCAGTAGAAACACATTTGTATTTCTCAACAATCAAGTCATTTTCCAACCATCTTTTTGTTAGTTCTAACTTGATTATCAAATAATTTTTATTTTTACATGATTACAGAAGTGCATTTCTCTAGGTTTCCAAAACCACCTTATTCAACCTTCCCCATCTGTCACCATCTGCTTCTTTTTAGCGTGTACTTTTTGTGTGATCACATAAGCATGTGAAAAATAACTAACATTCAGATGATTATCTGCTGGTACATTTGAGGACTGGGCATAATAAAAGTGAACTGCCAAAACGTACTTAACACTTTTAATTTTGTTGGGTCTTGCATGTAAGCTACATTTGATTTTCAAACTGTTTTACAGTTGGAAAGTTGATCAAGTACTGCTAACTCAAGAGCAAAGCTGAGACTCTAAATAATTAGCACTGCATAAAATGGTTTGGACTCAACTGGAGCCGAATCAGATAATAAAATTTAACAGTAAGAGTTTATATGTGACTTCTAATTTCTTTTCTATATTCTAGGTGTGAAAGCACAGCATAGTCTGTGAAAGCAGACTCCTTTAACACAGCTTCTGGCCCATAATTTATTAGAGGACCAGTTCTGTTTCCTTCTAACACAAAAGGAAAAGCAGACTCGTTTATACGTACACATATAATGCATTTCTAAAGATGCAACACCCTAAATGTATAGCTTATATGCTTACTGAGACTCAGCTCTGTAATTTCTCACCAAATCAAACAAAAAAAGTCCTGAAAAATGACCCAGTATATATTTTCTCTTAACAATAAAGACCCATAAGCTTCGTACTAGGAAAATTTCATTGTAAGCTCCATTCTTTATCGCAAGAGGTGGAGAGAACACATTAAAAAATATTCTTTTTCCAACAAATGGTACTTTATATGCAAGACTTATTTTTTCCGGTGGTGTTTATCACAGAAAACAAGTTGAGCAGTTTATTTACAGATCTGCTATGAGTCTAACACAAAGACCATTAAGTAAAGTGGCTCTGTTGTTTTGAATATCCTTCATCTGTCTTTAACAGCACATCTTTCCCACCTGAGTAAAACAAGTGTCATGTAATGGCGGACTGGTGCTAGATGAGAGGGGGGGCGGTGCAGCAAGATATCTGTACAGTCAGTGGGTCCTCACCAGAGCAGAAGGGAGCCATTCACAGAGAAGCAGTCAAGAACGTCTTCCAGCTCTCAAACAGATCGGGCTTATACTGCAGTCCAAGAAAAGGCTAGCAATAAGAGTGGCGCACACTAGAAGTTTCAAGGTACAAAAAGTGACAGACATTGGATAATAAGGGAAAGGCTAGTTTTAGGCCTGCTAATCCTGACCATGTCAATTGCTCTAGATAGCCTCCTTGCATGAAACTCACAGTGACGCTTATCCCAGATGACCTAAATGCTGGCATTCCACTCCCTGTCTTTGCCCTGTCTCCCTCCCCTGAGGACCCCAGCAGGTTCAGTCATGTCAATGTAAAGCACTTCCTTTCTTGCACAGTAATGACGCAAGGTAAGCATCGCTTTCTGTACCCATGGCACCAGAGTGAACTGCACAGCAGCTGAAGACAAGAATGACTTTTCACTATTCTCATATATGTGCTATTGAATATAAGGCTTGATGCCTGATAAATATTCAGTAAATATTCCTTAAATGAATCAACAAATGAGTGGTCTTCAGTGAATGGCTTGTAATAAAGAATAAGTGCCACGATAAAGCACAAATATTTAAAATACATAAATAAAATTTATGAGTAATTGTTTTGAAATACTTCACTCGCAACAATAACTACAATTATCACTCTTATGAAAATAAGGTGTCAACATTTTAATTATGAACTAACCTGTGTCAAACATGGATGGATATGTAAACAGCTTTGAAAACCAGACCTATGTGATAGTTACAAAAGGTACACAGAAATGTTTTGTTTTTAATTTGAAATTGATAATTTCTTGTGAATTGTAAACTTTCTATTTAGAAACAATTGAAAGTTTTCTTGCACTAAATTTGTGGTTTTGTTCTTTAGTGGATGACATTTGCATAGAAAACAATATCTTTGTTTCTTGGGAGATCATCTGTTTCTGAAATGAGATATATTTATCTTCAGAAATAACTCCCCCTAATTGTGACACAACTAATTTTGGTACTCTAAATATGGCACATCACCATTCACAGAAAATGTATAGCCAGAGTAACTGAATACCAGGGAAACAAAGAATTGGTTTTTCATGACATTTACAAAAACAATCCTATTCTAGAAAATATGATCTTGTATTTGAATAAATGAAGAACAGTGTTTCTGAAATTTTACCTAATTCATCCACAAAAGTAGAGAATTTCAAACCCTAAGTTCTAACAGAGAAAATGCTATTTTGGGCCAGATAATATTGGCTGGAAATTTATGATATTTTAAATATTAGCATTGGTTTACAATGATAACATATTTGAAAAGAAAACTTAATTCCTACTTGAAAAATACTATTATAGTAAACCAGTGTGGGTTATTTTGTAGATAGGAATGTCAGTATCAATGTGAATTTATTATTCTTCCTAATTTCTTCAGTTCCTATTGAGCATTTGTAAGACATCTAAAATTATAATCACTTACTTCTGAAATTATCCTTGAAACTAACTTTCTTGGGCAATTATGCATGTAGTTATAAATATAAAAGTGGGCTTTGTGGTCAGAAAAATCAAATAAGATCTTGATTACTGTACACTTCTACCACCTCCTAGGACAGATTACTTAAAAAACAATTAAAACCTCTGTCATTTCACCTTTCAAAAACAGATCAGGTTTGCTATACATATCATAAAATCTTATTTGAAATATCTACTGAAACAATCTTTAATGGACAAGAATTTCTATTTAATTAAGCATCAAAGATTACTAGTGTCTTCATAATTGACTTCAGCCACAATAAGCCTACCCCACATCTGGAGACTAAATCCAGAATGGAGCACATTGGCAAGAGCTCTACCACTTGTACCACACCTATAGCTCTTCTGTTTTTGTGTTTTATTTATTTATTTTGTGTGCATGCTCATTCTGAGCTTGAACTTGGGCCTGGATGTTGTCCCTGAGCTTTTCCGTTTAAGGCTAGTATTTTATCACTTGAGCTACAGCTCCACTTATGACTTTTTGGTGGCTAATTGGAGATAAGAGTCTCATGGACTTTTTGTGCCCAGGCTGGCTTTGAACTGTGATCTTTAGATCTCTACCTCCTGAGTAACTAAGATTACAGGTGGGAGCTACCACACTGGGCTGTATTTTGTTTTTGAAACAGAGTTTCTCTAATTCTATATGGGCTGGCCTCAAACTCTTGGTGGTTTTACTTCTGCCTCCTGAGAAGCTGGGATTACAAGTGTGTACCATCATGACTGGTCACACTAACCTCCTAGCAATTTAAGGGGAAAATCAAATTGCTCTGGCCTCAGTTTTCTCACTGGCTGCTCTCTTTGCAGGACCACCATTCCCTTCTTTGTGTGGCTCAAACCTCTGATCATCACAGAAAACCTCCATCCTGCTCTTCTACAGTGGGAAATGGTACCTATTTCCATCCCTTAAATCTGTGCAGGCTGGTAACTCCTTCCAGCAGTGCGCCTGTGGCAATAAAGTATAACTTCTGAAGCAAGGCCACAAAAGGAGATGCAAACGTGAATGTTTATAGCAGTGTAAGTTGTAACAGCCAAAACTAAAATATCGAAAGAATCCACGTGATGTGGTTAGACAGCCATCTGAAGGCATGTTACACTGCCATACAGAGAAATGGTACAACAGGGGATGAGCCTAGAAGACAATTTGGTGAGTGAATAAAGCCAAGCATAGAAGAATCCACGCCCTACAACTTCATTTATATAGAACATACGGCGTAAGGTGTGGAAACAGAAGTACACTAGCTATTGTGGGGGAGGAGGGGTGGCTAATCTTGTTGGGGTGATGAACAAATTCTGGAATTAGAGATGCACGACTCTATGAAGAAAGAAAAAAAATCAGACTTGTACACACTTAAAAACAGGAGTTTTATGGAATGTGAGAATTATACTGAAATCCTAAGACATACCCCTATGAAACAAGTTAAGCTCCTGACAGGTTAGTTTCTAACTTGTTCCTAGGCCATGCACTGTGAGAGCTCAAAGCCAAAATGCTGTGAAGTTGAAGCTGTCATTGTGAGGAACGCAGGCCACGCGGAGAGGCCGCGCCCAGAGCCCACAGACAGGCCGCAGGGAAAGGCTCCTGTCAACAGCCCCACGAAGGCGGCAGAGGACAAAGGGGAGGGGGCAGCCTCCAGCCACCGCCCAGGCAACAGAGGCACGAATGGGCATGCTTCATTCAGGACTCCCATCTTCGGCCAGGCACCTCTCACTGCCGTCTCTCTGGCTGAGGTGACACGCACAGGCAGGGCAGGAGTAGCCGTCCTGGCTGCCCGGCCTCGTCACTCAGAACCAAGTAGCTTGTTAGACGGCAGCAGTCCTGGTGTGCCTGTAAACAGCCCCATGACATCTACACGCACCAAGGCTTCTAGGGCCCCACCGCCTCCATGGCCACGATCCCTATGGCCCCACAGTCCCTATGGCCTTCACAGCCATCATGGCCTCCACAGCCCCCAAGGCCTCCACAGCCCCCACGGCCTCCACAGCCCCCACGGCCTCCACAGCCCCACGGCTTCCACAGCTATTCTGTTATCCACTCAGGGTTGCTCGGGCCCTCTTCACTGTCAGCTCTCTGAGAGCACAGTGCTTTTCTGTCTTGTCCTATGAGCACAGTGTGCAGAAAGCCTCGCAGTGCAAAGCAGACACAAGATGCTGGTGGCTTGCACCTGCAGTCCTGGCTACTGAGGCTGATATAGGAAGATCACATTCTAAAGCCAGCTTGGAAGAAAAGTCGATGAGACTCTTTATCTCCAACAAACCAGCAAAAAGCCAAGAGTGGGGATGTGGCTCAAGTGGTAGAGCATCAGCATTGGGCCAAAAAAACAAACAAGAGCACAAAGCTCCAGACTGGCACACATGCGTGTGCGTGCACACACAGACATGCATTTATTGGTTCATCTGAATTGTTGTGGAGCCTTTGCACAGGTTTGGAACATGAACTCCACAATGGAGATAATCAGTTCACTAGCCTTCTAGGAGTCAAGTGTAAAACCTTTAGGATTACGAACCAATAATCACTATGGTCTTTGTTTCTAAATAAAGTCCAAGATGGTTTTAAGATTGAAATTCTTGCTGGAGTCATTCATAATGTAGTAAAAAAATGGGCATGACCAAGAAATAAAATGTACAGACTAGAAATAAAATTTGTTTAATTTACTTTTAGTTAGGGCAACTGTATAAAGTTCATTCTTTGAAGTATATCCTCTAGTATCTCATTATCCAGGCATAATGGCTCACACATGTAGTAACAGTTACTTGGGAGAAAAGTGGTTTGAAGCCAGCCTGGGTAAAAACTTAGCAAAACTCCATCTGTAATAACATGGCTATAGTGGTGCATGTCTGTCAGCCCATCTACCTGGGAGGCTTAGGTTGGAAAAATCCAGCCTAGGTCAACCAGGGAAAAAAATGTAAGACCCTATTCAAAAATAACTTGGGATTAGCTCAAGTGGTAGAGGATCTAAGAAGCAATCATAAGACCCTGAGTTCAAATCTCATCATACAAATAAAGCAAAACCAAACCACTACATTAAACAAGCCAGAGCAAATAAATTCAATTCAGGCTGAAACCTGGTGAAGGTAGCAATAAGCTGTTTCTATTTGTAAAACTTTACATTACCGTTCTTTTCCTAACAGGGACTTAATCCTACCTCTGGTGCTAGGTACTCCGGTGTGCCACAGAATGTCTTCATGGTGGCTGCATCTGTGATCCCTTCTTTGCAAAGTCCAAAATCTGTAATTTTTATATGGCCATCTTTATCCAGCATCAAATTCTCCAACTGCACATTAAGAAGAATGGAAAAAAATGACATCATTTATTCTAGAGTTTTCAAGTACAGGAAAATACTATTGTGAAAAATTCCTGAATGCTGAGTAGGCTATTTCCAAAAGAGTACACAGTTTTAATTCACAGAACTTTTAGCACTTACCTATGCTATAGCTTCATGTATAAAGAAAAAAATATGTTCATTTTGATGATTAGTTAATGTGTGCTGATATCAGGGCTTGACAGGGCCTCATGTTCACTTGACTGACATTCTACCATTTGAACTACTCCTCCAGCCCAGCTTTTTGTTGGTTAATCAGACATGGAGTGTCTTATAACTTTCTGATGAGGCCGGCTTTGAACTTCCAGCCAGGTCTCAGCCTCCTGAGTAGCTAAGATTTATAGGCAGGAGCACGCAGTGCCCAGCTAAACACAATATGTTCTATCAAATACTTGATAATGATAAAATTATTAAAAACTGTGGTATAAAATTATTGGAAAACGGTGATAATAGTTTTTTACAGTGGTATAATTCTATAGTAATACAGAAAGAGTTTTAAGAGACAAGATTGTGTAAGCTCTTTTTTTTTTTGCCAGTCCTGGGGCTTGAAATCAGGGCCTGAGCACTGTCCCTGGCTTCTTTTTGCTCTAGGCTAGCACTCTGCCACTTGAGCCACAGTGCCACTTCCAGCTTTTTCTTTTTATATGGTAGCTACATACAAAAGAATCAAAATATATAAACATTGCTTTAAAAATATTAGGCAACGTGTATGTTTAAGTAATCCCAACTTCTACCTAGTTATCTACTTTTGCATCTCAGCTCCAAACCTTACAAGGCTAAGGAGTGAGGAATAAAAGGAAGAACAAGAATAGGGCTGTCCAGAAGGAAATGTATGCTTGGCCTGACTGTAACCCCTTTGTAGAGGGTTGGATAAGAAACAGAGGACACAGGTGACAACTGTTCCTAGTTTGTCCAGAGCAGAGGGTCTTTCTAGGATGCAGGACTTGAAGGTGCTATTAACTGCAGGCCTGGGCAAACCAAGATACTTGGTCACCAGACTTGTTTTATAAGCCAGCTTTAAAAAAAATGACAATGACATAGTAAGAAATGAAGCAAGCCTAAGGATAATTGTGAGAGAGTATGGGTCATGGCAACGGGAGGCAGTAGAGAGCTAAGAGGGTCAAATGTGTAAACACAAATCTGAGGCTCACACTAAATTTAGAACTGACCCTTTTCCACTGTGTGGTCACAGGCTTGACCTGTGTTAATTTCTATGTGTTTTATCCAAGGCGAAGATTTTTAGAACTCACTGTGAAGTTGAAAGAACTTAAACTGTAAACATTCAATAAACAATCACTCTTCTAAACATGGAGAATTTCACAGTCAATTCCTACGTTACCAAAACGTGGGCCCTCCTAGAGGACACTATTAAAGAAAAGCGAAAAGTTCAGGAAGGAAACATCACGAAAGCACTTAGCTCAATGACTTCATTAAAAGTACTTGTCAATATACAATAAATCAATTGAAAAGACTAAAACAAATATGTAATAATTTCAGGTTAACTATTTTATGTCTGCTATCATCATCAATTATTTTTCTCTCACCACCTCAAAATGTCATTTGCTGATTAAATAATTTTTTTCATCACAGATATGAACAGAGATGCACTGTTTCAAAACATATCCTTAAGCTTAAAATAACCCACTAATGTGAAATCTTTACAAAGCAAATGGTAATCTCACACAAAGTGCACTAACAATGTTACCATAAAAACAAGTACAAAAAGTATCAGAGTTATTCAGGACTCTGAAGGCTACACACAAAAAAAGTCTTTTAAGCAAATCAATGACATGGAGATAACAGAGACGCCTAGAAATCAGGCCCTCAGTCCTCTTAACATTACTATAACTTGAGTATTTAATCCAACATTTATAGGCTTCCTCCTCCTAGGGAAAGAGGAAGAAAACGTATTTACAAATTATCTTTCTTCAGCTATCTCTTCTACATCTCCTGGTTTCCCTTTTTCCTTTCATTAGCCATAAAATGCAAAATGCATCTGGTTCCTGATTGTTCAAGCACTGTCTATTTGGAAACTGTAAATGCCTCTGGATTTACCATTATAGATACTCATAGTTTCCAAGACAGAATGGGACTGTACGCTCATAGTTGAGGGGTTCACCTACTGGCAGAAGCAAGGATGAAGTAAAACAGGAGGTTATGAGAAAAAAGATCCTCTGGTAACACCTAGATTATACTACCTGGACTAGTCAGAGGGCTGTCACCCACAAGCTCATGCTTCTACAGGTGGGGTATAGTATAGAACAAGGGTAGGACACTTGCGTAGTAGCATGCATAAGGCCCTAGGTCTAATACCTTGTACTACAAAACCTAAATAAGAGAAACATACCTTTTAGAAAAAATTAGACATATACACCACAGAAGTTTTACACACAGACACACACACACACACACACACAAATTGCAACAGTTTTTGAAGTGGGCAGAGAGGAATTCATGACTTGACAGAGGTCTTAACTCAGTGTTCATTTGAAGTAATGGCAGATTTTGAAATCTTGTCCTCTGTGTATTATGGACAAAAATTATTAATCACTAAATCACCAGTTTTTCTGGTGCCTAGAACAAACTCTAAGAGCCTTACATATTTTTTATTCTATTACATTTCATGGAATAGGGCATACCCAAGTCAGTGGAGAAGCTGAGGCCCAAACTCCTGCCTGGGAAAGGAGGGGTACCGCTGACGGCTGTGCAGGCAGAAGGAAGTCTGGCCTGCCTTTAAACAAATGAGAGGAACTAGTTCCAATGGGTTCTTGCAGCAGTATTAATAAACAGCTGTCCTCCACTCTTACCTCCAACTCCTCTTTAGCTTTCTCAAGATATATCATGCCGATACCAGTAGCTCACAACTATAATCCTAGCTACTCAGGAGGCTGAGATCTGAGGATTGAGGTTCAAAGCTGGCCAGATAGGAAAATCCATGACTCTCTTATCTCCAGTTAACCTCCAGAAAGCCAGAAGTGACACTGGGGATCAAAGTGGTAGAGCGCTAGCCTTGAGCAAAAGAAGCTCAGTGACAGAGCTCAGGCCCTGAGTTGAAGCCCCGGGACCAGGAAAAAAAAAAAGGTAAACAAGATACATCAAACTCAGTGTTTAGGCACCAAGACTGCCAAGGCCCATCAAGGTAGTAAGGAATCCCTGTTCTACACATGCACATCTACGTTTATGGGCATCTAACTGCCTAATGTCACAACATGATGTCACAGACATCAATACTGAAAGAATGAGTCTTGACTTCCAACCCACCCAAATCAGAAAATAATCCACACTGTACGATACTGGAGAACCTGCCCTGCGACCCACCCCTCGCCTCTCCCGGCTATTTTAAGAACCTGATAGAAATAAGGACCAGGGCCCAACAGTACAGTTTAACTTCAGAGGTAGAAGCTGTTCTTAATACCTAATTAGTGCCTACATTTTCTAGAAAGGAGTCAAAGAGACAGGTAGTCTGGTTAGAAGTGAGGGTGGAAAAGTCTTTTCATTTATAGTATTTATTTGAGATGGACACCAGGGAGAGTGTTGAAAACTAGGAGGGCTACCTCTGTGCCATCTTAGGGTGGCAAAAATGGTTTAAATCTACATATTTATGATATAATCTACATATTTATCATATAAATATGTTCTAGGTAGAAAGATTAGCTGTTCCAAAAACTTAGCAACAGTTAATTACTTTATGCCCTCATAAGTTCTAGGAAAAATTAATTCTTTTTTTTTAACTATTATTGTAAAAGTGATGTACAGAGGGGTTACAGTTACAGAAGTCAGGTAATGCGTACATTTCTTTTTGGACAATGAAACCCTGAGAAATTAATTCTTAATGTTTCTAGCATTAGTATGTTCACCTTTTAAGTGTCTGTTTAGTCGTGCCTATATTTGGATGGTCATACATAAAGTAGCTACTTAATGATGACATTTAGTACATTTAGTCTAATTCCATCATCAGAAGCAATAGAGAATAAAGTGATCATTTGATGAACCGGACTATAATATACTGACTCATTTGAATAGAGATGACAAATGGAGAGTATTAACAAAGATTCTCCTAATTTTAACAGTCCATATAAATGCTAGCACATCAAATGAATGTTATTTATGCTAATAATTCTAGTTATACATACTGTGAATGTATTACCCTCTACTTCAAAATTGCTCACATCCCTAAAATCCACACTGTACCCTTCTTGCTCCTAGAAATAAGATCCTTAAAACATGAAGTGGGTAAAAGAAGGAGACTCAGGAAGGAAAAATATATTTGGGGAATTAATAAATATTTTGTCATGTTATAAATTAATTTCTTTAAAAGCAATATCTTCTAATCCAGACACTTACACACTAATACACTTAGCCACATAGACATTAGATATAAGAATACTGAATTTGGGCTGGAAATGTGGCTTAGCGGTAGAGTGCTTGCCTAGGATACATGAAGCCCTGGGTTCGATTCCCCAGCACCACATAAACAGAAAAAGCCAGAAGTGGCGCTGTGGCTCAAGTGGCCAGAGTGCTAGCCTTGAGCAAAAAGAAGCTCAGGGACAGTGCTCAGGACTTGAGTCCCAGCACCAAGACTGGCAAAAAATAAGAATATTGAATTCTATCACATCCTTAGTCATAAAAAGATTTCACGCAGTTGATTTATATTCATTTCTAGTTTATTTTGATAGTTAGACAAGTAACTGCCCTGGAATTGGGTACTTTTTCAGTTGCATTACAGTTTGTTTTCCTAAATGCAGTATCTTAAGAGTCTTCGTTATATTTTTGTCTATTTTTTTGACAGAAGATCTTGCTATGTATCTTGATCTCACCTCAAACTCACTATTGTGCCCAAGCTCACATCTCGGTAAAAGTTTAATACTTAATTTATTATACAACTACATACTATATTTCACTTGTCACTAGACAAAGTTGTATTTCACAAGAAAGTTACTATTTGCAGTTACTTATAACATCAAGGAGCATAGTAGAAACACCTTAATTTTCTTACATAATAAGATAAATTAAGAGTCACAGGTATTTTTTTAAGAAAGAAGAATATAATTCTGATTTATTAAGATGTACACTTAATTTCACAAATAAAATTCCATAAAAAATCTAAGATAACTTCTATTACTTTATCTTGTGGGCACTAGTGTCTGGACGCAGGGCCTCATGCTTACTCAGCCGGGGCTTTACCACTAGTTACTTGGAGATGGAGTCTCACAGACTTTTCTGGCCAAGGCTGCTTGAAACTTGCAATTCTCAATATCAGCCTCCTACGTACTTAGGTTTTAAGGTGCGAGCCATTGGCACTGGCCTAGGTACTGGTACTTAGTCAACAAACCAATTCTGCATTTAACTTTTAAATTGCCAGTCTTGGGGCTTGAATTCAGAGCCTGGGCACTGTCCCCGAGGCTTTATGCTCAAAGCTAGCATTCTACTGCTTGAATGACAGCTCCACTTCTGGCTTTTTGGTAGTCTCACAACTTTTCCTTCTCTGGGCTAGCTTTGAATCACAATCCTCAGACCTGAGCCTCCTGAGTAGTTAGGATTACAGGCATGAGCCTGCCTTGAACTAGACTACTACACTACCAACATTTTCATCCTAGTAGTGGGTATTGAACATGGGGAATCACATATTCTAAGCAAGTGCTCTATCCCTGAATGACATCCCTGGTCTATTTTTATTTGGGGGAGGGTCTTACCAAGTTTCCCAAGTTATGATCCTCCTGCTTCAGCACCCTGAGTAGCTTGAATTATAGGCACGTGTCACTATAGTTGACTTACGTTTCCCCCACCCCCCATGCTAGGGATAAAACCTTATGTATGCTAGGCAAGCAAATTACCATGAGGCTATTACCCAAGTTCCAAGATTGACTTTTAATGAAGTAGACTACAACATTTAGAATTTGTTCAAAATATGACATGGTAAAAATTTCCTCAACATAGGCAACCTCATTTATGAGAGTGATGGGAATTATTATAAGCTTACACATTCTGTTTCAGGGATCTATAAACTATGGTATGTAGACCAAACCAAGACCACTGCCTGTTTTTGTAAATAACATCTTATCAGGACACAGGCAAACATACTCAGTTACATAATGTATAGGGTTGTCCATATAGAGAGCTGAGTGGCTGCAACAGCAACTCTGTGGGCAGGAAAGATGGAAGTATTTATTATCTGACCTTTATAGAATGTCTGCCCAATCTAAGCTGTCCTTGGAATCTCATCCTACTAAAACTCTTATTATCAATAAAACACAGACTCTGCTTTTGTGAATGAAAAGCTTAACAAATAACTGCCTATATTAAAATACATCAGGTATTTAAGCCTACCAAAAAGTAATAACTATAAGCGAAATGAATGTTTTCCTTGTCTTATTTATTGTAAAAGCTTCGTTATAAACACTACAGGATGGTAGAACACAATAATCAAACTTGTTTTAATATATCACTTGCAAAGTTATTTAACTTGTACTCAGATGTTCAGAAATATTTTTATAACATATATAGAAAATGAAATTACTACTAGTAGGTCAGTTGATCAGAAGAGTCAAGCAGCAATCATATTGCTCACACACACAGGAACCCTATGCACCTTAGAGAATGGAGCTTCCTGTCAAAGGCAGCAGGACACTCCTAAACAAAGTGCTTCTTTTTCTGAATTAAATCTGCTTTTCTAAAAATTGTGTAACTTTTTAATTACTTTGTTTGTCCCTATAGTCTCTACAGACAACAAATTTTGATTACTTTTTTTTTTACCTTGAGATCGCGGTACACAATCTTTCCAGAATGTAGATAGTCCAAGGCAGAGACAATTTCTGCACCATAGAAACGTGTGCGGTCCTCAGAGAACACTCGCTCTCTCGACAAATGGAAAAACAGCTGCAGGGTAAACAGCAGGGACAGGATTGTAATAATTACTGATTTAGTGGGGGAAATTAACACAAACATAAAACACTTCTCACTGCCATATTGTGATGATAGATAGTGTACTCTCCGTGGACACTCGGCACTCTTAGACAGCAGCTGGCTTATCTTTCCCAGGTTTCCAAAGGGAAACCAAGAGCTGTTAAATCAGCGTTTTAATCAATATACCAATCTTGTTTAAGACATTCTGCTTGCTACCCATTTAACCTTCAGTTACCAGAGGAAAAAGGCATGCACCATTAGACTGCACTTCCTCTCAGTATTCGGCTGCTTCATTTGTACAGGACTAGCTACTGACAGAGAGAGAAAGGTGTAGGGGAGAATACGATCCCAACATTCAATGCATGTCCTATAAAATTAGGAAAATTGAGGGCAGAAGTTGGTGTGAGAGGGACGTGGGAGAACTGCACTTATATAAACTGGTTTGTGGAATGGTAACTCCTTTGTATACAACTATTTGAAAATAATAATAAAGAAAGAACCAATAAACATTACACCTATGCTTGTGCTCATTTTTAACAAAGAATTGAATTTAATTATTTAGATTAGTTTGATTACTAAGAATGGCCAGTGATTTCCTCCAACCAATTTATTTGATCTTGTTATAGTTTACAACTTGATCACTGTATCTCTAGCAAGTTTCAAAGTTTGAAGCTACACCTTCCGCAGTGAAAAACATCTTCTATTCCTGCTATCATCCCCAATATATATTCATTATATTTTCAATAATATCTATACCATTTTTTCTCATATCATCATTTAAAACTATTCTTTAGTTATCCACTATTCACTTGGAAACTTGCTATGTCCAAGTACCTAGATATCTACTTCCTGAAAAGGCTGGGAGTAAAATGCCTTTAAATTTTTAGCTACTTGGGAGGCAGAGATGAGGAGGACTGTGGTTTAAGGCTAGTCCAGAAACAAAGCTAATAATACCCCATCTCAACAAATAGACCTGGTATAGTGGCTTTATAGCTGAAACCTTAACTATGTAAGAGGAGAAGGTAGGAGGGTCATAGTCTGACTTTGGACAAAAATAAGTAAAATAGAAAAGGACTAAGGGCTGACAGAGCTCAAGTGGTATTATAAAAAAAAAAAGTCTGCCCTGCTAGTACAAAAAGGGAAGGAGGGAGGGAGGGAGGGAGGGAGGGAGGGAGAGAGGGAGGGAGGGAGGGAGGGAGGGAGGGAGGGAGGGAGGGAGGGAGGGAGGGAAAAGAGAGACAAAAGACAAAAAGAATGTAGATCTCATCTCTTACGTTCTACCACGTACAAATCCCATCTCTTGAGCAGAGATGTGGGAGTCTTCTTTCCTAACATGCACAAGGCACTGCAGAGAAGAAGAAAACCCCAAACCACATCACGTCCTTCATTCTGACAACGTACTAGAGGAGCAGACTTAGGAATTCAGGAACTAGACACTATCAATCCATGGTCTATTTCAGTGTATTAAGAAATCTGCCAAGAACAAGGACCATGGGTCACAGTGCTGAGTACTGCCATCAAGGTACTCAACACGTGTCTGTGACTGAAGAAAAAAGAAGCAATAAATGTATGCTAGACTTCAAGTTCACAAATTGACACATTCACATGGATCATGGACTTTTAATGCCCCCATAAGACGGTTAAATTTTGTTTACACAACAAATTATCATCTGAAGTAATGTGAAAAAGTTCACTACAGTTTCCTTCTTCCCTTTTCCTACTGCTTAATAACCTATTATTGTTTTCTTTGTTTGGTTTTGGTGATATTAAGGACTGAACTCAGGGCTTTGTACCAGCTAGGCAGATGCTCCCATTGCTTAAATCTTGCCTCTAGTCCTTTTTGCTCTGATTAGTTTTAAGATGGGGCCTTGTTTTTTCCTCAAGCTGGCTTGGCACCATGGTCCTCCTAATCTCAGCCATCCACATAGCTGATATGACAAGTGTACCCAGCTACTGATTGAGATGGGCTGTTGTACCATTGAACAAGATCCTACCAATCTCTGATTCTGAGTATCTAGGATTATAGGCTTGAGCCATTGTGCCTACCTATTATTGTCTTAAGGCAAACATTAATGCATTACCTACTAGCCCTAGTAAAAAGACTATTATTGTCAAAAATATTTGAACATTAATTATATTAGAATTAAAATATTAGACAAATATTCTCTAAATTTTAATATTTACTGCCTTATTTTCCCCAAATGCCATTATAATTTAGCAATCTAAGGTGCTTGCGTCTGAAATGCCACTTTATATAATACCAAAAAAGAATGTTATTAACTAAAATTGTGATACATTATGTACTAAAAATGCATTCTGACTGCAGAATGTTGTGTCTTACAAATGATAAAACTGTGGAATGCCAAAAGTCAAACCGATTTATACAATTATTCAGTGACAATTATTATTTTTAATGCATTGGCATCCACACAAGGGTAGGGAATAGAAAGTAGCATGGGTTAGCAATAAGCCAGTGAACAACTTCTTCCATGGTTTAGAACACTGGCTTTGATGAAAGAAGCCCTATGGTAGCTATGCAGAGTTATGGAGATTTTCTAATGGGATAAGATAGTGATTAAGTGTCTAAATTTTCTTAAAAGAAGGTTACTCTAACCATTGCTCATCTACTTTAGAAAGGGGAAAATAGCTTCCCCCCCTCCAAAAGTAGTATAATATATTCATGATTCTAGATCTTTATTTAGATTATATATCTTCAATTTGTCTTCCAGCCAATTTCTATAAAAGTATCAGCTAAAATCTTAATTTACAGAGAAAAATTCTATGTGCTTCTCAACCCACCACCATCTGATGTCTACTCTTGCTTCTTTATGGGTCTATTCTCTCTTCTTTTTTGGTGCCAGACCTGGGCTTGAACTCAGGGCTGGGGGCTGTATCTGAGCTTTTTATGCTCAAAGTTAGCACTACTACTTGAGCCACAGCTCTACTTTTGGCTTTTTGGTGGTTACTTGGAGGAAAGAATCCCACCAACTTTCCTGCTCTGGTTCATCCAAACTAAAACTCTCATATCTCAGCTTCCTGAGTAGCTAGGATTACAGGTCTGAGCCACCGGTACCTGGCCTGTATACCTATGTTTGTAAGAGTATTATGCACACTAGCCAAAATATACAATCAATATTTAGGGGCCTATTAACCAATGATTAGATAAAGGAGCACACACATACATATATATGTATCCACACATATAAATACATACATATACATATACACAGAGTAATATTCAGCCATAAAGAAGAAATAATGTCAGCTGCAGGAAAACAATTAGAGATCATTATGTTGTGTGAGATTAGCATGTTAAAACAAATGTTTCACATTTGCCCTCATCTGCTGACTCTAGATGTATATAATAATAATATGACATTGTTGTAGAAGGTAGATAGGTTTTTTTAGGGGGGAGATGAAGAACCAGTGGGACAGTGAGAAGAGAGAAGGGAAAAAAGAGGGTGACAGGTGAATATGACATATACATTTATAATATATATGAAATAGCATATATAAATCCCATAAAAACTATCTTAAGAAGGTTGAAGAAAATATGGAGGTCAAACATGAAAGATTAACAGGTATAAATTTAATCAAAGTACATTATATGTATGGAAATATTGCAACAAAATACCTGTTTCTAATCAAGTTTTGCTCCTAATTAAAAAAACAAAAACACACTATGTATGAGGCCCTAGGTAGGATTCTTAGCACTGTTATTGTGCCAAAAAGCTGAACAATGGCTCATACCTGTTATTATATCTACTTGGGACTTAGAGATAGACCAATGACTATTTAAGGCAACATCAGGAAACAAGCTGGCAATTCCATATTTCAAAATAACTGGTGCATAGATGGCAGTGTGTTGGAAGCATAGGTAGGAGGATTGTGGCTTGAGGTAAAAGTACTAGAACTTATTTCAAACCATAACTGAAGCCAACAAGTAGTGGGGGTGGGGCTTGAGTGGTATGCTAGGCAAGTGCAAGGCCCTGAGTTCGAACACTGAACTATTTTTTTTTTTAAGGTGAGGAGAGGATAAGAAGAAAAAACTCAAATCGAACCCAAAGTGACTAATAGGAAAAATAAACAAGTAATGAACAAGAAAAATAAAGAACTAATGAACCAGGCAATTAAAACCTGACAGAGGAAAAAAAAAGTCTGTGAAATTTAAAGCTGGATCTTTGATAATGCCAATAAAAATGTCAATATTAGAAACAAAGCAAAAGGTATCTATATCTCCTACAAACATTATCAAAATCTACAAACACTGGGCAAATTCCTGAGTACATACAACAACTAAAACTAACTCCAGGAGAAGATAAAGTACATGGATACACACACACACACACACACACACACACACACACACACACACACACACATTTTTACCTTCCAACAAAGACAATTCTTACCAACAAAATTTGACTGTTGGTGAGGGCCTGGATACCTACAGCTAAACACACTACACAGACTCACCCTCTCCCCCCTCCCCTTCTCCCTCCCTTTTCCTCTCTCTGAGTAAAATATGTCAGAAAGCGGTAGAAGTAGTGCTGCTCATTTTAAGAAGTCACTATTAGTCTAAATTCAAACCCACAGATAGTACTTTGGACAAGGTGGCAGGGAAAGATACTCACAGAATGATGTTCCTAATGATAACCAGACTTATATAATTCCCAATAGTATTTTAACAAGTGGAATCCAACAATAATACATTAAAAGGATACTGTTTTATAAAGTACAGTTTATCCAAGAAATGAGAAATTTGTTAACATTCAAAAATCAAACAATGAATTCAAGACAGTAATGATGAAAAAAATATGACCATCCTAACAGATATAGAAGGAAGTCCTTTGAAAAAACTTAACAGCTTCTATGTCTCTAAATGTAAGTCCACACACTAGGAATGAAGGAAGCTTAAAATTTCATTAAGAGCACTGATGACAAACCTATAGCTCACAGCATACTTGAAGATAAAGGCACAGATGCTTTCACTGTAAAATCAGGCACCAGGAGGCCATCTTCTTTCCCAACAATGCTCTCCATGGTGACTAGGGATGCTAAAGCTCCACTACTACACATAACTGGTCAAAACGCACTAAACTTTATAAAATTTATAAATTGATGATTATGGCAAATTATGCATAAAGTTGGAGTTCGCATTAAATTGTACTTAAATAAAATTATACACAAGACAAAGTTCTCTATCACGAAATAAGGAAAGCTGTAGAACAGGAAAATCATTTGCAAAACATGCTATGGAAATACTTATATTTCAATTAATTTTGTGGATTTGGGGTCAAACTCACAACAGCACAATTCCTTGACAAAATCATAGTTCAACAAAACAAACACATGTAAATGAGAACTTGAAAGAGTTAGGGTAGGGTCAAGAAGAGGTAAATGGATGAATGAAGAGAAAAAGGGTCGGGGGAGTGCAGTAACAACTGCAATGTATAACCTACAAAATTAAGAAGAGTGAGAGACAGGGTGGAATGGGAGGGATGAGTAAGAATTATGAAAGGGGAACATTGATCAAGATACGTTGTATTCATAAACTGCTTTGTTGAATGGCAACTCCTTTGTACAAGTACTTAAAGCTAACAAAACTAATTTTAAAAGTATTTATAGCTAAAATATATAAAATCTGACAATTTGGTATCAAGAAGATACCAAAGACAAAGAGCTGGGCACCTGTGGCTCATGCCTATAATCCTAGCTACTTAGGAGACCGAGAGCCAGAGGAAGGCAGGTCAGAGTTGGCTGGGCCTTTAAAAGGCCATGAGACGTCTCCCAAATGTAATGATGATGCATTTAAATAGGATTATAGTAAGTATTATGGGCAATCTTTTTATGTGGAACACAAAAGACTACATATTGTGGTTCTGGGCTACAGATTTAAGTAGTATTTTTTGTGTCATTGTCTTGAGTATTCAATCATACATATGTTGCTTTTCTTTTTAGCTTCTTGAAATGCTTACGCTGAGGTAAAATACCATGTATGAGAAGTCTAATTATTAACAAATGATTGTCTTATGCCATAACCACACGAGAGGGAGAGGAATCATGAAAAAAGTTGCTGATCGGTCCAGTTCCAGGAAACTCATCTAAAAATATATTTGAAAACATTTTACACATGGAGGCAAGTTGAGTCTTTTCATGTTGACTTTAATTGCAATGAGACCTTGGTTTCACAATTCACTTTAGGAACTGGCCTAGAAATACTATACAATTATAAAGTAAATATGGCATATAAAGTAAAATTTTAACTTACTTTGTAATTGTATAGCATAACTTTAGATGCCAATGCGAACATTATAATCTATCTTTCTTGGCTTGGAAATTTTTGAAAAGATTAGGGTGAAGGCAATAGAATTTTGATATGACCTACATAAATGTTAATAACTCAGACTCCTGACAATAAAGATATTTATATACCTATAAATTTAGTAAAAGTTTAAAAAGCATCACTATGAATACGAAATGAGGTATTTTTAATGTAAAAATCACCCAAATCACACGTCTATAAATTAGTAAGTGAAACTCAAATGCTGACTGCCGGCACTTCTGTCTTATGTGAATTTAAAATGAGATGATTTTGGTTCATAGAAGACAAGATGCCAGCCAAATAATAAGAAATCTGAATAAGAGAGGATTTCAAGAATGACATGAAACTGAAATTCATATGCAAAAATCTGAATTTTATCAACGAAACCAAGATAGAATATGCAAAGAGCTAAGTATGGATAGTAGTAGTAAGTGGGAGCATAGGTTCACTATACCTATATAAAGAATGTGAAGAATTTGTCAGGTGCATAACATGTCTACATGGTAGTTTCCTTCATTCTGAATGAAAACCTGACTTCCAGAAAATTTCCAACAGGTGAGAGATCATAGAAATACAATTTACAGACTTGAAAGAAATATAGGTACTAAAAAGATTTGGGGGAGAGTTTTAACGAGGGACTTCCTAAGCCAAAGGGAATAACATACCACAGTTTTCAGTTTTAACCCAGGACATGTTTCTGCTTCTGATGTAAATGTAGTAATACCTAAGCTATTAAGAGTTGCACAAACCTGTCAGCAGCAATGTGGGTGGCCACATTATTAGAACTATTTTACACTTCATTCTACAGACGCAGATTTACTCCCCACCAAGTTGCACTGAACTCGTTTTCCTGACTGCTCTAGACCAATCTTGTGCATTCTGCACTTTATCCAAGGCACATACATGGCACCAGCACATGTGTCATGCAGTAGACATGTCTATGTTGTTATCTTACATGCTGTTACTCCTCATAACTTCTAAGGCTTCTCCTGTCCTGTTCCTTCTGCCCAGTGTTTTCCTGTGGCCATTCTTCTCTTGAGTACCGAAACTGAGAAACCTGGACACTCAACTCAAGTATTACATACTTTTCCCACCCTTATTTTTTACCTTCTTGGTTTTAGCATTGCTGGTGATACCTATTTTATCTCTGAGTGAACTCTGTGATCTCTACTGTAATTCATTTCTCTTCTCATATTTCCTATCTTTTTTTTTTTTAAATTTTTGTCAGTTGTGGGGCTTGGGCTCAAGGCCCAGGCACTGTTCCTAAGCTTTTGTGCTCAAGGCTAGCACTCTACTACTTTGAGCCATGGCTCTACTTCTGATTTTCTGGTGGTTAGCTGTAGGTAAGTCTCATGGACTTTCCTGCCCACAGTGACTTTGCACCCCAATTCTCAGATCTCAGCTTCCTGAGTAGCTACGATTTTAGTCATGAGCTACTGGCACCTGGCATGTTTTCTATCTTTAGGAATAACCCAATATAATTCACCTAGCAAAAAACCCATAAAATAATATGGAATTTTTCTCCTATATATAATCCTCACATTCTAGCAACTCTAGTACCTAGATAACACCCTAATGTGATTTCTTTTCACTAACACTGCCTCAATTAGTGACCCTACTGTACGACAACTCTTGCACCTCCCAGTATCTTCCCCGATCCCACCTTTTTCCTCTTCCTGTATTCCTACCAAGTAGTCCTTCTAAACATTTTTTGCCCATTTCCCTTTCTGCCTTCAGGACAAAACCTAAACACCTCTGCAGAGAACTAGCCCAATGTGGCTCTGACTTGTGGTTTTTCTTTCCTGATTACAGTCTGCAAGGCTTTATGCCTCATTCACACCTGGTTCTTGGGGGTGTCTGGGGAAAGGGGAGGTACCTGCTTGCTTCTGCACATTCTTTATAACGTATTTTACCTGAATAGCAATGGCCTCTTTTCCCTGATGTAACTCAGATATACTCATAAGCCTTAGTCAGCACTGAAAAGTTTTCTCTTCCCTGGCATCTTCCCCTTTCCATTTCTCTCTTCCTTCAACATTAATTCAAGCGTTCTGCAGTATCACAGCAACCAGTAAAATCAAGGCAGCAATGACATATCTATATCTATATCTATATCTATATCTATATTTATCTATATATATATATCTCCATCCTATCCTCAAACAAAAACTCAGGAAGCAGGGCAGAAGAAAGAAGTAGAAAAGGCATAAGACATGTCAAACATGTAAAACATATTTTTTAATGCAAAAGAAAAGCATCTGGGGGAATGAGGGAGGAGGTAAGAAACAGTACAAGAAATGTATCCAATGCCTAACATATGAAACTGTAACCTCTCTGTACATCAGTTTGTCAATAAAAATAAAAAATATATATAATAAAAAATAAAAAAAGAAAAGCATCTGGCTAGTCTGGAAATCTGCTCTTGCATAAAATGTTCAGCAATCATCAATTAATTAATCTTGTAAATATTCTAGGTTTACAATATAAATTCACTCGTGTTGCTAGTTCCCTCCAGAAAGTTCTCCATCATGCGGTGTCCTATCCTATGAAGACCCACAGCCATTCAGTTGTGCATCTAACACTAGACACACTCATCATTCAGCATAATTTTTATCTTCTTCATAGACTATAAACTCTCTGAGGTAAAATCTATGCTGAACTCTGATTTGTACATCCAACAATATTTACCTGAGTATCTTGTATACAACTCAATAGAAAGATATTTGTAAATTGTACTCATATACCCTTATTATAAAACAATCTGTAAGTATTCCATAGATGTAAATACAGGAGACTATATAAAAAAGTTGGAAAGACATTAGAAGAATGCTGTCCAAACTTCTGATTGAGTTAATCATTTTCTCTATATTATTTTCTTCCTTGGTCAGCCATATACTTATCTGATTATTTTAAATTATAAATAAATATCCGTAGATGGTACAAAATACAAAAGCTACGGAAGAATACATAATTGAAAAGTAAGTCTTCCTTCCACCTTGTGTCCAGCCACCCAGATTATCGACCCAAAGGCAAGCCACAACACCCAGTGTGTAATTACACAGACAATGCACAAACAAACACAAACATACATGTACATGGTCTTACTGTCTCGTAGCACAATACATCAAACTTCCCATCTTGCTTGTCTTTTATTAGTCAGACTGGGCTGCCTCACTGTACTTAGTAGAAATTGATTCTACTGTATGGATTTGCACTCTTTACCTGAGCAGTCTTCTTACTGAATGTTCATTTAAGGTAATATAATGTTGCAGTGAATATATTCATTTATGGACCAAGCTGTGGTATATATCTATGTCTATAAATAAATGTCTGGAAGTGGAACAGCTGCGAACAAAAATATGTGCATTTTTATCAAGATACTGATAAGATACGGGTAAAGACTTCTGGATAGTTCCTTAATTTAATTCCTACCTCCCTAGGTAAACTACCACCTCCAAGGGCATGCTTTCCAAACATAAATCCCCTTCCTTAATCTCTGTGACACTGCCACACATATATTCTTCAGAACCTTAGGAAACACCTGTCAGAATGAAATTAACCTTAAACCAAAAAGTTATGCTTTTTATAACATCATTGTACAGGTTAATATTCTCAGAGTACTAACAAAAATCATGTATTTTTTCTAAGTTGTGCCAATCTTATGGTTCTAAGACTTTCGTCATCTTCCTATTTTTTTCAGACATCTGACCATAAGCACCACATTTTGTATGCCTGGGTTATTATGATTACCCTACAACTCAAGGTTTTCCTGCCTTAGGCACCTCTATCTAACTGGACACATCATCCGCTCTGCTGGAAGCATCTCAACGCACACCCTGCTGGAATTTCAACAAGTTCACCTTACATGCTAGATCATTCATAATTCTTTAAAATGTACTCCTAAGAGAAAATCATAGATTTCTGACGGTAAGGGTAATGTCTTAAAACATTTAGATAAACCCACTTTGCCTAGGCATTCAAAATGTGTTCCATGAATGAAGTCTTCAAATAAAATGATTCCTACATAATCAGACAAATCTAGGAAAAAAGTGTCCATAAACAGTATTTACTTTGGCAAATAACAATATTCATAAAATACAGACATCTATATAATAATTAAATTTATTTCAGAAAGCTCACAATATATTTCCAGTTAACTATTTATATAACGTACATTTGCCCTTACATTAATTTTGTTCAAAAACAGGGAAGAGAAGGAATAACAAGACAAATGAAATGTGATAATAGTGATTGGATTTCTCTTCAAAACTGTAAGATCTCACTTTGACAATAAATAAGTATTAAAAAAAATCTGTAAAATCTTTTAAGTCTAGTCACAATGCTCTAATTACTACACAGAAGAGAAAGTCTGACCACAATTTACCTATGAAATATTTCTCTCCTTAGTTTAAAATAGGTAAAACTTACTAACGTTGAAACAAGTTTCACAGGAAACCTACTTGAAAAAAAACTTTTTACAACATAATAATTCTTACATTTCTGGTTTGTAAAATTTATTAACATAATTCCAAAAATCATATTGTTGGAAGACTTTTAAGATACTTAAAATATAGGAAAAGCATTATTATGTTTTCCAATATATACAAGTATTTATAAAAAAACAAATGTTCATGATACTTCATTAGAAATTATTAAAATCTCATCTACTCAGGAGTAGAGAGAGTTATACAAATCTACCAGGTAGTGAATTACTATAACTAGAATTTTAAGTAATATTTAAAATAATAAAAAGTTGCTATGATGAAAATGCTAGATTTGCTTTTGACTCACCTCTCCCCCATTAACATATTCCATCACAAAACACAAACGGTCTTTTGTCTGGAAGGAATATTTCAAGGACTTGAAATGAAAAATAAAAAAAAGTTATAATCCTATACTCTTACCATTATAATAGTATAAAAAAGAACATTTAAAAACTGTAAGTATAACTGATGAGACAACACTGTTTAAGAAACCAATAGGGAACATTGCGTTAAGGAATATGAAATTCCTTCACAGTCTATTTACTGTGGTCTTACAGAAGAGTTTAGAAGAAATCTAAAGCAAATTTTGTGTTGTCAAGGGGAATACTAGAATTATAAGTAAAATTAAACAGTAACTGCAAAGACAACTACTGCTCAACCCATTACACATCTATCTGAAACTGTTGGTAATTGAAGTTCTCACCCATGCAACTTTAAAATATAGCTTACAAATTACACCAGTGCAGGTTCCCCAGGAATATAGTTCCTGTTGACATTTTGGAGTTTCTAATGCTATACATAACCATGGACAATAAACATGCAGCAATGTAACACAGGAAATCTGGGTATCTAAGGATACCCTTGAAAATTTCTACTTCCGATATTTCTAAATCTTTAGTCAAAGGTTTCTGAAAATCTGTCATTCA
The DNA here is from genome assembly GCF_023159225.1 of Perognathus longimembris pacificus. NCBI lineage: Eukaryota > Metazoa > Chordata > Mammalia > Rodentia > Heteromyidae > Perognathus > Perognathus longimembris. The sequence goes on from NC_063171.1 coordinate 65,976,602, forward strand.
TAATCCGAATGTACTTCACTGGATCAGGAACATAGAGGAACTTTATAATTGTCCTTGTATCACAACTATATGCATTAAGTACAGCTTATACTTTGTCAAGGGAAGAAACTATATGGTGACTTATTGACATTTAACATTGGTATAATTCATTTATGATTTCTGGCTTTCATATTTGAAGACAATGTTACCTGATCATTTAAATATTTATCTGAACCCAATAAGCAAAAGAAACAAAATTGACATTTAATATTTAAAAGCTGTTTTAAGTCTACCATTGTACCAGTGAACTTATGCCACAATGATCCATTTGCTCTTGGTTATTTTTTTTTAATTTCTTAATGATAAGGATAATCATAGGAAGGAAAAAAGTTTCAAAAGGTAGCAGGTGAATAATGGGAGTGATAGGAAATTAATACATGTGATAAACTTAGCCCATGTATTCCAAAAATTTTCAAGACACTTAATTTATGGTATTTCCACACCTAAGCAAATCTGTTATGACTATCACTAGAGTCCCTAGGCACTTACGGTTAAAAATGGATGCCTGGTGTTCTTTAATACTCTGCTTTCAGTTAGAGTATGTGCCACTTCATCCTAAGGAGAAAAAAAGCAACATATTAGTACACGCTGTAAGCATTTTCACCATTTTTCCAAAATCAGAAGCAGATATACTCAGAGGTACAAAACACACCAGCATGCTTCATTATTGCATACAGCCGTCACCACCTTCCAAAACAAAACAACAATAATGTCAGAAGAAACTCACATAACTAACTCATACTTGATCAAAGCATATTAATAATATAAACACCAAAAATACCATACATGGAGAAAATGAAATTGTATGGTTTTCCCCTCAAGGGGAATGGCTTATCAGCTAATGTTTTAGCATGCAGTAGTTAATATTTCCATGCTTGCAGGGAACATACAGGATGTAGTTCGGACCATACAGATTCTAAGTCTACTTAAAAGAAAACCAGCTCTTGAAAAAGGGACCACAGAATATACACAGAAAACTTAATCCTAAATTATACATTTTATAAATAGAAACAGCTCAGTGGTTACTTAAGTAGATTCTTTTACTCTGTTTAATAATTTTCTCCAGCCCAACCACAGGTCTACAGTGATAAGTCTATCAGAAGTTAACTGAAACCTGTATACATTATGTTTTAAAGCATTGTTTCCTTTACCTTTCCAAAGCAATAAATGGTATGTAGAAGAGGAGACTGAGTAGAAGAAAGAGAAGCGTTCAAGAGGGCAAGTAAGTATTACCACAGCACACTTACTTCATTACTTGGTTTAATGTCTCTACAAGCCAGTGCACACCATAAAAAATGATAACAAATACCAACACATATAGATTGGTATGTTCTTCAAGGTTTTATAGTTTTCATTGTGAGTTCTTTCAGCTCAGTTAAGTTTATGCCCAGGTGATTTTTTTTTCCTCTCTAGGCTCTTGTGAATGGAATTGTCTTCCTGATTTCTCTTTCAGCCTCTCCATTATTGATATATCGAAATGCATTGTATGTTAATGTTACACTTTTGTCTTGCCCAAGTGTTTATGATTATTTAGGAGGTTTTTGGTGAAATCTCTAGGATCTTTTAAGTAAGGAATTAGAGATCACCTGGGTTCTTCCTTAGATATCCGGACTCCTTTTGTTTCTAATTCTCATTTCTCTGGCTAGGGATTCTAGTACTCTATTGACTAGGTGTGAAGAGGGTGAAGTCAATGCTTAAGATCCTAGCACTTAATGATTCTATATTATTTTCAGTTTCCGACTAGAGAACGTAGGAACAAATTTTTCATATATATGTATTTTATGTCCCATATTTAAAAAAATTATTAGCATATATGAGGCACCTTTAACTCACACAAATTAAGAGTTTAGAGCAAAAAGCTCAAGAATGCTGACAAGAAGTAATCAGAAGAATCTTGAGCCAGAAAATTTCTGGACAGAGACAATTACTGGCTAGTTCTCAAGCATTAATTGAAAATTTCTTTTATGACTAAAGAATAAAACATAATCTTAAAACCTGAAATACCTGCATGTCTTAAATAATATCAAAGAAATGAGTTAAGAAGGAATGTATGTCCTGAAGAGTTCTATAATAGAGAAATAGTTTAATAAGAATGTCCTGCTGGAGAAACGCAAGGAGGTTCTCATTATGCTCAGCAGCAGGTACTCCCTCTTTTAGTTTCTTCCAATAATGAAACCAATGAGAAGCTGCCAGATACCATCACCATATTCTATGTTCCTAGGAAGAGCCCTATGAGCTTTCAACTGACCAACCAATAAGTGACTTCGAATATGAAGAAAGATCAACTCTATGACCTACAATCGTGTATTTGGAAAGCTACCACACTGAATGATAATGCAAAACTCTGAAAAAGGTAAGAACAAATCAGCTCAGGGCGTTCATTTCTGACTGAAGAAGTAAGAACAAGCCATTTCATGGGGCTCAATTGGTTTCTTCACAGTTGTAGGAGAACCAAATGACACAGAAGACAAAACATTTGGTTATACACTGATAAATGGGTGGCCATTTGTCAGGTTGCGTGGAAAGGGTAATGGGCGAGGGAAAACTAGACAATTAAAGGGAAAGAGAATTAAGGAGGCACAGTGCTATGGACGTCAGTATGGAAATTTTTAGGCTGCATTAAAATAGGACAAGTTGATGCTCATCATAATTCTTTCAGAATAAAAAAACTAGAGTTAAAACACAGTGGCTATCAGGGTTCAAGAACATAGTAGACTGGGAAAAGGGAGCTGCAACATTAGAGATGAAATGCCACTAACATATTCCTCTTGTACTCTTTTTTTTGGCCAGTCCTGGGCCTTGGACTCAGGGCCTGAGCACTGTCCCTGGCTTCTTCTGCTCAAGGCTAGCACTCCGCCACTTGAGCCACAGCGCCGCTTCTGGCCGTTTTCTGTATATGTGGTGCTGGGGAATCGAACCTAGGGCCTCGTGTATCCGAGGCAGGCACTCTTGCCACTAGGCTATATCCCCAGCCCTCCGCTTGTACTCTTGATGTATGAAATGCCACTAAAATTGTCCCCTTTGTCAGAAAGAGAAAAGGGACTTCAAATAAACTACAAAGCATTTCCCAGGAGCAGGCTCCTAATCTCAACATAACTTCCAAGTACACTACACACTGCACAATTACCAGTATCCACCAGAAGGTATAAAAGGAGGAATGGACACTCTGGATTGAGTTTTACATAGCTGGTAATAGATGCAAAAGCTCAAAACAACTGGAAGTCCCAGGCACTGATGGCTCATGGCTGGAATCCTAGCTGAGGATCTAGACAGATCTGAGGACTGTAATTCAAAGCCAGCTGGGGCAGAAAAGTCCATAATACTCTCAATTAACCAGCAAAAAGTTAGAAATGGATATGTGGCTCAAGAGGCAGAGTGCCAGCCTTTCCCAGAGAGAGCCAAAGAGATACCCTGGTTCTCAGTTCAATCCCCAGGGCCAGCGAGCATGCATACATATTCATTAGTACACACACACATGCACACATGAGCACACACACACACATGCACGCACGCATGTGCACACATACAAAACACACACATAAATTCAAACAAAAGATACTGTACTCTCCCGATTACATGTCATTATGCCAAAAGAATATACTTTAGAGACCACAGTATCCAAAGATGGTAAAAAGGTACCTCATCAAACAAACATATAATGTTTTCATGAGAATGATAGACGGATAATCGAGATCTGGAATGGGAAATCAAAATATTTGTTGTCTAAAATAGGAGGAGCTAAAGATGAAAGGCAGCATAGTTGTCTTCACAAATAGGGGCTCGTACCCAGTTTGATGAGGCCACAGGAGAGCTCCTGCTTGAATGACCCCTCAACTTTTCTGGAGGTCATGAGAGGGTGAGGGAGGATGTCATTCAATTTTTTTTCCTAACACCTCTACTTTCTTTTTCTCTGCCTAATGCAGTGATCTTGAGACCACAGCTGTGACCGTGGATGCCAAGAAATTGTTACTGTACCTTTACATCATTATCCTGGGCCTAATGGGATGGGTTCTGCCGAACTTCACTCCAGTTAGGAAAGGTGGGACAGGGCTAGAATGTGAGAATGAGAATGTATGGTACTGCCTAGGGGGCAACAATCTCCTACTTCTGTAACCAGAAACCCTCCATTCCACACAGTGAACCAAGAGAGGGGTACATCCAGTAGTCTTCTACTTCAAGCAAGATGGGTCAGGAGGTGAAAAGGTCATTACTGTAGGTATCTACAAATTCATTTCCTGGTGCTGATATACCAAATTATTAGAAACTTAACAGGAAAAAGAATCATTTATTCTGTCACAGGTCTGGAGACCAGCACAGACACATTCATACCACAAACAAAAATATATCCTCAATTCTTATAATCAGTTACCTTTGCAATTATGACTTCTTTCTTCAGAATCTTCATAGCATAATATTTGCCACTTGCTTTCTCACGAACCAAAATTACTTTCCCAAAAGTGCCTTTACCTAGTAGTTTCAAATAGTCAAAATCATTCATTGTCTGAAAAACACAAGTTAGAAAATCTGTTATAAATTATTTGAAACAGGAGCTGGGGATATAGCCTAGTGGCAAGAGTGCCTGCCTCGGATACACGAGGCCCTAGGTTCGATTCCCCAGCACCACATATACAGAAAACGGCCAGAAGCGGCGCTGTGGCTCAAGTGGCAGAGTGCTAGCCTTGAGCGGGAAGAAGCCAGGGACAGTGCTCAGGCCCTGAGTCCAAGGCCCAGGACTGGCCAAAAAAAAAATAATAATAATAAAAAAAATAAATTATTTGAAACAATCTGTTAGCATATATAAATGTGTGCATGTGTATATGTAATATCCACTCCATTTTTTTTTACCAACTTCTAAGTAACTATAAATAGAAAGAATCAGATTGCCACTGTCTCAGCAGTAGTCATGGATATTAAAAAAATAAGTAGTTCTCAAATACTGGACAAAACCATTTTGAAACTAGAATCTCTCAACAAATGAAAACTTTTAGTAGGTGGAAAAATTTCAGACTCAAATAGATTTAGTAATACTGATGCCCTTAAGACCATCATACACACTCATTCCTAAACATTAAAGGGACAGCAGGTTTTGAGGGAGGTACCTAAGAGTGTACTCCAACAAAATAAGAAGGGCATCCAAGAAAGAAAATACCCTAACAAACGTTGAGAACATCCTGGAGCTCAGTGAAAAGAAATCTAACAAAGATAGCAGTTGTGCCTCCTGAGAAAATGACTTGGTGCAATGGGTGGGCAGACAGCAATAGGAAATGTGTAGTGAATCTGCCCTTTTCCACTTTATTATTAGTCTATTGGAGTCAAACGATTTCTGAGATTTTGCAAGACATATATTCATTTTAACACAGTTCTTTGTCCATAATTTTGTTTTCTTCAAATATCAAGTTATAATGTTAGCCATTCAGTATTATATTGAGTTCAAAGAAAATGATAAGCAAAAAGGAAACCCATGTGGCTCTAAATATGGAAAATAGTAACAAAGCTAATATCATTTAGACAAATAAGAGGTAATATAATTTGTTAATATATTTAAAAAAATCAGAAAGCCAGGAACTAGTTGGCTCATACCTATAATTTTAGCTACTCGAGAGGCTAAGATCTAAAGATCTCAGGCAGACAATTCTGCAAGACTTTATATCTAACTAAGTGGCAGTTGTGAGTAAAAAGGCTGAGAAGTCCTAGTCATTGAGCTTAAGCCCCAGATACATACACACCCATCAAGGGATAAAAAGCATTTAAGGCAGGTAGTCTACTAAGCTGCTTTCCTTCTTTCCATGAAAAGGAAGACTAAACTTGAACACATACATACATATTCTCTACATATTCTCTCTCTCTCTCTCTCTCATTACCAACTTCTAAGTAACCATACATAGAATCAGACTGCCACTGTCTCAGCAGCAGTCATGGATATTAAAAATACTAAGTAGTTTTCAAATACTATACAAAATCATTTTGAACCTAGAATTAAATAGGGTAGAGTTGGAATAGCTTTTGAATATGACAGTATAAAATTCAAAGGATTAGATTAAATTGGGACTTGGTTTTAAAGTTATCAATTAAAAATTTGAAGTTAATGATGTACATGTGCACATATCTGCACAAATTGAACCTTCTTATCTCTAAGCAGGTAAGTAAAGCTAGATTGTGTTTTCTTTTTGAATAAGGAACCAGTTATGTTATACTGACTTAAGAGATACTCAGTTTTTTTTTTTAAAAAAAGGCTGTCTATAAAAGAAAACAAAAACTGTGTGCACATATCTTACCAAAATCAAGCATAAAATATCATTTTATGATAAACAAAAATTTTGCATTAAGGAAGAATAATTAAGTCTATAAAGCCATAACTGCTATTTCACTAAGTTCACATGTTTAACATGTGGAAAAGGAAGGGTTTCAATGCAGGCAGTTTAACTCCAAAGAGCTCTTAATACCAAATTTGGGGCTGAAAGTATAGCTTGTGCATACTTGTGTAGCATGCACAAGGCCATGGGTTTAATCTCTACCTCCTTTCCTACAAAACACTAAGAAAAAAAAAACAATTTTACATATAACACTTGGAATGTTTTTGCTTTCTCATCCAAAGACTCATTTACAACTTACCCTATATATATATATATATATATATATATTATACTATATATGGGCAAATAACATGTTGATATCTTTCAAAACTCCATCTTTAGAGTTAAGATACTTTATTTTTAATTAAGGAGAAGTTACTCTCATGTTTTTGTAGCAGTAAAAACATCTGTAATTTCCATTAAACATCAAGTGTTCCTTATTCTGGAGTGCCAAGGGAAGGACAGCCTTTTCTCGCTGGCTGGGGAGCAGCCATCATTTACCAGGCCACTCTCCCTGTGCCTAGTGCTGCTGGGTGGCCCAGCCCGGCGCAGGGAGCACTGGGGACCCTCTTCTACTTGGGCTTTCAGTGGAACACAGGATGCCAAATGCAAAAGGAGTAAAGCATTTAGAGAAAACATTTACTTCCAAGTTTATAAAAATGAAAACGAGGGGAAATGCAATTTATGATGTTGTTTGATAGCACATCACTGCTGAAGTATTACTGATCAATTATTTGGTTTTATAAATGACAGGCATTTTAGGATGATGTGGATAAAATAACTTGATACATACATATCCTAAGAAAACTGGAGGGCCTCCCTCTCAAATAGCAGTTTTTTGTTTCCTAGTTTTTGTTCTTGTTTCCACTTGCTGGAGTTCAAACAGCAGTTTATAATCTATTTTATGCAGACAAATGTGTTCAGAGCATTAAGATGCCACTGTCTTCTACCTTTCTTTTGTGGTGGGTTGTAGAAGCATCCATCTCTTCCTCTCCTATATTGTCAATCTGGGAAGTTGGACTACAATTCATTCTCTCCTCTTCTTGCCTCTGCAGTCTGTCTGCCACAGCCTGGATAGCTTCTGTCCATTCTTCCCTACAGAAAGAAAGAAATGAGATTCCCCATTAACTGAAGATGATGAATGATGGTAATCTTTCATAAGGATACTGTACTGAAATCAATAGCAAAAGTATATTACTGCACAGCTCCTTGTCTTCTTCCTCTCTCTTTCTTCTACTAGCCCAAAGAGAAAAGCATTTTCACTGTAGGTGTAAAGTCAGGTAGCATTTATTTGAAGGTATGTTAAGAGAAAAAAGTGAGGAATTTTAAAATCCAGTTAAAAGTCACTTGAAAGTACAGCTAAATTTTGTTTGTACATATCTTACCTATGAAGTAGGTTGGTCCTGAAAAGTTTGCTACAACATTTTTTTGCAAGTTTTGTTTACCACCTCAATCCAATATAGTCATTTTCAGGAACTTTATGTATGTGGCCCAACAGAAGTTCCAATACATGACTGTTTTCTTTTTATTATTATCATTAAGTAGTTGTTCAAAGAAGCTTCCATTTGACAAAGCAGTTTATAAATCTTGATCAATGTCACCACTTTCAACATGCTCACCCATGCCTCCCCTATTCACTCCATCTCTCACTCTTCTTAATTTTGTTGCATATACATTGAATTACTGACTGCATTCTCCCCCTACTCCTTTCTCCTTGACCTCACTCTACCCCTTTCAAGTAAGACATCCCTTCCTGAACTTTGATTTTGGCTTTCTAAGGAATTACATCATTTGATATCTCCCAGTTAATATATTTGTATACATTTGCATGCCACCCAATATATTTAATTACTTATAAGTTGATGAGCTAAATCTAGCTTCCACATATAAAGCATGCATCCTTCAACTCTCTTGGCATGATTACTTTACTTAGCCCAATTAGTAAGTGGGCTAATGAGCTAAAGAGAATGTTAGAAGTAAAACTGGTCAATATCTCCAGCCATAAAGGAAATGCAAATCAAAACACTGATATTCCACCTGACCCCAGTTAGCATGGCCATTATCAAGAAAACAGATGCTGGCAGGGATGTGGCCAAAAGAGAACCCTAATACACTATTGGTGGGAATGTAAACTTTGTTCAACCACACTGGAAAACAGTAAGGAGGTGCCTCAAAAAATTTAAACACATAACTACCCTATGATCCAGCAATCCCAAACCTGGGCATTTACCCAAAAGATTAAAAACCAGGATACAGTAAAGCCACCAACATAACCATGTTCATTGCAGCACTACTCATCATAACCAAGTTATGGAACCAGCCCAGATATTCTTTAATGAATGAGTGGATCAAGAAAATGTGATGTGTGTGTATATGTATGCATATACACACACAAACACATATACATACAATAGAGTTTTACTCATTCCTTAGAAACAAAGATATTGTACCAATACAAGATTTATAAAGGCAAACATTTTACTGTTCCCGTACCATTTTTCTTTCAATCTGTTAGAGCTCACTGATGTGTATAGGATTTGTATCTCCCTCACATTCTTGCCAGCATTTACTGTTTTTTTCTTAATGACAGTCATTCTGACTGAGGTGAGATGGTATCTAAATGATGTTTTGATTTTCATTTCCTTTATATGTGTAAGGATATAGTAGAGAACATTTTTTTTTCAGGTATTTACTGGCTATTTTTATTTCTTTTGACAAATGTCTAGCTGACTCTTTTCTCATTTACTAATTAGACTGTTTTGTGTTTTATATATTGTGGTATTTAGCTATACAGTCTGGATATACAGAGCTCAAAATCTTTTAGCTAATGACTATCTGGAAAAGATTTTTTTCCCACCCTATAAGTTTTCTTTACACTCCAGTAATTATTTGCATTGATGTGCAGAACCTTACTTTAATGTAATACTATTTTTCAGTCCTTCTTATTTTTTATGCAATTAAAGTCCTATTCATAAAGTGATTACCTATGTCTAAATTTTCAAGTGTTTTCCTCTAAGTTTCAGGTCTTACATTAAGATCTGTTTTGAGCTTATTTTTGTACAGGGTAAGAGATAGGAATCTAGTTTCAATGTTCAGCATGTGAATACTTAATTTTCCCACCAACACTGTTGAAGAGTCTGCCTTTTCTCCAATGTATATTTTCCTCATCTTTGTCAAAAATCAGATGGGTGTCATGTGAATTTATTTCTGGATCTTCTATTATATTACATTGGTCTACCTGTTGGTTTCTGTGCCACTAACCTGAAGTTTTTGTTACTATATACTAAGTAGTATAACTTGAAGTTGGGTATTGTGACACTTCCAGTATTGCACTTTTTGTGCTGGATTTCTCTGGCTATTCACCACCATCTTTTGTATCACCATGAGGTTTAGACTGATTTTTATATTCTATACTAAAGATCATATGGACATAAAGACAGCTTGCTAGACAGGTGTTCTGACTGCTGGGGCACACCTCCAGCCCTATTTCTGTCTGGCTGCTTTTGAGATGGTATCTCACTTCCTGCCTGAACCTGCCCCTGCACATGACAGGCTAATAAAGCCCTGAGTTCAAACCCTAGTGTTATCAAAAAAAAAAAGGTTGCCTTTACTTCTTAAAGCCTGCTGAGAAAAATGTATGTTTTGTAGACATCAGGTGAAATATTTTAAGGATGCCTTTAAGTACACATTATCTGTAGAGTCATTAAATCTGAAGTTTCCTTGTTGATTTTTTATTTTTTGAATCAGGATTATGAGAGTGGTATATTAAAGCAAATAATATATTGTTAGGGGTCTGCTTTTGCGCATGCGTCAATACTGGGCTTTGTGGGCTGGGGATATAGCCTAGTGGCAAGAGTGCCTACCTCGGATACACGAGGCCCTAGGTTCGATTCCCCAGCACCACATATACAGAAAAAACGGCCAGAAGCGGCGCTGTGGCTCAAGTGGCAGAGTGCTAGCCTTGAGCGGGAAGAAGCCAGGGACAGTGCTCAGGCCCTGAGTCCAAGGCCCAGGACTGGCCAAAAAAAAAAAAAAAAAAAAAAAATACTGGGCTTTGAACTCAGGGCCTTACATTCTTGCTTGGCTTTTTCAATCAAAGCTAGCACTCTACCACTTGAGTTAGACTGTCCAAGTCCACTTTTTTTTTTTTTTGGTTGTTAAATTGGAGATATAGTCTCTTGGACTTTTCTGCCTCAGTTTGCTTTAAACAGTGACTCTAAGACCTTGGCCTCCTGTAGTAACTAAGATTATAAGCATGAGTCACTGGTGTATTGTGGATGGGAGTGGGATGTCTATCTTGCTTTTAGGTCCTGTAGTCTTTGTTTTATGTAACTACATGTGTTAACATTTGATAATATTTACAATTTTTATATCTTCCTGATGGTTTTTTTTTTTTGTTTTGTTTTGTTTTTTTTTGGCCAGTCGTGGGCCTTGGACTCAGGGCCTGAGCACTGTCCCTGGCTTCTTTTTGCTCAAGGCTAGCACTCTGCCACTTGAGCCACAGCGCCGCTTCTGGCCGTTTTCTGTATATGTGGTGCTGGGGAATGGAACCTAGGGCCTCGTGTATCCAAGGCAGGCACTCTTGCCACTAGGCTATATCCCCAGCCCCCTGATGGGTTTTTATATCAAGTGATCACTGTGTTTTCTACATAATTTTCGTTTGAAGTCTGCTTTATCAGTTAGGAGTATAAATACTCGGCTGGGCTGCATTTGCTTGCAATATCTTTTCCCATACTTGTCTTTGTCAGTGACGTACATTTTCTTGGAGGCAATAAATGCATTAAGGTGTATTTCTTGTTTTTAATCTAACTTTTGGTTGAAGAGTTAACACTAGTATCACTTGAGTTATTACTGAAAGGTATGCAGTAACTATTGGTATTTTGCTTTTGTAGTATTTTTATTTCTCCCTGCTAAACATTTGTAAAACTATCTAGTAAGATTTATTTCCTAGATGTTCATGGTTGTGTTTACCTTCATCTTTTGTATGTAGGATTCCTGTGTCTTCTGTAGTACTGGGTTGTTGTTTTTGTTGGGGGGGGGTATGAATTCCTTTGATTTGTATACATCATATTTTATTTCTTCCTCAATTATTAAGGTGAGCTTTCCTAGACACAAATAATATAGGTTGGTAGTTATTTTCTTTTGAAAATTGAAATGCATTATTCAATGCCTTCCTTGATTTTACAGTTTATGTTGAGAAATCTGCGGTTATTCTGATGGGTTTACATGTATGGGTGACTTGGTGTTTCTTTCTTGCAACTTTCAATATTTTTTCATTGCTCTGTATGACTGACAATATGACCATAAAATTGCCTGAAAAGTTCTTATTTCATCTTCTCTGTTTTCCTAAATGCCTCCTGTACCTGGATAACCAGCTGTTTCTCAAGATTTGGGAAGTTTTCTGCTATAACCGTTAAATTTCTTTTCCTTTTTTGTGTTTTTATTTTTCTGGTAACTGGGGTGGGGGGGTAGGGTGTTAACCCAGGACCTGGGCTTGAACTCTCCCTGAGCCTCTTTGTGCTCAAGGCTAACGCTCTATCACTTGAGCCACAGTACCACTTCTGGCTTTTCCTGAGTAGTTTATTGGAGATAAGAGTCTCATAGACTTTCTCGGCTGGGCTGACTTTGAACTGTGGTCCTCAGATCTCAGCCTCTTGAGGAGCTAGGATTATAGGTGTGAGCTACCACAGCTTGGCTAAATTTCTTTTCTATGCTTTCAGATCTCTGTTCTTTCCTTTACAGGCATGAGCCACTGGTGCCGGGCATGAAGTTTTTTTTCTTTTGTTTTGTTTTGTTTTTGCTAAGCCACCATAAGTCTTAACTGGCAGTAAGTTTACAGAAAATCTCCAAATACTAGATTTCTAATGAATACAGAAAGGCATACTGCAATGTCAAAAATAAATATGTTATTTTTCATTTTTACTTGAATGACTTTTTTCTACTATTCATAAAAATAAACAAAAACTTATGCAGAGTATAGTATGATACTGTAATAACAGCACATGTTTTTAGTGCTTAAGCTCCAGCTCGAGTCTAGCTTTATAAATATAAATGGCAAAGCAAATCAAGCTTGAATAAGATGCTGTCAGTTTACTGGAAATAGTATTCTCAAAGAATTTATGTTTATGGGAGTGTTCCATTCATTCAGCCAGTCAACAATTATTTCTGTGGTCAGGTATTGGACTGTATGCTTGATAAAGAAAGAAAAAAGACAGGAAGGAAGAAATAATCCTTACTGTTAAGAAATTTACAGGCTGTTTCTAGAATCAAGTAAAAATGGAGCTGAATGCTCATGGCTCATGCCTGTAATCCTTGCTACTCAGGAAGCTGAGGCCTGAGGTTCATAGTTCAGACAGAATAGCCTGTGAGACTCTTATCTCTAACCTCATAAAGCTGGAAGTGGGATGTGGCTCAAGTCGTGGAGCCCCAGCCTCAAGTGAAAAGTTAAAGGACAGTGCTTAGTTCCTGAGTTAAAATCCTAAAACTAGTGCATGCATTCACACACACCCATGAGGAAGTACAAATGGCCAAAAAAAAAAAACATGAAAAATGATCAATATTCCTGGCCATAAAGGAAATGCAAATCAAATAACACGAGATTTGTCACTCCAGTCAGAATGGTCATCAAGAACATAAATAATAATAAAATGCTGATGAAAATGTGGGGGAAAAGGAATCCTAACCACCAACACTGTTGGAAGGAATATAAACTACTGGAACCAACATGGAAATTAGTATGGAGATCCCTCAAATAATTAAAAGTAGAAGTATTCTATGATCCAGAAATACCACGTTTGCTGTTTATCCAAAGAAACACGAATCAGGAAGAATAGAGATATCTTCACAAGATTGTTCACCACAGCACTGTGCAGAGTAGCCAAGCTATGGAGACAATCCTATACATGATGAATGCATCAGGAAAATACAATATACCTATACAATGGACTATTATTCACAAAGAAAGAAATTATATCATTTGCAGGTAAATAAAGGGATCTGAAGACCTCATACTTAGTAAGCCAGGTTCAGAAGGAAAAAGATCATGTTTTTATTCATATGTGGATGCTAGACCTAAAAGATAAACACATATGTAAACACATACAGGAATATATGTGATCTGATTAAAGTACATGATATGTGAGATACCATGGTAAAGTTCCTTTGAGCAATTTACAAAAACATTAACAAAAATGAGTATTGTGAAACTGAGACATGTCTGATCTAGGATGTAGCTACTAGTGAGGCAAACAGAACAGTAAATTATGCTGAAACTGTTTGGGAAGGGGGAAAGTGAAGAAGTAATGAAGGAAGTGACTGAAAAGGAATTGAGCATCTACAGGTCGTAAATCTTAAAAAAGGAAAGGGAAAGAAAGACAAGGCAAGGGAGAAAGGAACAGAGGGAGGGACGGAGGGAGGGAGGGAGAAAAGGAGGGAGGGAGGCTGCTTACTTAGACAAATAACACAGTCATGACTCTTGTATGACAGACACAGATAGACACCTACTAATCAGTACAGACAGGGAGTCTTATCTACCTAGTCTACAAAAGTCAGGTTTTGTGGGAAAATTGTCATTTTAGATCTGAAGGACGGATGGGAATTAACCCAAACATGATTATTGAACTCGTTACATGAAAAGGTGCATTGCAGAAGAGGGGCAGGAAGTAGAATGGAAGTCAGTATCAATATTGGAAGCATAGAAAAGAAGCTATTATCATGCTAAACTCTGGTTACAGAATGACAATTATGAGTAATTTCTGAATCTTTTCTATGTTTCTTTTCTGTATTTCCTAAGGTAATCAAGCATTACACTAGAATTATTATCAAAATAATGTTTTAGAAGGAAAAAAATAACTTTAGGTAGGTCTAGGATTGTAACTCAATGGTAGAGCATTTGCCTCCTATGTGCAAAATCCTATGCTCCATCCTTAGCTCTGCAAAAAAGAAAAATAAATAAATAAATAAGTGCATGTTTCCATTTAAGAGTTGTAGACTTTTTTGACTTAATTAAAATCTTAGAAGACTATTATAAGAAAAGTTTAATTTACCCATTTGAAAATGAGGCACTGAACTTCAACAACTAAGATTCTATACAATAACCTCTGTGTGGAAAAGTCATCTTGTGTTTGCAGTCCTTAGTGTGAGTCCACCAGGTAAGAGTAGTAAGTCAGAACTAGAGGAAGGGAAGGTGTAGTGAAGTGTAATGAAGAGGATGGAATAGGACCCTGAAAGCCAGTGAGCTGGAGGCCAATGTGCTACAGCCATGCTAATCAGTCCTAATGCTCCCCTCCCCCACATGGAGCTAGACCAATCACACAAGGCTGGTCCACTCTGAGCACACACTTGGATTAACAGAAAAGGGCACATTATTTGAAACTTGTGACTATCCTATTTTCCTTAGAACTCAAAATAGGAATATAATCAAGTCTATGATTTAAGAAAAAGGCAGTTTGGGAAATGTTCTACTTTCTCTGAAGAATTATATCTTATGCTCAGCAGTTCTGGTTTAGTATTTTGCAAGCTCTGATTATTTTTGTATGCTATGTGAAACACAATGGTATAGTTGTAATGACTTCAACTACAAACACATCATTATATTGTTGCTCTTGCACAACATGGATAAAATAAGTCTCTTACCTTTCCTCTGGAGTATCGACATGAAATGTTCGCTCTATAACAGTGGTCCACTGTAGACATCTGATTATAAATGTGTTTGGCTTTGGTCTTTCTGTTTTCATTAACTGGCATTCTAGAAATAAAACAAAGAATCTCTTTAAATATGTATGTACTTAAGCCATGAAATAAATGGTTGATAACTACTGAGTGCTATTCTACACAAACCTTAGTGTAGCCTCACAGCTTTCTATGGATGTCTTAGAATTCTTCCCCCCTTCCACTGAAACTATTCTTTCCAGTTTTTGATGGCTAATTGGATATAAAAGCACTATAAGGAATTAAAGTAACATCTCAAAAGATGTATATTTTGAACACCATACCTAAATGTGGTTAGAATAGTATGATTTAAGGAATTTCTTAGAATTGGAGGTATGACTCAGGTGGTAGAGTGAAAGTGTGAGACACTGAATTCAAGTCCTGGTCTTGAACCACAACAACAAAAAAAAGGGACTTCTCAAACCTACAGTTTTAAAAGATATTTAAAATATTATACTGTCAGATTTCAAGTGGTTGTAAGTTCTGGTAATTTTCAAAGCTGTCAAAGATGACAATAAAATTAGTTTAATTGTCACTTTGTGTAGGGGGTGGGGTGGGCGGCTAGGGTTTGAACTCAGAGCCTGAGTGCTCTCCCTGAGCAGTTTTTGCTCAAGGCTAGGCACTCTACCACTTGAGGCAGAGCTCCACTTCTGGCTCTTTCGGGAATTAATTGGAGACAGTAGTGTGTTACATGGGGTTCCTTGTGTGGGCTGATTGTGAACTCCAGTCCTCACATATCTCCTGAGTAGCTCAGTTTATAGGCATGGGACATCCATGTTCAGCCTTAATTGTCATTCTTTTTTTTTTTTTTTTGGCCAGTCCTGGGCCTTGGACTCAGGGCCTGAGCACTGTCCCTGGCTTCTTCCCGCTCAAGGCTAGCACTCTGCCACCTGAGCCACAGCACCGCTTCTGGCCGTTTTCTGTACATGTGGTGCTGGGGAATCGAACCTAGGGCCTCGTGTATCCGAGGCAGGCACTCTTGCCACTAGGCTATATCCCCAGCCCCTTAATTGTCATTCTTAAACAGACCATGGAAAAGAACTATTTAGAAAAGAATAAAGCATTTGTATTTCAGTATGGCATAGTTTAGAGATGTATTAAAATAACAACAGAATAACCAAAGTACTCTGTACAAATCAACCATTTTGAACAAAGCACTATGCAAGATACTGGGCACATAAAATGAGGAAGAATCTGGAAGTTTATAGAACAACCATATTCTACTACTTATCATTTCACTAGCTATAGTTAATCAGGGTTTCTAATAACTCTAGTCTAACAAAATATTCCATGTAATTATAAACAACCCAGATTTAATAGGTCTTAGCACCAATTATGTTAAATGAAGTAAGTCAGACTCAGAGACACAAAAGGTATATATTTTGTCTCACATGTGGAAGTTAAATATGTTACAAATATGAAAACATATACAGGGCATAGATATACAAACAAATCGACTATAGTATGGTAGGTGCAGGGTAGGATTTCTCTGGTGTAACTTCTTTGAACAATGAACTTAAAGTTTAACAAAATGAATATCAGGAAGCTGAAGCATGTTTTATCAGAAAAGGGTGAGAAAAAAGGGAGGAAGGTAGATGGAGAGAGGAAGGGTGGATGAATACAGTCATAATATTCAATGTACATATGTAAAATGGAACCAGGTAAACTGAGGGGGTGGGTGGGGTTGGGAGAGATGGGGGGGCGTGAATGATGGAAAGGGAAACTGATCAAGATGCATTGTATTCATAAGCTGACATGTTAAATTGAGACGTCTGTGTAAAACTACTTACAAGTAAGGGAAAAAAAAGGAGTCAGATGCCTTATCTTAATGAGAGGAAAACAGGTAACAAAAAAAAGTCAGTTTTATCACTTGCTAATAACATCTATAGAAACTAGCTATATCAACATTGGATTCACTTATTCAAATAATTTATTTACATAAATCTATGTAAATATTATTTTGCTTTCAAACTTAGGTACTTTAACATATCAGAATTAATTAAAAAACCAAGGAGCCCAATTCTCTGGGAAGTAATGCTCTTGAACTATAGAAATACCGGCTTGGCACAGCTAGCCCTTTGACGGGAAAGCTGAGTTTTGCAAGGCAGAACAACTGGGGGAATACTCTGCAAAACCACACCTCTGCTTCTTGGCATTGAAGTCAACAGAAAAGTAGTCTGTGGGGATTCACTTCCAGAGCACTTTTGCTTTGGGTATAGGAGAGAAACAGAGAAACAGAGACAGAGACAGAGACAGAGAGACACAGGGAGGGAGGGAGGGAGGGAAGCAGAGAACCCAGGAAGAAAACTGTGGAGGATATAATCAAAAGCCAATGCTCTTTGAAGGTGAGAGGCCTCGTGAAACAGGATGAAAATGATATCTTGGAGTCTTTGTCACCAATACTGCTATTGTCATAGTTGTAGTGAATGAAAAGGTAAAATATCTAGAAGTTTAAAAAAAAAAGCTGAATTTCTTTTTTTTTTTTGGCCAGTCCTGGGCCTTGAACTCAGGGCCTGAGTACTGTCCCTGGCTTCTTTTTGCTCAAGGCTAGCACTCTGCCACTTGAGCCACAGCGCCCCTTCTGGCCATTTTCTGTATATGTGGTGCTGGGGAATTGAACCCAGGGCCTCATGTATAGGAGGCAAGCACTCTTGCCACTAGGCCATATCCCCAGCCTGAATTTCTTAAGTGCATTTTCTCAACATTTATTTCTGTCAACGTGCTTTCAATAAATGGATTTCCAATAAAAATACCTTACCGTGAATCATGTTTTAAATTAATACCCATTAGATTGAAACCTTATAAAAGAAGCAGTTACTAAGACATACAAGTGGTAGCTAAAACATACTAAGATAAAAAAAAAAAAAAAAAGCTCTATCTTGGGGTTTGTGGCATGAAGAAACAACCACAAGTAAAAGAACTATATCCAAATATGAACTGGTTGTGACTTTAAATCGCCACGATAAAACAAATGACTAGGAATTAGTAAGTGGAGACATGAATATCTCCCACAGCTCTGTGAAATGGAAAGAGGATGTCACAAAGGTTCTACTTCACATCACCGTGGTCTGGAGACTCCTTGTTGAAGCAGATTCTCAAGAGCATGATAGTTAATCAGTAGGCTAGCCAACACTTCTATAGGAGAATATGTTCTTTTTTTTTTTTTCAAATTTTTATTATCAAACTGATATACAGAGAGGTTACAGTTTCATATGTTAGGCAGGAGAGTATGTTCTTTTTCATTAGGTAAAGAGTCCCAAAACAAGTCAAGTCAATTTAAGTATGAGCAAGTGTTACAGAGATTTTTTTAAAGATAGTAGCCAAAAGTTTGTAATTTCTGAAATCATTTAATGCACATGGATTGATAGTGGTTCTTACATTAACTGTAGCTAACTTTTATTATAAGGTGTAATACCTTTTGGTATTTGCTCACTGGTACTGCCGTTAGACTGTTATACAAGTTAAACTCCTAAACAACTCGAAATAAGAACTAAATTTCAAACATTTTGCTTACTTTACACTATTCTGAACCACAGATGACCAAGTTTGTTTGAAACTGTAATTACTCTGCAAATGTGAAAGCCAATTAACAGTACTGCAAGATGCCAGATCAAAAAAATACACATACCCATAAGAAATATTTGGTGATCATATGTTCAGATTTTATTAAAAAGTTAAAGATTTCACTGCAACCTCTTTAACCTTTTAAATGTTAACCTTATCTTTAAAAATAAATTTTATTATAAACATGGAAAAAGTATGATGTAAAAAAGTGTAATATATTCCTCTTGTAATTATAACTTACAATTAACAACGAAATAACCTAAATCTTAAGCTATAGTAATCACAAATCAAGCTTCATTTTAAGTTCCTGAACATAAGACTATTTGATATTCTTAAAGGCCTGTTCAAAGTTCTTAAAAGGGAAAAAAAAAGTATTTGTGCATTGTGTCATTGTATTTGTGTGACTGCAGGCCCTTGCATTTGTTAGGCAAGTATTCTACCACTTGAGCCATGCCTCCAGCCCAAGAATATCAAGAATTGCACTTTTGGTGGTACAAGGGTTTTGAGCTTCAGGCTTCCTGCTAGCTAGGAAGGCACTCTACAGCTTGAGCCATACCTCAGCCCTCTTTCTTCTGTTTCATGTTTTCACTACAGAGGGACAAAAGTATGCCAAGCCCAATTAAGACTCAAAACATCAACCTTAAAGACACTTCATTTGAGAGTGCTCAGTATGTGCAGACACTGCTCACAGAGAAGTTCCTAAATGGTTCTTGTTTAATC
The DNA here is from genome assembly GCF_023159225.1 of Perognathus longimembris pacificus. NCBI lineage: Eukaryota > Metazoa > Chordata > Mammalia > Rodentia > Heteromyidae > Perognathus > Perognathus longimembris. Next base: position 65,995,987 of record NC_063171.1, read on the forward strand.
CAGAGCACAGACCTCTCATCCATTTTATAAACAATCAAATTTGTAAGATTCAAACAAGCTAAGTAACTTGCCCCAAATACTCAGCTTGTAAGAAACTGTCAAAATTTACTCCAGGTCAAAAACTTCGTGTTCTTCTGAAAAAAAGTACAGTAGGAGGAAAACTTCTTTTCAAACTTAGTAGCCTCTGGAAGCAAGTCTTTCTTCTACACTTTTCTAGTAGTTTCACTGTGCTTAGCCATTCTCTCACCCATGACATCTTTTCCCTGTGAAGAAATTCAGGAGTTTTCCCCAGTTGGCAACGTGGGGGTGTGTTTGCTCCTGGCTGTGATCACCTATTTATAGAGAGGCTTATCAATGGACACAGAGTAAGCTGTAAATGTAAACAAGAATTACCCAAGATGCAGAGTCAAGGCCTATCTTTAAGCAGCTGTCTTGAATGCTGCTTCCCCTTTTTAGTCTCCTCTTCTTCCTCTTCATTTCACTAACTCAAAATCATCACATATATGAGGGTCCTTTGTTACCTGTTTACTTGATCAGTGAGGTAAGTGGTAGTCTTTCCTTCTTGTTAGATATTTTCTTTCTTCTCACCTCCACTTTTGTTGCACTTGATGTTCATGACTGATTTTACCAGGGAAGTTTTACCAGGCACTAGCCATCATTTAGTGTTTCTTGGGGGATCTTCTTCCAAATGGAGCTATTCCCATAGGCTCCAACCTTTGTGCTGTGTCTTTATTTTGTGATAATTTTCCCCTTAGTAAATATGGAAAATCATTGAGCAAATAATTTATTACATCCCTGAAGAATGCCAGGGGAAAATCCAAATAAAACAAAGTCTTGATATTTCCTGAAAGTTGGATTTTACTGAGAAGATGACTGGTCAAGCAATAAATAGGCAAAACAACTTATAACACAATAGGTGCTTGTTAGTACCATACTATGAAAAAAATGTATGAAGGACAAAGAATCAGGGTGACAAGAATATTGTATTATTTTAGAAAGACTAGAAATGCAGAAACGATAGATACCTGGAGAAGAGTGATTTGAGCAGTGCTATGAACCATGCTTGGAGGAGCCCAAAGTCTTGTTCCAAAAACAGCAGGACACCCAGAGAGATGATTGAAGTTGGTTAGGAAGTGGTAAGAGATGGAATTATGAAGACTCCCAGTGAGGACATACTTATTCTATATTGGAGAATGGAGCAGTGCCCATTTTTTAATTGCAAATAAAGGCTATTAAGATTTCTTCTACTACACAGTGGTGGGGTAGAACCAGGGCCCTGTTCATGAGGCAAGACAACCAGAACTAAGCTACACCCTATCCCATTTAAGATATTTAAACAGGAGGGGTTGGGAGGAGAAATATCATCAATGAGCTGGTAAAGATTAGTATATGAATCAGGAAGGCTCTCTGAGGCTTCTAGACAGCTGTTGCCTGATGTTTGATGACTCTCAAACCTATTTCTCTAGTCCCAGCCCCTTATGTGGCAAAACTGGTGTCTCTCTTTAGAGTCCTTCATTACCTTATTCTCAACATACTAAAAGAGTTTCGTGTGTTTGTGGGTTTTATATTTTCAAGTTGAAAATTTTGATACCAATGGTTTTTCTTTTCACTTTATTCCTCTATCATTTTTCAAATCACCCAAGAAACACTTTTGCAGTCACATTTGACTTACCCCTCGCTTCCAATCCACAGGGCCAAATCCACAACACTCACAATAACAGTTCTTTCCTATGTCTCTCCCAGCCATCACTTCTTTTCACTGCTAACACCAACCCTGGAACCTGGGTTCTCTGATCTGGATCTCTAAACGGCCTCACAGATGGTATCCTCTCTTCCACCTTCTGCTTCCACAAGTCGGCCTACATACTACTAGCCAGATTAGTCTTTCTTATCAAATTCTTATTCCATCTATCATCCTTCTACAAAATATTCTACTCTATGCAGGACAACGTTCAAATGCCTTAGTCTAACTATTTAAATGATTGATTCATAAGCAAGCACTATCCTTGAAAACAATGAGACTATTTTTCATCACTGAGAACTATGAGGACATTCTGCTAATAAAGATGTCTCTTCAGTATCCTTTAAAAATTCCAATTATATTCCTCCTATCCCATGATTTGGGGATTAGACTCAGGACCTTACAGAAGCCCCTTATCATGATGTTATTATCTCCAGTCTTTTCCTGAATTAGTACTACCTTGGGAATTTAACTCATGTTGTTTTCTTCACCTGAAACTTCTGTCCTCTTTATCTATATCCTAGTTATTTTAGATTTTCTCTAATTTTCCCACTCTAAACTCCCCACCCCATGAAGATCTACTGTGCTGTGCATCTTATGTGTTGATAGAATAGTTTATGTTATGATTCTGTTTCGTTGGGATCTCCCTAACTATACTGTAGCTCCATGAAATTTGGAAAAAATTCTCATAGGTTCTTTTTAGTCCTCACAATGAAGTACACACAGACTGAATCTTAAAAAAAAAAAAAGATTTTAGAGTGTTTCAGGTACAATACAATTTATCATAACTAATAACCTCAGTATTTTAAGGTTAATTCTTTTAAAAATAGAAGTTATTTTATGACCTCTTTCCATCTATAAACTTTATATGAAAGTGTTTCTTGGTCAAAAGATCATTTAAGCCAGGGAATCTGAGATCAAATCTGGGCAAAAGGATGAGACCCTAAAGAGTGAAAACAAACACAAGGAAGGAAAACAGAAATGAAAAGGAAAAGGAAGGAAAGAGGAGGGGAGTACAGACTATACAGACAGGATGGGGGAAAATAAGGAACAGGAAAGGAGGAAAGAAGGTGGAAAGAATGTGCTTTAAACTTGTGTATGTGTATGTGTGTGTATGTTTATGTAAGCCTCAAGAGCATAATTTGAAAAGAAATATATTTAAATCCTACCCTATTCCGATAGTTCACACCTATAATCCTAGCTACTCAGGAGGCTCAGATCTGAAGACCATGGTTCAAAGCCAACCCAGGAAGGAAAGTCCATGACACTCTTATCTCCAATTATCCACCAGAAAACATGAAGTGACACTGTGGCTCAAGTGGTAGAGTGCTAGCCATGAGTTGAAGAGCTCAGGAACAGCGCCCAGACCTAGAGTTCAAACCCCATGACCAACAGCACACACACACACACACACACACACACACACACACACACACACACACATCACATTCTTCATTTCAGAGCATCAGTTCTAACACTTAACCCTTCTTTGTCTAGAGAAATATTTAATTTATGGAATAAAGTTTTTTCCTTTGCAGAAAATAGAAAGTAAACAGTAGACCCATATATGCAGAGTAACACATAGCATTAATTAAACAATGAATTTTAAAGGATTATAAACAAATGGAATAATGTCATTAGAATTATATAAGAGAGCCAAATAGTCATTACTAGGATCTGACCTCCCGAGAAAGCTGCCAGAAACTTTAAGACAAAAGAATAGATGTTTTCCTTTTGTCCTTGAGTATTTACTACAGTTATTTTAGACAAGAACACAATCCACTTTATAAAGTTCACAGACAGTTAAATGAAGAGATTGTTTAGAATAACCAGCTCATTGTTCATCTCTACAATTCAAAAGTAAATTTAATCCCAAATCTTTACCAATTATAGGTCAGTAAAGAAATTGCTTTCCATTGTATTCGTGTCAAAACTTCTTAAATAGGGGCTGGGGATATAGCCTAGTGGCAAGAGTGCCTGCCTCGGATACACGAGGCCCTAGGTTCGATTCCCCAGCACCACATATACAGAAAACGGCCAGAAGCGGCGCTGTGGCTCAAGTGGCAGAGTGCTAGCCTTGAGCGGGAAGAAGCCAGGGACAGTGCTCAGGCCCTGAGTCCAAGGCCCAGGACTGGCCAAAAAAAAAAAAAAAAAAAAAAAAACTTCTTAAATAATTATCTAGTATGCAATTATTTTAGTATATTATCAGTTACTTCACCACAACATTAAGACTTCACATACATGCTGGGCATGATGGCTCACATGTTTAAACCCAGTTATTCAGATAGTAGTGATGGAGAGAATAGAAATTTCAGCCTTGCCCTCTTAAAAAAGTTAACAAGGCCCTGTCTCAATTAATAAGCTGGTGATGATGATGCTTATCTGTAATCCCAACCAAAGGGGATGTCTCAATAAAAATGTGATCTTACCGGTAAGATAAGTAAAGCAAAAATGACTGGGGCACAGTTCAAGTGGAAGAGTACCTATCTAACAAGCACAAGGCTCTGAGTTCAAACCTCAATATAAAAAAAAAAAAAGCTCTAGATACATTACTTCTCATATAATCTTCTCGGTAAAGTTTTACAGCATTTTTCATCATGTCTAGTTTATGATTTTTTTAGTTGTTTAATCTCTTATTTGCCATCTATACACCTAATATAGGACTAATAACCAGAATGTACAGGTGCTCAAAAATGTTAAAACTCCCCCAAAGAGTCAGTAAGCCAACTAATAAATGGACAAAGAAGCTAAACAGACACTTCTCAAAAGAAATTCAAATGACTAATAGATTCAGAAAGAAATGCTCAACATTCTTTGCCATCAAGGAAATGTAAATCAAACAATACTTAGATTCCATCTCACTCCAGTCAGATTGGCCACCATCAAGAACACAAGCAAACGGGTGCTGGTGATGATGCAGAGGAAAACCACCCAACACACTGCTGGTGGAATATAAGCTGGTGCCACCACTATGGAAATCAGTATGGAGGCTCCTCAGAAAACTAATTACAGAACTACCTATGACTCAGTACTATCACTCTTAGGCATTTACCTAAAGGAATGTGAGTCAAAATATAACAGAGATACCTACACACCCATGTTTACCACAACACTAGTCACAGTAGCCAAGCTATACCTACCTTACAAGCCCACCTATCCTACAACTGATGCATGGACCAAGAAATTGTGGTATATGTATATACAATGGGATGTTATTTCAGACATGGAGAAGGATGAAATTATGTCATTTGCAGCAAAATGGACAGAGCTGTTTAAAAAAAATAAAAAAGCAAAACCCTATTAATGGAAGTGAGCCAAGCTCAGAACAAAGGTTGCATGTTCTCTTTTATATGTGGATATTAGACCCTAAATGCAAACATATATGTATGAGCATGCATGTGTATACACACATGCAATAATAATAATAATAATAAAATGGTGTGTGGGATCAACCTAGCTAAGAACATAATATTCTCAGGTAGGAGGCCTACCATGTAAAATCACTATGAACAATCACAGGCATCATAACAAAAGAATTATCATGTTCAAACATGTCTAAATTGAGGTGTGGAAAGTGGTGGGGTGGAGAGTGAATTTGGTCATGATATTCTATGTACATATATATTCTATGTATATATGTATAAATGGAACAAGAAAACACGTAGAGACTGGTTGGGGAAAAGAGGCAAGTGAGAAGGATGAAAGCAGTAGCTCTGATCAGGATACATTATATCCATATACAAACATGTTAAAATGAAACACCCTGTACAAACAATTTATGCTAATAACAATTTAAAAAGTCATTCATTTAAAATCATCAAGCAATATAACTTGAGTCATAAATTAGGCTTTCTAGCTCTAAATTTTTCACTCATTTCTATCACTGCTCGCTGTCTTAAAAATGTTCCTTGCTTGTAAGAGAGGAAATAAAGTTTTATTTCTTTATAACAAGCTTCATATATTTCATTAGCTATTTGAGACAAATAAACTGAAATAGTTGACATGTACAGTACTGAAATATATTTTCACCCAGAGAAAACTCCCACAAATGACCAAGCTTGTTATTTAGTACTCATGCACTGAAAACAACTGCTATTAACCTTGAAAAAAATAATTACTACTAACAATTAAAATAAAAAAATCCCATTTGGAAGTTATCTCTCTGTCATTATGACATTATTTGAACGAGGCTGAGAGTACATTCAAAATATTTATTGGCCAAAATATTAAAATCTACCATGAGTTAACATATAATCAGAGTTTCTGGAGTCTAATATCAGAATTATGCAGATTTGTTCATCTAAGCCAACTTTGTTCCTTAGTCATATAAAAAATTTAAGAGTAAAGAACCATTAATGGGAAAGGAATATAGATAACTCTGTAAGATCAGAGAAATTTCAAAAGATTTTTTTGAGGTGAACAGTGAGTATGGAACTAATACAGTTTGACAAATATAAAATATCAGAGTTTTCTATGTGACCTTTAAAAGGAAGAGCTCATATGAAATAATAATGTACACTAAATCATAAGAAAACCCTACAGAAACAAACTTTTATCAGTGTGCTCTAGGAAGTAATAACTGTTGCTAGTTGGGCAACTCAATTATCATGAACTATTCTGGCATGTTTCAAAAGCACTGGCATTTTACAAACATAGAAAATGTCTAAAAATGCAACTATAGTAATAGATTCTGAGTGCATGGGTTGGGGTTGAGGGAGAAAGACAATGACAAATTGGTCCAAAAGGACACTGAGACTTTATAGTTGGAAGACCATTGTGCTGACAATTAGTAACAGAGGAAGCAGAGTACAAAACAAATGAATGAAAAAGGCTGAACTTGCAATGAAAGACCTTATTATAGTGCAGAGACATCATTGTAATAAAGAGGCAATGTACTCTCCTCTGCAAAACTTCCAAACAGGCACACCACTCTTTTCTCTTTCCCTGTGTTTCCTTTTTGTCATTAGCATCTGCTTGATTATGCACTAGTTCCAACCCAGAGCAATTCCTCTACATCTCTAAACTCCAAAGTTGGAAGGCCTGCTTCCCCCCACTCTGGCCTTAGGCCACATTTAACAGTATGGAAAAATATAACAAACGCCTTTTAATTAATAAAGATATAAAGGAGGAAAACCAAAGATAGCGATTTAGTGTTGACAATTAAAAGCAGAAACACAATGTGATCTTTGAGTCTAATTTGTTAAAAATGAGATGATTTTATAGTCAAAATTATCCAGATGATCTTAACCTCTAAAAAGTAGTGTTTGTACTATATTTTGTTATGTATAATTAGAAGACCAGTGCCCAAACTGTCATATACTAGTGATTCTTCTGTATTAAGCTTCAGTTTCTCCAAACAGAAGTAACCAAAACTCTGAAATATATCTTAATGTACTAGACAGAACAACAAGATATGACCCAGGATACTGACAAACTAGACACACAGAAAGTCCATACCTTCTAACTGCTTATCCTAGAACAGCTTTCACCCAAGACCCTCAAGCAGTTAGATAAAATTTAGTTAGGTAGGAAGACAAAAAAAAAAAAATGCTAGGCTCAATGTCCGAAAACCTGTGGGCTTTGTTAGCTCCATCTCTTAGGATATATTCTAGGAAATTCCTTGAGCTAATTTCTCCAACTATAAAAGATAATTTCCCTGCAAAGATGTTAAACATTAATAGCATTATGTATATAGTAACGATAGTATTATGTGTATATAACATCCAAGTGCTCAACAAGTGGTGATTTACTATTAGTACTTCTCAACACGCTGAATAATTAAAGAAATTACTGTCGGCCGCTAAAAGCCAAATTACTGAATTTTAGAAGAAAGGTCTTTAGAGAGCCTTCAATATCCTTTACATATGAAAAAACGGAGCCTCAGGATAGTTTCCTTACCAGCTCAAAACTGGCTACCACATCCATACCAGCTCTGCTTCAGCACAAGTAAATTCCACTGTATACAAAAGAAACTATTAAGCCACTGTGCACAACACCTGGCCCACCTCTCTGTTACTGTGAGTATGGCCTCTCCATTTCCTGAAGAGAGTTGTCATCTAACTCACCCACGACTGAATGCATCAAAGCCAGGTATCAGGCCAGAGCTGTGTGTGTGCACACACACTTCTGTCTCTCTACCATGACTGGGGCTTGAACTCATGGCCTGGGCATTGTCTCTGAGCTTTTTTTGATCAATGCTAGCACTCTAACATTGGAGCCACAGCTCCACTTTGGGCTTTTTGGTGGTTAGCTGGAAATAAAGACTCTTACAGACTTTCCTGCCAGGATTGGCTTCAAACCATGATCCTCAGACCTTGTGTGAACTAAGGACACCTGGTTTCATTATCTAACTTTTTAAAGTATGGCATTTATTTTATACTGTTTTTATGACAAATGTACTAATTAGAAATAAAGCAGCTAGTATATAGTAGGCTTTAAAAAATGTCCATTGAAATCTCTTCCCTCACGCCTGTAAGCCCCTCCTCCTTCCTTATGTGCTACTCTTTTTGGTGTTTTTTTGTTTGTTTGTTTGTTTTGGGGTGTGTTTTTTTTTTCTTTGCCATTTCTGGGGCTTGAACTCAGGGCCTGAGCACTGTCCCTGGGGTAAGGTTCACAGGGAAGGAAACCTGCCACATGGTTCAGGCAGAAAGGAGTTTTTTGTGGGGAAAGCAAACTGCCAGCCCACACAAGATGGGAGGCATGGGGAAACAGAGGGGCAGGAAGAAGGGAAAAAGAGAGAAAAGGAAAGAGAGCAGGGACTGCGCTGAGCCAGATTATATAGGGAAAGATGGTATGGCTAGGTGGATTGGATGTAACCTCTGAGAAGGAGGAGGTAATGTCTCCAGGTGTGCCAGTTACCTAGGTAACACAAGTATTGGGCACAGAAGTAAACAGATGAGGGACATCTGAATGGAGCCTTCCCAGGGTAGACCTTACATCTGGCTTTTTTTTTTTTTTCCTCAAGGCTAGCACTCTACCACTTGAGCCACAGTGCCACTTCTGGCTCTTTCTATATATACATGTGTTCCTGAGGAATCAAACCCAGGCTTCATGTATATGAGGCAAGCACTCTACCACTAGGCCATATTCCCAGGGCACCCCTATGTGCTACTCTTAAGATGGGGTTAAAGCACCAACTCCAATGAGTCTACAATCATGGTTCCAATTATAATGGTAAAAAGAAACTATATAGTCAGGCACCAGCAGCTCACCCTTGTAATACTAGCCACTCAGAAGGCTGAGGTCTGAGGATTAGGGTTTGAAGCCAGCCTGGAAAGTAAAGTCTGTGAAACTCTTATCTCTTATTAAGTCACAAAAAAAGCTCCAAGAGGCACTGTGGCTTAAGTGGTAGAGTGCTAGCCTTGAGTAAAAGGAACTCAGATACAGTGCTCAGACTGGCAAAAAAATAAAAAGAGTGAAAGAGAGAGAGAGAGGAAAAAGAAAAAGAAAGACACTATACGACCCTATACAGTCTACTTTCTAGAAACTAACAATTTTAAGTTAAAAAATGATTTACTGATAAAAAGTACTCAATAAATAAATCAAGTTGTTATCCAATTCCACAAAAAAAGATCTACAAGTTTAATCAGGTCACATAACAAAATTATTTTTTCCCATCCATCCATTCATGAAAGCGTGTCATGGAGGAAAATGGGATCAGTAGTAAGATAATTTAACAGTACCAGGATCAGTAGCTGGGTATCAAAAGCTACCTACTGTTGGATGGTATTATATACTCAGTAAGTGCTTACCTGCAAACCATTCAGTGCAAAAATATTCTATAATAAGCCCATCACCTGTGCCCTATCACACACAGGGTGCAAGTGTGCATCCTTCTACCTCTCCTACAGCAAAAGAGTAAGATTTGAAAGAGATCAAGTGCCTGCCAACCTAACAGCTACAGTTTAAAACTTTTGTTCAAAATAATTAAGGACTTTAAATAGGTTATTTACTTGTGTCAAAACTGTATGCTACATTCTCTTACAAGAGAAGATGAGCATCAAGGTTACTATAGAAACTCCACATAAAACAACAGGTGAGCTTATCAGGCTTCCCAGCGCTGAACTCTGACCCCAAGGAAAGCAAGATATCTGCTATGATTAAAGCATTCTGTTAATGATTTCAAATGCCACATTTACTTCTTTCATGTATCCTTCTTTCTCCTTTGATAATTTTTCATTCTATTTAGGAATCAGGAAATAACATTCCATCTGGAGTTTTCATTTATTCCTGAGGATTTCATGCCTGTTTAATTCAAGAGGAAGACAGCCAAAGTTTCACAGAAGTGGTTTGTAAAATTAATGCTCTCATTGTTACCTGGAATCTACTTTATCTTTTGAAATATTTCTATTTTTCTGAAAAAAAATTTCAATTTTCTAAGATGCTTTCGCTTTGGAAGAGGTTCCATTCAGTAATACAGTTCATAGATTTGATGGTGACTGGTAAGATTTTAATTTTAAGGAACACATGCATATACTAGGTGCAGAGATGTGCAGATGAACCCTTGGGACCCGACCCTTCCTTCAAGCTGCAGACCCTGGGATGCCAGAAGTGGCTTCTTCTGTTTTAGGAATGCATTCTCCTCTCAGCAATTTCTTCCTGTCTCTATCCAAGGCTGGGAACTTTTTTTCTTTCAAGGTACATTGAGGTAACATAATCTGTGGGCCTTAATTTATTGACTCTGAAGTTCCATCTTTGGTTGCCTCGGCGGGGCCAGAACAAATGATCTTCCAGATCTACATGGCCCAAAGCCCCCGAAGAACAGTAGGAAACATGCAAATCCAGAGAACCTTGAGTCTTTTACCTCACCACCTTTTTAGACCTTTTCTAAGTAAGAAATGGAGCGTTTATCTAAGAGTCTAATGTTATTAATAGTCTTACACACAAGCCTGATTACTGTAATCTTTCTTGACTGACAACATAGAAGATTTAATACGACAAAGAGAAAAAAGCAGAGGTTTTGGGAAGCAGTATTATATTATCATTTCTTTCAGGTCAGAATGACTGCCTGAAGATGAGAACACCAAGTCAAAATTTTAAACATTAAGTATGTATAATTTTTTTTGCATAGAACCTTTAGTTGTATTCCTGTAATTTTAAAGCATTATCCAATATTATATTTAATTATAATACAGTAGATAGTTGGAATGAACTCAATCAACTATTAAAATTGATTTATTTTCAAGTAGCTGTCCATTAAAAATAGAAAAATATTTTGGGCTCAATGTGTGTGTATATGCTTATTTAAGTGGCTACTACACAAAATTCAAGAGCAGGCAAATCCATTTCATGTTTGTCATAGAAGCAACTCTAGTCATATAATGTATTTTTTTCCTTTGATTTGCATATTTGTAAACTTTTCAAAATATCAGTCAGTTGACTGAAGTTATGCTTCTCCAATGGGACAAAATTAAATGATCTGGTATAGTATTGCTGTCACTTCTTTTTGTAGCTTAAAATGTATAATTTGGTGTTCTAAAAATGATGAAACTATGGAAGTTGAACAAGTAATATATAGCAAAACCCTTGGAATACTTTTAATGGAGGGATTGGAATCTCCAGAAAACTGTTTTTCTTTTAACAATTGAAGTATCTGTTTTAGTATTTAAATATTCTCACTGCTCATTCTGCCAATTATAAAATGCTTTATTATTAAAATAAAATCTAAGATGCATTGTACTCATAAATTGACACGTTGAACTGAAACCCCTTGGTACAACTAGTTAAATGTAATTTTTAAATTTAAAATTAATTTAAAAAGAATAAAATTGAGCTGGGCACTGGTAGCTACTCAGAGAGCTGAGACCTGAGCCCCCAGGCAGACAAATCCTCCAGAAGATTCTTTCATCTCCAGTTCACCAGGAGAAAGCTGGAAATGAAGGGTAGTGGGAGAGCATCAGCTCTGAGTGGAAAAAGTAGGTGTAGGGCCGAGAGTTTAAGCTTAAATACCAGTGTGTGTATGCATATGCATATACGCACGCGCGCACGCACACACACACACAAAATAAAAGGAAGAAAAAAAGAAGAAAGAAGTAAATTAAAATCTGTATATTGACTTTAAAAAAAAATCAATCATCAAATTGAAGCCCCATAATTTCCTTACATGGAAGAGGAAGGCAATTACAGAGGAGAATATATATATATATATATATATATATATATGTTTCACTTCATTTTGGGAATGGCCTAGAAATGCAGAGTGACCTATTTTTTTATAAGACAAAGTAAAAAGAGGTTTCAGAGAAGGCTATTTTAGGTTGGGCCAATATTTTGTAGCATACATACAGTTCAGTTCTAGAAGGTGCTCTTGGGACTAGGGCTGGCATGTCTTCCTTCGCACCACAGAGAGGATAAAGGAACCTTTTGGAAACAGAATGAGCCCAAAGACATACAGGCAAATCCTCAAGTCCTGCATATAATTGCTTCCCACTGACAGCTGAATAAGCTGGGCGTTCAGTGAAAAGATGGTAACTATCAAAATGTCAGAGGGCACAACTACCAAGTAGAAAAGCCTCTTGGTTCAAAGTACCTTTAAGCACAGCCTTGAAATAATATGTACCTCCTACACTCTTAAAAAAAAAAACAAAACACTTTGCTTTTTGTACACCAATGATCTCAACCTACAACCCACACTTCTGGTCAGAGATGAAGTTTCTATAACTACATTAGGTACATACAGAAGGCATCTTCTCATATGGTTCATATTAGATCTACATACACAAAGAAGGATAAAGGCCAAATAGCCACATTCCATAGTACTTGGAGAGCTTCCCATTCTGCATGCCGAAGGGTACTTAGCAACTCAAGTGTTGGAGATTGGACCTGAAATCAGGTCTCATTGCTCTAAATCTGTGATCATTATCTGCTGCAGTTTGGATCTCAGGAGCCCTCCAAAGGCCTACATGCTGCACTCATGGTCTTTAGCTTGGAGCTCTTGGGAGGTGCTGCAAACTTTAAGGGTACCTGGTCAGAGGTCCATAAGCCACTGAGTGTTGGGAATATAGAGATATGTGACCATGCCTTGCAACCTTTTCTCTTATAAACTGATTATCTCAGCTGGCTAACACAATGCCATCATATGAAGAAAGGAGTATAACATTTAAATGGCAATTGAGTGATATACATTTTAATCTAAATATTGAACTATCTACCAATACATTCAATAAACTACTAACTTTCCAAAGGTCTCATTTTCTCATTTTGAACTAGATGATTTCAGATATTTCTTCAAGAAGAGATATTAAAGCCATTATATGTTGATACTAGGAGATATAAGATAAATAAAACTAAGATATCTTCCCTAATAAAGATGGATAAGACTTAAGCATGAAGAAGATAACCAAGGAGCAATGTGATAAAAACAAGATAAGAGCTTTGAAAAAGAAAAATCATTTCGAAAGAATAGAGAGGGGAACTTAAGTTAAATCATGGATGAATGATTGTCATGATTAAAATTTAGGGCAAAAAAAGGACACAGAAGGACATTCTATGCAGAGAGGAACAAAGGCTGAGTAGAAAAGCAGCTGAGGTTGTATAAGAAATCATAAACAGTACAGTACTTCTGAAGCAAATCTGCAAGCAGAAGAGACATGAAGCAACAGTTGGAAGGAGAGGCCAGATTGAAGAGATCCTTATATGATATATTAAGAAGCTGGACGTTATCCAGCAGGCAATAAAGATCCAAGGCAGGGCTTTTAGAGGCAAGTGGCATAGTTAGGATGTAATTTTAGAAAGATCATTTTGACAGCCATGAAAAGGAAGAACATGAGTGATACAAACTAAACACAGAGAATCTAGTTAAGAATCTATAGCAGAGATGACGAGTGTTCATTCCAGGGTGATTATAGCAAAAGACATAATAGGCTCAAGAAATAAGAAACCAATCAGTAGGACCAGAAATGGATTCAAAGTGGAGTAAAGATGTGACAAAAAAGAAAAAAATGGAATAGATCCAGGATTCTTCTTAGAAAGAGACAGAATGATATTGAATATAAGGGAAGCAACAGAAAAAAATTATCCTGAGTTCAATTTAGGACATGTCAATTTCAAAAAGTCTGTAGGGTAGAAATGTGTTACAGGCCAGGTTAATACAGTAACTTAAGTCTATCTGAGGAAGCTGCATTCACACTGTTAATGAAACATTAGGGGTTATTATGACCACAGGGAGAAGCTATAATAAAGGTGTAAGTAGGATTCCTGGCTAGATTTTTTTTTTAAATACCCAAATCCTGTGCACTCAAAGGGAGAAAAGCTAGGTGACAGTGATAGAGAACACAGTGGGAGACGTCATCACAAGAAGGAGGTTGTCATCACCAGGATGCAGTGTGGCCTGGGTGTAATCCTGGGGGGGGGGGGGGGAGGAAGGGAAGAGGAGAAGAACTGTAAAAAGAGAAAACAGTAGAAGCAGGAAGGCCATTCTCATCTTCCTCATACCCATTTCCTCTAAAGCAGGTGGTAAAACATAGGAGACTTTCATTTGAAGCAGGTGCTGATGTCTCATTTGAGAGGTACATTTACTATTCCCAAAGGAAAGAATCATCCTTATCTGAAGGCACAGAGAAAGGACACAGAAAAATTTAACAAATAGGCCTCACTAAGTTCCTCACTGATCACCATTAGCTTACACTCCTATGCCAGTCACACTTCCATGATTATCATCACACCTGAGCTTAGGGCTCTGCCTGGTGGTACACTATGACCCACCAACGGGAGAGGGGCCAGTTGTTGACAAAAATCACTAAACCCTATCGGAAAAAATGAGTGAGTACAAAGGGCCCAGGCATAGCTCAAGTGATAGAAAACCTGCCTAGCAAGCATGAGGCCATCTAGTTCTGTTTAAAAACTGCCAAAATAAACATCCCCTTGCCCCCCCTACCACCCACCCCCAGAGTAAAAGAGGCTAAGGTGAAAGTAAAAGTGGCACTATTGGTGAAGTAACATTATCTTGTTCCAGATGCTGCCTAAAGTTTCTGTTATCGGAATTCACATTTCTACTTCACTAATGAAGAAATTAAAGAGAATGATCTGTGAAGTCATTTTTCCAGCTTGTGCCAAAGTTGAAACTTCACTAATATCATTTCCCTGAATTCATTATTTCCTTAGGTGATTAGTTTTAGTAGAATTTAAGATTATAATACAGTCAAGCTTTAAAAATAATAAATTAAAACAATCTACTTACTCTAAGACTCACACTAATAATAATATTGAAAACATTGTTACTCTGAGTCAAGTACTGACATTGGTGACACAAGTCAAGGCTGCAGATGTCAACTAATACTCATTCTGTAGATCAGATGACTGTCAGTCACTGAACAGGATCTCTCCCCATGAGTACAGCATTTATTTCAGCCTCTGCCAGTGGAAGTGTTAGAGCAGATGTTGGCAGACTGTGACATACAGTCTGTCTTTAAAACTTGTTGGGGTGTGAAATTGCATAAGGTCAAGAAATGTTCCATTTTGATCAGCAGATACAGAAATTCTCTACATTTATAAATTATTTCAGACAAACCAACAGAACTGCATATAAACTAGCCAAACAGAACTATACTGGCTAATATATGCTGCTAATATTTTCAGCTATTTTCTATCACTTTAAAGCAATGTTCATACAAAGGATCTTTAAAAGAAAAACAGGTTTTCAAATCAATAATAAACACAAGATAACACTTCAAATATCAGAAAGATTAAAAAATAGTCTCCTACTGAAAAAAGCCATTACTATCTAATAAATAGTTTGATGGGGAAAAAGATGTTTTCTTAAAGTATACATAAGAGAGGGGTTTATTATCTTCATTTATAAAGAGATTTCAATTCAATATGCCACGTTATGAGTATAATGTATCTTCTAGTGTCTCCACTTCCATCTTTTTCCTTTCCACCTATCCTAACTTGAATGGGATCTCTTAAAAAAATTTACTTTTGCTACTTAGGAATCTACTGATATAAACATGATCATTCAATTAATTCTATAAAAAGTTTACTTTATCTTAAAAACTGTTTAAGCAGAAATAAAAAAGACCAGGCTCTTACAACAGTAATATGAAATTTGTAACATTCAAACACCGTTGTTTCTTGGATTTTTTGGTTGTTATTTAACTGGATTTTTAACAATTTTCTAAAATATCTTTTCCAAACATAGTAAGAGATCCAAAATGAAAATGAAGGAAGTCATCTAGCTAAACTTTTAACCTCAATTACACAGATAACAGAAGTTGATTTAAACTTAACTGTAAAATGCTTTACTTCTGAATTAACAAAGGAAAGTCCTTTTACTGAGAAAACAGAAGGTCTGAACAGTGGTTAAAAAGCATGGGTTGTAATGTAATTTTAATAACTGTTATTATCAGTTTTTTTCCAGTTAATTTTGTGCTATGCTTAAATAAATGCAGTATTTCAAAAAACACTTTTTGTTATACATTTATGAGAAAAGTATACCTACAAATACTAAATCTTTCAAGACAATTATTCCTAGTACTTCTTTTCCATAGACTTCTCAGATATCCCAACATGTTTCACATACACGATTCTAAGAAAAAGTAAATGGGAGGTGACTCACTACCACAGTGGACTTACTTGCCACTGAAAAGTTGTTGAGGGGATAGGGTAAGTCCGCATCCTGAGGTTTCTCCTTATATCCTATGAATGAGCCGTCTGTCTTCAAGAGGAAATATCGCGGCCTCCAGTTTTTTATATATTCTCCTGCAGGAGGAAAACACACGTGTTAACGCTAAAAGCAAATGAGCGGTAGCTTTTATGTGAAAAATAAATGATGGTACAATTTATGTCCTACAATATTGGCCTCCAAAAATTTAGCTAGGCAATTTTCTTTTAACTAAGCTTACAAAAGAAAATACATAAACCTACAATTAAGATTCAATTAAAACCCAAACATGTTTTGTTTTTAATAATTCCACACTTTGATAATTCATTTGCACCATTATTCCTCCAGAAGTCATTCATCTGAGTAAGCATTTTGTCTGGTTTTCTAGTTTATCAGATGAGAGTACATTTCTAGCAGTTTTAAAAGCCTTGGTAAAAATCAAGCCTACAGTATTTATGAATTTAGGTGGAAAATATTTATAAGAATAATAAATAGGTATTTCTCTTTGACTACTTGTGTCACTTTTTTTTTTATAAAGGGAAAATAATTTTAATGCTTTTAATGCTGGTGTTGGGTCCTAAAATCAGGACCTGGGCACTGTCCCTGAGCTTTTTTGCTCAAGGCTAGCACTCTACCATTTGAGCCACAGAGCCACTTGTAGTTCTTTAGTGGTCAGCTGGAGATGAGTCTCTCACGGACTTTCCTGACTATGCTGGATGAGAATCATGATCCTCAGAACTGAGCGTCCTGAGGAGCTAGGCTTAAAGGCACTTGAGAGCTAATAGCAAGGCACAAATATCCAGTGAAGGGCTGGAAAATGGAACCAGATGGTCATGCAGTTTTCCTGGTGTCACAGAGCACCACTGTAGCTTAATGTTAGGAAAGTCTACTTGGGTTGTCTAGCTGGAAGTATGTGTAAATGTAATAATACACACATTTATTGACTGTGTGTTGTTAACAGTTATATCTTTGTATGTATATTTGTGTATAGTTTTAAGCTTTGTTTCAACCCATGTTCTTTCATTTTCTTGACTTATTTCTAAGTTTTTATTTATGAACATTATTTTCCTATGAAGAATAAGGTTTAGTAAATATTTAACAATAAAAATTGTGCATGGCAGCCCCACCTGTCATCTCAGTACTTGGGAGACTGAGGCAAAAGAATTTGAAGTTGAAATCAAGTTTGGGCTACATAGTGAGACCCTGTCTTAAGAAAAAAAAAAAATTAAGCCAGGTGCCAGTGGCTCATGCACATAATCCTAGCTACTCAGAAAGCTGAGATCTGAGGGTCATGGTTCAAAGCCAGCCCTGGAGGGAAAGTCCATGAGACTAATCTCCAATTAACCATCAAAAAGCCAAAAGTAACCAGGCGCTTGGTGGCTCACACCTATAATCCTAGCTACCCAGGAGACTGAGATCAGAGGACTGCAGTTCAAAGTCAGTCCAGGTAGGAAAATCTGTGACGCTCTTATCTCCAATTAACCACCAAAAAAGCCAGAAGTGGAGTTGTGGCTCAATTGATAGAATGCTAGCCTTGAGCAAAAGAACTCAGAGACAGTACCCAGGACTGAGTTTAAGCCCCAGAATCAATACGTATACACACGTATACACACACACACACACACACACACACACTCAAGACTTCCAAAGGCTTTGTTCTAAAGACATCCATGAATATACATCCAAAATTTGCCTGCACTCAAATGTAAGTAAGCGCAGTGTGACAACTGGAGAACATTTCTAGTACAAACCTTCAGTCAACTTTCTTTACACCTTAGCAGGTGTTTTACTTGTTCCTTTGGCTGGATGTTGTTTTGAACTACTATATCAACATTACCAAATACACCATCACGTTTTACTTAACAGCAAGATACTCTGAGAAAAGCATTTTTTAAGGCAATTTTGTCATTGGGCAAACATTAGAAAAGTATGCTTATACAAATCTAGATGGTATAGCCTGCAAACATCTAAGCACAGGTTTGCTGGCCAGAACAAGCACGAGGAATGATGTGAACCATGACTAAAATCTTATTAGACAACAGGAATTTTAAATCCTCATTATAGGGGCTGGGGATATAGCCTAGTGGCAAGAGTGCCTGCCTCGGATACACGAGGCCCTAGGTTCGATTCCCCAGCACCACATATACAGAAAACGGCCAGAAGCGGCGCTGTGGCTCAAGTGGCGGAGTGCTAGCCTTGAGCGGGAAGAAGCCAGGGACAGTGCTCAGGCCCTGAGTCCAAGGCCCAGGACTCGCAAAATAAATAAATAAATAAATAAATAGATAAATAAATAAATAAATAAATAAATCCCCATTATAATCTCTTGGGAACATTGTTCAATATATAGTCAGTCACTGACCAAATCCCTGTTATGTGAACATAACTGCATTTCCTAGCAAGGATTCTGGTAGTTTAGCTTGTATACTAACCTAAATAATACATCATTCAAACATGTATCCATGCTAATCTTTGAAACTTACATGACATCACTTTATTTGGCAAAAGATGTGACTTAAGTGAATGATTTTGAGAAAGAGCTTCTGTCAGTTGATCTGGGTGAGCCCTAAATCCAATATTCACTGTCTGTGTATGAATGGAGTAATACAGAGAGAAGGTAATGTAACCATGGAGGCAAAGAATGGAATGATACACCATAAGCTAAGAAGCACCTAGAGCCACCGGAAGCTGTAAGAAATAAGGAATGGACCCCTAGAGCCTTCAAAAGGAGTAGTCCCTGCCACATGCTGTTTTCTAAGTTCTAGCCTACACAATTTGTTATTTTAATCCATGTACCCTACTATACTTTCTTACAATCACCATGGGAAATACAAGTTTCTAATTACTATAACCAAAGGATTATTCACAGAGCAGCCACAAAACAAATTTAATTCATTAGTTCTTGGCATGGAGTAATATACAGATTCAGTTTATACCTCCTGAATGAAAAAGACAAAAATCCTTATACCTTGTATAAAAATGAGAGAATCTGACTTTGGTACACTGGGTATTATATGTATATTTATCAGAACTAGGAAAGGGGAACACCAAAACAGACAGACAAAGGGTAAAAGGTGAATCAATGCAACTGCAATACTTACAAGACAATATGCTGTAAACCAACTGTACAACTCAGGGGAGGGTGGGGAGGGTGGGGAGGGAGCCGGGGAGGGGGAAAGGTGGGAGAAAAACGAAGGAGGAGGTAACAAGTTTGATAAGAAATGTACTCACTGTCGCATATATGATCTGTAACTCCTCTGTATATTACTTTGAAAATGAAAAAATAAATTAAAAAAAATGAGAGAATCAAATTTGTGAAATGTGGAGTTGGAAGAGGTTCAGAATTTTCTAGAATGCAGAGTTTTTCTTATAATGACTCTAGATTTTGGACCTTTGCCAACTTTCCCACACGACTTAGAATTTATTAAAATACACATATGATTCCTCTTAAGGCTAGGTTGTATTGAGTCATAACTCTAAGTTCAAGAGAAGGAGAAAATTGGACATGAGATGTACTATGTACAAACTGCTGTAGCAATGTTTACTTATTAAAGAGCTACTCATCTACTGGAATCCCAAGCTATGCTATAAACTAGACTATGCTAAAATCACAATTAGGTAGATTAACTTATATTTTACTAGAACAAGCACAAACATAATCCAAATGAATATAAACCCGCATTTACTTATTTATGTAGACAAAAGTCAGTTTATTAAAATATGCTACTTGCTTAAATAACATAGAAAATAAAAATATCCTAGACAGTATCACTTCCAAAGCAACCAAACTGAAATTTTGAGTTTTCTAAGATACATGGAGGATAAAGATTTTTTAAAGTACCACTGCCATTCACATTTGTTCCAAGTATCACTGGCGTTAAGAGCTAGTTACTCTGTAAGGAACAAAGTACAAACATTCTCTACTCTACCTCATGGTTTAAATTCTCTCATGTAGTCAGTCAGACATGATGGTATACACCTGTAATTCCAGCACACAGGAAGCTGAAGTAGAAGGTGTATAAATTGAAGACAATCTGGAGTACGGAGAGGGAATCTAAAATTTTTTTCTAAGTAAACCATGTGCTAGTTAAGAATTCTTGACTATAACATTGATTAGCTACATGAATGCATCCACTGTATTATATTTACCTCCTTCATCTGGACAGTGGGTATCATATCATACCAACATAATGGGTTTTTGTAAGGGCATACTGTAAAACTTTTTAGCATATCACATTTAACACAGTGTTAAATACTTTTAATTAAATGGAAGTGCTAATTATGATAATATAATTTGTAGTGGTACTGTGATTATTCAGGAGTATTTACATAAATAAATTTAGTATTTACACACTAAGCTAATAAATAGTAAATGAATAAATTTATCCCACAGCTGGGCATAGGGACTCACATCTGCAGTCCTCACTACTTTGTGAGGCTGAGAATGGGAGGATTATGATTCAGGGCCAGCCCAAGCAAAATCGTAATGAGACCACAATGTCAACAGAAAAGGCTGTGTCTAGTGGCATGCTCCTGCCACCCCAGCTATAACAAAAAATATAAAATAGGAAGGTGGAGTTTAGGACAGCCAGGGAAAAATGAGACCCTATCTCAAAATTAAAATCATAAAGGGCTGGGGCATGACTCAAGTGACAGGGCACCTACCTAGTAAGCATGAGGCACTGAATTTAAACTTCACTGCTGTCATGTATCCCCTTCCTGGGGTTGTACCTACACTATCTCTGTATCTTATCTGAGTACACTGGAAACCGTGTATACTGGTAAACAGTGATATATAGGGTAAAAAATACAAACCACTACAAAAGCAATACTTGCAAAACTGTTTGGTGTAAATGAACTGAACAACTCATGGGGGGAAAAGGAAAGGGGAAGGGGGAGGTGGTAATGAGGGAGGATAACAGTACAAGAAATATATCCAATGCCTAATGTATAAAACTGTAACCTCTCTGTACATAAGTTTGACAATAAAAATTTGGGGGAAAATCCATTGATAAAACACCAAAAAAAATTTTTAATAGATGTACAACCAGTCTTTCTGATTTTTATTGCTATACACAAATGTCCAGTACTAAGAAAACATAAGCTTTTTAAAAAAATTTCCAGAGAGCAGAATTTTAAACCAGAAAATAGCAATGTTCAGTTAAAAATAATGTAAATGCTTTATGAACCTATCTTCAGCAATACTCTTAAATAAAAGTCTACTTCAGACAGCAGATTTAATATCAGTGTGAAATCGAATCCATTTCATACTTAACTATATAGTAAACATTAGTTATTTGTTGCCATGGGCCAACCAAATTTACACATATGAAATACCTCAATAAAAACGTGGCTGGCTTTCCCCACAAATTGACTTCATAAATAAACAGCACTAAAAACAAATGCTAAATATATAACTCATAATTGTATGATTTATTATCTGAAAACCAAATATCATTACAGAAAAAGGCATAATATAGTAAAATACCTGAAATCTTTAAAAAAGTTTCCTGCTATGTTTTTATACAGAGAAGTCCTCTAGTACGAACAGAGCCCTGTCCATGTCTCTCAGAGAGCAACATACTCTATTCTATACATGCCTCAAAATTAATCCGGATGATTTTATCTTATATTATTTATAGTAAACTACTGTAATACTTTTTTAATTGCACAGAGGAAATATGAAATGTAACTTTAAAAAGATGCAAGTGCTTTGGTCCTTATTAAAATGTTCTATATATATATGTTATTTTATGTATGTATATGTAAAATTTTACAGCTTCTATGAACTTACATGTTTAAGTTATCATTTCCTTTTCACCAAGTCCTTCAAATATGCCCTTTGCTTGCCCTTCAGATCAAGTTAAAATGCTAAATTCTACTGTGACATTAATGCAGCCAGTTTTAGGTATGCTGGCTTGAATAACCACTGAAAATTAGGAGAGGTCTAAAACTTACAGTTTCCAAGATCACTCATTCTAAGATGCTGCTCAATGAACATCACAGGTCAACTATTCATTTAAAAACATGTATTTAGGGACTGGGAATATGGCCTAGTGGCAAGAGTGCTTGCCTCGTATACATGAAGCCCTCCACCCCACCCCCATTCGATTCCCCAGCACCACAATATATTCAAGTAGCAAGAACGCACAACACAAACATTGTCAAGTCTTAGTTCTAGTAGGCAGTTATAAGAAACTGAACACTGAACAAGAGGATGAAGTCAACATGTTTAACTCAGAATAAAAGTGGGATCGTCTGGAGGCCTAGCCAGGAGGACTGCCTGAACCCCAAGAGTTTTCATTCAATCTGGGCAACTTAGTAAGATTGTCTCAAATAAATCAGTTTTGAAGTGAAAACCTCTCCCATTTCTTTAATCATTCTTGGTGAAGAATGTTTAGGCTGCGGCTTTTCCCCTTCACAAAGGCTCTCAAATGTTCTTTCCTTGCCCTCGCCCCCGACACCTGTGAGAGTTGCTGTTGCACTGTGCGGCCGCAGCATCTCCTACCCCTGCTACTTGTCTGTGCCTTCAGAAAGGGACATGGTTCCTATGTGGACAGCACACGAGATTCTGCAACACTTCAAGATGGGGTACTGTGCAGTCCTCTTTGAGACGTCTGGCTGCTAACAGACTGGTCACCATCACCCTCCAACTAGCCACATGGAAGTTGTTTACAATTTTGCCAACCAGCTTTCTGTGCTTCCAAGATGCCTTAAAAAGCTTTCCAGATGTAAACCCATTCTTCTGTTTTACTGCATGTTCCTTCGTGATTCTTTTGAAAAGTGTATTATGGTCAAGAAACTTTGCCTCCACTAATAATGCATGAATCTGTCATTTTTACCTTAAATAGTTTTCATATCTACTTCCTAAAGAAGGCTGAGGTCCATGTTTTGCTTTGAAGCTGAGGCAATGAAAAGAAAAGAAAAAAATCTAAGCACTGAATACTACAAGATGTAGGAAGTCAAACTTCTTGGTGTGGCTAGTCTGTCAGTACTTTTTCTGCACTGTCATTTCCTTTTACTTTCCTGAAGCTTCCATAATTTACCTTCTACCTTAAGCATTCTGGTATTTGTTTCATGACATTCCATAAATCAGTTAATCACATCTTGCTTCCACATGTTTCTAGGGAATATTAGACTTAAACCGAAAAAGTGATACTTTTTTCTTTCTAACACAGCAACATCATAATAGAATTACAGTGTCCAGTTTTACTCTGAGAGAAAAAAGCCACATGGATGGGAAGAGGAATGGGGGAAATAGAGAGAGGATGGGAAGGGGGGGTCAAAGAGAAATGAGAGAAGGGAGAGAGAGAGGGAAAGACAAAGGAGAAAAAAAAGAGTGAAGGAGGGGGAAGAGAGGGAGGAGAAAGCGGGAGGAGGGAGGAGGGAGGAGAGAGGAGAGAGGGGAGGGAGAGAGAGAGAGAGAGAGAGGAGAGAGAGAGAGAGAGAGAGAGAGAGAGAGAGAGAGAGAGAGAGAGAGAGACAGAAACATTCACACAAACCAGCCAATGGAAAACAACATCCTGGCAATTTGGTGAAGAATAAACCATGAGATTAGTTTACATAGCAGTAGATATGTTGTGGAGAATTACTCAATCTGTACTCAGCTTCCTGCTGGGTAAATGTGAGCTAAATTATTATTTTGCTTACATTTACACCCTGTAGGTTGTGAAAGCAAAGCTTTCTTTTTAATCTGCTTTCTGCATAATAGCAAAGTCTCCATTTCTACACACTACACTGCAGTGAATATGAAGTCATTTCTATACAATTTTAACAAAGTATAAAGTATTGCAACGATACAGGACAACTTAAAATTTTTACTTCTTCACTGTAGCTATTTTCCATTTATCACACCACATTCTCTGAATATTTAAGTTAATGTAATATCCTACATTATATAGTAACTGCAGTAGATAATCTTACTATGAAATGCAGAACAATGTGTCCATAACTGACTTGCCATGTATCCCAGCTACCAAAGAGCAGAGAGGCAATAACCACTGCCTCAAGAAATAAATACCACTACCAAAAAAGTAAGTTAAAAAACAAACAACCAAAAAAAAAACCCAAGGATAAATCTCACTATAACACACTTCCACACCTCAATTCACTTTTTGGGTATGGTATACAGTAACAGAGCTGGCAGTTGGGGGACTGGCAAACAAGGTGGTAGCCCTTGCTCACCAGGAGGCCTGTGCCATAGGGAAAGCACATGAGTGCTTACTTGCTCATGCTACCTCTCTATTAAAGCCACTGCCTAGATAACAAAAATTAACATAACAGAATAGGGCTTGACTTCGGATTCTTGTCAAGAGGTCTCTCCTACCATGCATTTATTTCCAGTGCTTTGGGATCCAAACCTGATTATTGCATCAAACCCACGGGTTCTGGATATTCTTAAGAATAACTCAATGCCCTATGTTTCCTTAGATTATAAATGGAGACCTTCACTACATCAAGTTAAAGGTGAAAGGAAGAGTGGTATGGTGGAACAAGAAAAAGCAAGGAAGTCCTCAGCTCTGCCCTGAGACCAGGCTTCACCCACAAGAGACCGGCTCACAGTGGTGCTGAGAGGCAGGTGCCACAGCATCCTTAGACCGTCAGACACAGAACCACCCGACAAAGGCAGGGTCGAGATGGAGGTCACCTCACTGCCCTGCTCTGGCCTAGTGCCGTGCTGTGGTTGGGAGTGTACTCAGAGGACAAACTGCCCAGATTCAAATGCCAGAAATGCTCTTAAGTCTCCAGAATCCTCTTCTAAAAACTGAAAGCACTAATAATGAAGAAATAAATTAATATTTATGAAACACATAGGACAACATCTGGCTCACATTAAGTATTACATAAATATTTGTTAATTGAATAAGATATAGTATGGTGAGGAAAGCAAAGATTTGAGTGCCTCATGAGTACCATATACTAGAGTACATGAAAGTACAGCTTTTAAAGTAAAATTAAATTTGTCCATTTTGCTAATTAAAACTGTTCCACATCAGTTGAACAAATAAGGGGATTTTGTGGATAAAATTTCAATTTTTGTCATTTCTTTACAGTTGTTTTCAACTACCATTATTAGTAATAATGAATTGTTTCAGGTATTGGTTTCAGGCTCACTCCTGCATTCCTAGCTCCTCAGGATCACAGTTTGAAGCCAGCCCACTCCTGAATGTTCATGAGACTCTGATCTCCAGTTCACCACTAGAAAGTGAAAAGTGGAGCTTTGGCTCAAGTAGTAGAGCACCAGCCTTACCAGAAAAGCTCAGGGACAGCACCCAGATCCTGAGTTCAAGACTTAGCACTGGAAAAAAAATTATCCTAACTGATAATGGTGATGATGATGAACTGCATCTGACTCATGCTTAACCAGTTGAAATTACTAGTTAAAAACTGACAACACGCTCACTGGAATCCTTTCTTAAGTAGCTATAACACTTTAAAAAATTTAAAGTGCTAAAACTGAACTAATTATTAAACACCTTAATGTTTCTTTCAAATTATCTCATGAAAAAGTTACCACATATGAAAAGAAAGAACAGTGCAAAGGACACATATAATTATTCTGACATTACTTCTTTCTAATTCATCTTCTTTTATTATACAAGTGAATCATCATTTAAACTGTTCAGACACATTAAGCCACACATTACTATTAGGCCTTTTAAAGAGAATAACGGTATATTTCAATTGCTTATATATTTATATAGAATCCTTTGCATATCCAGTGAAGTAATTATTCTTTAAGCATATTTTAAAGATATAATATGTGCTTCCATCCCAATGAATGCTGCTATACATTCAAATATAAGACTGTAAATAGTTTTAACTACTAGAATATTACTATCAAAGACAAAAAAAATAAAGTAAAATCTCTTTAAACTCTCCAGATAATTTTCTTATACTATTTGTAAATCAGTCATTATGGTCAATCATCTGTTAATCATTATTTTAGAGAAGAAGTAAATGTGACTAAATGTGGCCACCAAATTCAGGTACACACATACACTTAACACTTTAAAAATAACTGAACATATCAAAGAAATGCAACCATAAATAAAACATTATTGAATTATTTAAATAAGCCCATTCTCCTCTCCACACTTGCAGATCAGCTAAACAATAGCAAAGCTATTTCAGAATGTTAAAAATGAACTTACTTACCTTGGCCCTCTGAGGGCAGTGTTACCTAACACACAGCTAGAAATTTCAGAAAACAATCTATTATGCTCATAAAAAAATGACAACTCAAAAGTGAAATAGACCCAATTTTCTCACTGCATATAAGTATTTCTATCTTCATTATTCTCTGACTTCCACAGTCCTTGTTTTCAAATGGTTCTAGTCAGTTAAATAGAAATGTTCTTAAAAGCAAGTCATTTGAAAGGAAAGGCTTTCCAAGTTTCACATCATGAAAGTCATCCAAATTGCAATGAAATAGTTACATGAATCATTCTATACTGTGTAGTTAAGAAATACCTATTCATATATTTCCTGTACAATATACAATAGTGTATGCTTAAAACATTTTGAAACAACAGAATGTACAATCATGCACTAAAGATTAATTCTAATTTTTTTTGTAAAAAGTAGCAACTGGGATCATTTGTTATAAAGCACTCACTTGTTAGTAAAAGATAATGCAAATGACACAATAATGCACATCTGCAGTAGAGTACACCCCTGCTTTGCATAGCTGACAGTATGAAGCATTTGTGCAGGGTATTAGTTACCAACTTTCTTTCTAGCACCACAGAAAGCAGGAATGGAGTTTTCTGCAGTTTACTTAGTCACCACTTTTGCCAAATGCAGAGTAACTGGCAGGATAGTATTCAATGGTATGACAGACTTTTCATTGAAGAACATAAAAAGTGTTCATCTCCCTGTCAGAATTTTATATAGAAGTAAAACTGGTGATTATCCAAGTCTAAACTTCATATCACTAACTTCATATCACTCTTTAAAACATAAATACAAAGAAAAATAGACCTAGGTTTAAAAAATGAATCTATTGCAGAAAGATGAACATTATTACAAGGAGGTAAACATCAAATTTCCTTTTATACAAATGATCTCTTGACATATGGATGCCATTTAATCAAAATGTACTTTTAGATTTAATATTTATTTATTTTTTAAGTCCTTGTGTATAAAACTTAAAATATAATTCACTCAGAAACTATGTCATTATTTAGTATAACTGAGTAAACAGAGTGTTCAAATTTTATTAGTGGAATTAAATATTTTTATTCTTTTTAAAAATAAAAGCATCTCTATTAAAAAGCTAAAGAGTTCTACACAGTTCCCACTACAAAAGTACAATGAGGTATGTTAACAGTTAGCTGAACACAGAGCAAATGTAGAGAAGAAGGTCATCTTACAAAACTCTTGAGCATAGTTTGTAGACTTAAACTTCAATGTCTTTTCAGAAAGATGCCAAAAAGCAACAGCTGCTGTTCCACACACTTTCACTTAAACATATATAATTATGAACTTGATGCAGAGTTTTAGTCTCAGACAAATAAGTGACTTTCTTTGCCAAAAAAAAAAAAATACACCAACTTCATGGTTTATGCCTTTCCCGCCTTTGTATCTTAATCATCTTCTGTTCTAAA
Source organism: Perognathus longimembris pacificus (assembly GCF_023159225.1). Lineage (NCBI taxonomy): Eukaryota > Metazoa > Chordata > Mammalia > Rodentia > Heteromyidae > Perognathus > Perognathus longimembris. The sequence goes on from NC_063171.1 coordinate 66,023,933, forward strand.
AAGTGCTCCCAAGTTTACCAACATCTTTAATCAGATTTTCAAGAGACTAAAAACACATTAAAAATTTAAAGCCAAAACATGTCTGGAGCAAGACGTCTTAAAGAATATGTCAGACAGCGAAATATTCTTCTGTTTTCAACATACTGGCCAATATTTTTTTTTTAACTCACTACTCATACAAGATTATTCTGAGGCACAATTCAAATACGTCTATATACCATGAAAGCTAGAAGCTCCTAGAAGAGGAGAAAGAGCGAAAGCCAGAGAGATCCTGACAATATGCTAAGTGCAGTTTCATTCATTTGTGAAGCTGTCCTCACAGTATTTTAAAATGCTTTTTATCCTTATCTGTTACACAATAGCTCATAGGCTATGGGATATTCCCTCTTGTTTATTATGTAAGTTGTTTTTAGTAAACACAGTATTATTTTTTTAAGCCAGACTGTAACACTTAACTATCTGTGCATGGATTTTGGCATCTGTCACATCATTAAGTATTAAAATATCCTTCAATGAAATTAGTACTGCATTCATTTTCCTGGTATCATCAGTTTATTCTTTGAAACCAAACCAGAATTCCTCAGTCACTATCCTCAGTTCTGTGACGCTCTCTTAAATGCTGAAATAAGCAGCAATCCCAGGTACAACCTTGGCTTATCATTCCATACTGAGTAATATTTAAAGCTGAAGGCCTAACAGAAACAAATTGAAAAGAAAACCCTTAAAAACCACCAGCTATATCTGTGTGGAAATTAGTCATACTATATGTTCTGAAGTTACTGATGGCCTCAGGTCAATAAATGCCATCACCAGATTATTCCTCTAGGAACATACTTCTAATCTCAGCACTCCCCGGTGTGAACTTGATCTGTTTTCTCATCTGCAAAATAAAGAGTCCTGATGAACAAATAAATACATTACAACTTTATGAGAAAATAAAATACTCTTTTTAGTGCTATTGGCTCACTTATCATCAGCATTACACGTGTTAACTATGTTTTAAAATCTTACTGTAAAAATAATTTCAACCTAAATACAGCTTATATATTGGTCATAACAGAGAAAATGGAGCTCTTAGTTGGGATTAATATGAATCAAAAGAATGAAGACAATTTTGTGATCTTGTATTGAATTTTCAAGTAAAAACTATTTTATAGAACCTGAAATCACCATTAAATAATCCTATCACATATTCAAATGTTTAAATTCAACAGTTTTCCCTATATTCTCTTTTAAAGAAACGACTTCCTTCCAGATTTCTGAAACAATGTCATTAAACATTAGATTATAAGCAAAAAAAACCTGTTATTTGTGACAATTCCCTTAAAACAGCCTCTATAACTTTTGTATGTTCACTTTACAGTAGTCAGAACATTATATTAACACTACAATTTCAACAGTTACAGACCTCTAGACTTGAACTAGACTTGCCTAACAAAAATGAAATATCAAGAACTGCAACTGAATTTGTTCCATATAATCTGAATACACTATCTCACTTAGTTCCCTCAAAATCCTTCCAAAGCAGTTGTTTACTTTTTTGACAAGATAAAGTCATGCTTAAATACTTTCATAGTTGTTCTAAGTTGTTTCATGGTTGTACAGGTTGCTAAATTTAAATCTTCAGGCACTCTGCCTTCATTATTTCAGTCATCTTACTGGGTATATATACTTTCCCACAATTGGCAAATGGTGCTAACAAAATGAGAATAACAGGCGTGGACAGGCAAGTTTGCATTATTCCAGCTAGCTTTGTAACCACTCTCTCACTTCAAGGACAATGGTGTTCTACTTGCCCCAAACTTAACAGGGCTATCAGGACTGATTACAAGGCAGCATGTAAATTATTCTACAAAAATATGGGCATATTTATGACTTTCTAAATAAAAGAAAAATAATAAGTGCATAAGACAAAAAGGAGGTCCAGTGCAGCAGAAGACTATGACTTTCCAACAACTATGGGTTAAGAGTCACTGTAGAGAGTGAAATACAAAGTTTTTCTAGGCACATCTGTCTTTTGAAAAGTAGAAAATAATACTTTCAGAAAGACACTGCTCCTCATATCAAGCTTAGTTGGTACATTGGCATTTAAATCTCACTTTAGGCATTTTTAATTAATCTTATGCAACAAATCCTTAACTATTTTAGAAAAGTATGACTTGACTAAAACTCAGAATAAGCAATTTTTAATTCTGCACATATTTTCTTCTCTTTTGTTTTGGTAAAATAAATTCAAATGAAAATAAATAGGAAAAAGGCAACAAAAGCCAGGGCTTCTCACTTTTCTTTGGGTTTGGTTTTGGAAGTTAAAAAAAACTTGGTGTCCTAGAGCACATGTTAGGAAATCTTTACCTAACATAACTGTGTCTTCTCAATTATTAAAATTAAGTAAGAAAATAGAAAATTAAGTAAATGTACTTACTTCTTCCTAACAATAAACATTTCAGCATTTAAAAGTATTCCAGGTACATCAAATCTACTCCCAACACTTAATGATAAAAATAGACCAGAAGGAAATATACAACCAACTCGTTAATGCTTGATGAAAACATGGATCTGTCATCAGTAGAAGAAGGAGATTAACCAAAAAGGCTAGGTTACTACATAACTTCTAACAACTAGGAACATGAAAGTTCAAGTATCATGGAACTACTTAGTAAAATAAACCTGGTCCTCTCTGACCCTTAGCAGGAGCCTATAAAACAAAATCATTTCAGACATTTAGTTCCAAAGGATAGTTTAAGCATTAACTAACTTCTTGAACTGTTAACATAAGTATTTAAAGGCATGACAATTCAATGATTACTTAATCAAAAGTTTCTATGACTAGTTAGCAATTCATACTGATCTACCATCTACATGGGGAAATAAGAAAGTTTGTGTTGCCATTTAAGAAGTTGCTTTCTGAAACTAGATGTATACAAGGGAGGGAACAGGAAGTATTAAACGCCTAAACTAATTAAGGAAATGTGGGGAGGGGGCATGCAGGAAAACAATGATAATTAGTATGTACCCTCGGTTAACCAAATCCACACACACATTCATTCTGTATGTGCACACACAGCAGCAGCATCATAAACCGTCTCAAGTTCTAGCCATTATTCAGTTCGACATCTGCACATGTTTATGCGTCTCTCCAAACAACCTCTTGAACACCCTGCTGGAGCTGTCATTTTTTTCTTCTCCCTATCTGGCAGATGGCAAGTCAACAATCGGCATCAACAGCAGCCGAGTATCTCCCCCTCCATGCTACCCCCCCTAAACAGACACAATAATAACTTCTTTGTGCTTCCCCACAATGCAGCTGCTTAAACCATTTCGCTACAAGGCTGCTTTGCCTTAATAAAAAAAAAAAATCCCTTCTGTCAAGTCTAAAAAGCAGCATAATGTTAAGCAAGCTAAAGCCACAGCACAGCTGCAAGCGGGCAGACGCATTGACAGCTCCTCCCTTAACAAAGCCCTGTGAATTGAAGGGGGTTCATCTGAGGCTCACACAGTAATTAGTATAAAAAAGTCCCACAGCCTCTATTATGCTAAGGGAAAAAAAAAACTGGACAGAACTGGGCTGCTGTTTTGCGTCAAGAGTTCTGTTGCAGAGTAGATAAATCATGTTGGGTTTTTTCCTCTCTTTTTAAAGACAGTAATAAGGAGGATGAGAGAAGCTAATTTGAAAACTTGGACACAGTAATTGTACCATATGGTGAGCATTTATCCTTTCTGAAATGCACGCTAACAGTCACTTACATGCACACTGCTTTGTTTTACAGTTGTTATTCTCTCTACCATATTCATAAAATGGATTTGAATATCTGATAGTCAAGAGAAGTTGTGTGTAATTAGCAACAGAACTGCCTAGGTTTAATTTATTGGCCTTGCACTACAATCTAGTAAAATACAAAACAAAATCAAACAATGTGTCCACTGTGTAGAATTTTTTTCCTTAGTTCAATTTTAAAAGCCTAGTGAATCTATGTCCACAGGAGGGTTTCTAAGCCATCAATATTATTTGAAGTTCCAACAGAATAAACTGTAACTATTAATAAGATTTCTGAGATATGTACTTACTCACAAGGTATATGCATGTGTGTAAACATGTCTTATATATGTCCTAAAACACTTTTCAAGAAATGCTGACAAACTGTTATTAAGAATATGTGCCACATATTTTGGTAGGCATAGGAAAGATGTAATATAATTCACATGTAATTTAAAAATTCTAAACACAAACTGACATTTTTGACTACCTCAAAATTTAAAGGAAAACTTGACTACTAGTGGAAAACAAAGACTTCACAGCATCAGTACATCAAGACCAATATATACCAAAATAATAATTTTCTGCAAAAAAAAAACCCTGAAAGTTAGTTTGATAGTTTAAACACAGTTTAGTGTCACTGGTATTGCCTTTTAGATCAAACGGTTAGGTATTTATCCATCTACTAAATTATGTGTTAAACATTCTGACTTTTACTTACAGAACTCCTTGAAATTTCACATGAAATAAAGCATTAAACTTTTATTATTACTATTCCATGACACTGCAATTGAAGACAGTGCAAGTAAAATATTTAAAGAAATTTTACCTCAAGCTAGACCTCAGATTTCCAACTTAAGTTTGAAGTGATTTGTCTGTAATGATCCTGCCTCCCAAAGTCAGAAATAACTACATTTAGAAGGAACAGAAAAGCCCATCTAACAAGTACCAACAATCATTTTCTGTAATACATCTCTATCTTAGCTTAAAAGAAGTACATTTTCTCATCTACTACTGGCATGATGGCTTCCCTCAATGCTACTAGGATTAAGCTAAGAGATCAATTTACTTAGATAAAAATTTGGTTTTGCACACTGCTTTACAGTTCACTGAAAATCTCATTATGTTGGATCAGGATTGGTTTGACATATGCAGATGTTCTGTTTGGAAAATATTTAACCAGCAACACATGTCCAATTCTGTAAACTTTTAAGCCAGGTAAATTCTATCATAATAACAAGGTCATGACACTATGCTACTACATGGTCTTAAGAAAAAAAAGTCTATTAGCAGAAGGTGTAAAACTCTTACTGTTCTAAAAACTGCTTAATAAGAAAAAAGGAAAGTGTCAATGTTTAAAAAATGGATTCAAAGATGAAACGAGGGGGTAACAATGTTCATCAAGAAATGTACTTATTACCTTACTTATGTAACTGTAACCCCTCTGTACATCAACTTTACAATAAAATAAAAACTTTAAAAAAGATGTAACAAATGATTGATTTCATCACCACTGTGATGACTTCTAGAAACAAAAACTTGATTTTATTTAAAAATCAAATGGAACATATGTATTTTATTGAAAGCTCCATTTTTTTATATGTTAGTTAGGGTGAACATAATATCTGAAATTTTTGGAATACTGATAGACTTGACTTCTGAAAAGATAATGTTACCGAATTTGATAGGTTTTTTTGCTATATTATTTTCTGTACTATGTAAAATTGTTGCATTATGTCAATGGCCTAATTGCAAATTTAACTGTCCACAGTGATGAATTAATAATATTTTAGGGGGCTGGGGATATAGCCTAGTGGCAAGAGTGCCTGCCTCGGATACACGAGGCCCTAGGTTCGATTCCCCAGCACCACATATACAGAAAACGGCCAGAAGCGGCGCTGTGGCTCAAGTGGCAGAGTGCTAGCCTTGAGCGGGAAGAAGCCAGGGACAGTGCTCAGGCCCTGAGTCCAAGGCCCAGGACTGGCCAAAAAAAAATAATAATAATAATATTTTAGAAGCTTCTTTTAATAAGAAGCATTTACTGGGGTAAGCACTATGTCTCACGACTATAATCTCAGCCACCTAGAAGGTAGACATTGGGAGAATTGTGGTCCAAGGTCAGCCTAGGAAAAAAGTTAGTGAGACTCATCTTCTCAATAAATAAGCCAGGCATGGTGGTAGTTGTCTGTAATATCACCTATGTGTGAGAAGCATAGGAAGAATGATTACAGTCCAAAGCTGACCCAAGGCCAGCCCAAGTAAAAAATGTGAGGCTCATCTGAAAATAACTAAAGCAAAATGGACCTGGGGATATGGCTAATGGTATAATGCCTGCCTAGTATGTGCAATATCCTGAGTTTACCACTAAAAGAAAAACCATTTGGCAGCAATTGATTCTTGATATTTTAACATTTGGCAAGTTATTTTTAAGAAGATTATGGCCTTAATTACAATTCCAACATTCTTTACATATGGGGTGATGAGGAGAAAACAATTAGACAGAGCAAAGCTGAAAGAAATAGTCATAAACAGGATTCTAAAATCCAATGATACTAAGTAGCATTTCCAATTTGATTTACCTATAATGAATCTTTTAAGAGCTAATATAGGTTACCAAAGTACAAATCTGATGTTTTCTTATTAAATGTGAATAACTGATATCCTCAAAGAGGTGTACAAGTACAACCTGTGTGACACACTTAGAAGTATCTGGTCACAAGTGTGATACCACTAAGAAAATAATGCAGTGGTTTAGTGGCTTACTCCCATGATGGCTTCCTGAGACACGAAAAACAACACACTCCCATGGACCTCCTCCGGAGATATTCAAGCAAAGTAGCAGGTGACTACAGACTTTCCATTTCTATAATAAAAGCAAAGTAATCAAGACGATAGATAGTTAGACCCCTGGTATTAGTGGTACCTGGTTCCAAAGAGACCTCTGTAGAGGAAAAACTGTATGCACAATGCACAGAATTCAGATGTACTGCAGATGCCGGATTCACTGCTCCCACAACGCTACCCAACTTCTGTTGCCACCTTTCAACATATCTCAGATTTTTACCTATCACTTCAGTTAAGCATGTTCACGTGCATCTTGCTTTTTGACAGGTTTCTTTTCCCAAAATGAAGGGCAAGAAAATGGTAAGCAGCTCACACAACAATTTCAACAAAACTGATGGTAACACAGGTCTAAGCAAAAGCTCCTCCACATTAACTGAGTTGCATTATGTATACAATGGAATTAAAATTGTTTTTTTATTTTTTTAGTATTTTATTTATAAATAAGTAATGTCTTACCAACATCCTAGTGACAAAGAGATGTGCAAATAACAGGTTCCCAGTCCAGGATGGTTACAGGCTTAAAACAAGACCTTATTCCCAAAATAACCAAGGTAGAAAGGGTCTGGATCAAGTGATAGGGTATATAAACTTAGCAAGCATAAAAGTCCCAAGTTCAAAGCCCAGAACTGCCAAAACAATACAGATGTGAAAAAGAAAAGGAAAATACAATTGGCAATAATCACCATGTTGCTTTAACTAGAGAGTAAAAAAAATCAGTTGAAAAGGTAATCTCCAAAACAATGAAAATATGTTTTGTTTTTCTTTTCTTTTGTTTCTTTCTTTTTTGGTGTCTATCCTAGAACTTGAACTCAAGGCCTGGGTGCTGTCCCTAAGCTTTTTGACTGAAGTTTAGCACTCTACCATTTGAGCCACAGCTCTACTTTCAGCTCTTTTGTAACTAATTGGAGATAAGAGTCTTGTACATTTTCCTACCCAGCCTGGCTTCAAACTACAATCCTTATATCTCAGCCTGCTGAGGAGCAAGGATTACGGGTGGACGCCACTAATACCCAGCATGAAAATACCTTTTAAAATTATAAACTAAATAAACATTAAAGGTAAAGCATCTGGGGCCAAACAGTAAGTTTTTGCTCTTTTCTTTTTATCTACATCTTAGTTGTTCCAATTTCTAAAAGCTCACACAGCATACCTGTCAGAAAATTAAGCATGTTTAAGTCACTGTTTTTAAATTTTTTTTGTTATTATAAAGGTGGTGTACAGTTACAACCTAAGTCAGGTGATGAACACATTTCTTTTTGGACAAATGTTACCCTTTCCCTTGCTTTCTCCCAGTTTTTCCCTCTCATCCCTACCTACACAATGTAGTCATTTTCAACATGATATCTAGTGAGTACCACTGTAAAGTCGCTCTTTTAAATTATGTGTCACAACCCATTAAATGGGCAAATAGGGATGCCTGATACAAATAAACACTACCCTTATAATTCTTGAATTTTCTATTTTTCACATCATAGAGAGAATAACCTGGGAAATGTATTGTTCCAACGTAATCCTATCACTTAATCCTGTTATCAGAATCAAAGAATATCAGTACTATAAGGAAATAGACACTACTGGACAAAGCAAATCAAAGGTAGGACTGCCCTACAGATTACTCTTTTTGTAAAACAAATCAGATGTTAAGATTGCCTCACATTCTTTTTATGAAGTAAATCACAGGTAAGATTGCCCTATGATTAACCTAATATGATCATTTTTATCTTTTGTAGCAAATATGAATTCCTACATATTACATAAGAGATCCAACAAACCAAATAAACATTCCAAATAATTTCTGAACACATTACAGAAATAAGTACACTTTAATTTTACTAGTTAATAAAATTTACACAGCTTAAAGGTCATAAATGCTATACTATTTTAATTAGCCAAATGTTTAATATTGAGAATGGCTCATACATTTTGAAACATCTTCTATCAATATTCATATTGCAAGTATTATCCGCTGATTTCAGTTTTTACTATAGTATGCTTACATTGTCCTGGTTACTATAAGAGATATATATTTAAGACAAAAACTTATTCACACTGAAAATAAAAGCAGCTAAAATTTACTTAATACAAGAATTTTAGCATTTCTAAAATGACTTTTCAGTGCCAACGTACCAAATATTGTTTTACAAAAGATATTCTAATCACTATTTTCAGTGATTTTCACTATTTTCCCACCTACCAAAGCCTAAAGACTCTTATATTACATAATTTGTCAACTTTCTAGTTAATTAACAGCCAGAATATAATCCAAACTAAGAACCCTGAATGAGAACAACCTGCCCAATTTCTACTAGAAAATGTGGATGTCTTTCTTACATCTTCCTTCCTTCCTTCTCTCTCCTTCCTTCCTTCCTTTTTCTTTCCTTCTCTTTCCTTTTCTCTTTCTTTCCTTTCTTTGTCTCCTTTTCCTTTTCTTCTTTCCTCTTTTCTTTTTCTCACCCTCCCTCCCTCCCTCCCTCCCTCTCTCCCTCCTTCCCTCTTAGTACTAGGAATTTAAATTCAATGCCTCATACTTGTTAGGCAGGCAACCTAACACTACATAGCCCTTTCCTGTGTATGTTGTTTATTTTGTGCAGGTACTGAGGCTTGAACTCTGGGCTCCACTCTGTAGCTCAGCTTTTTTATTCATAACTGGCACTCTACCACTTGAGCCACACATCCACTTCTGGCTTTTTGCTGTAGCTGGAAATAAGGATCTTAAAGATTTAGTTACACAGCTTGCCTTCAAACCTTGATTCTCAGATCTCGGCCTTCTGAGTAAAGATTACAGGCGTGAGCCACTGGTGTCTGGATTGATTTTTTTTTTTTTTTTGAGATAAGATCTCCGCTTACTTCCCAGGTGTCCACCTAGACCACCATCTGTATACTTTAGCTTTCTGTTAGTAGTTGGGATGACATGAGCACAATACCACACTGGGCCACTGGAAGACGGACTTTTGGGACTTTTTTTTCAATGTGGGATAGATAACCTTAAATTGCAATCCTCTCTGATCTCCACCTTCTAAGTAGCTAAGATTACAAACTTAACCTGCCACACACACAGCTAATATTTATTTTCACTGAAAATGTTCATGGTAAAACTTGATGTGTATGTGTTCTTTTAAAAAATTTATCAATTTAGGTGCTGGGAATGTGGCTTAGTGGTAGGGTGCTTGCCTAGAATGCATGAAGTCATGGTTCTGATTCCTGAGCACCCAGCCAGAAGTAGCGCTGTGGTTCAAGAGATAGAGTGCTAGCCTTGAGCAAAAAGAAGCCAGGGACAGTGCTCAGGCCCTGAGTTCAAGCCCCCAGAACTGGCAAAAAAAAAAAATATATATATATATATATATATATACAAGTAATAACAAGATCAAAATTGCAATTTATAAAAATATATTATGCTCAAAAATAAACCATAAATATTTTGCCCAGCTCTTATCAAGTCTTTTATCAAGAAGTATTATTACAAAGTAGTTAAAAATTCAATCTGAATATAACAAAAATAACGTTAGCTGGCATAGGAGAGTGTTTTGAAGTACTTTCTGAATACCTCAGTCTCACACTCCGATCAGGAGCATCTGTCCACCAACTGTCAAGATAACATCTAGCCTAGGAGTTTTTCTGAATTCATCACTATTCATAGATGCCTGTCACTACTCAAAAAGAGGGAAGGGGACAGAGGGAGAGGGATGGAAGGGGGGAGGGAGGGAGAGAGAGCCACACTTTTGAAGCTATTTTCATTTTCTATACGTTCTGTGAGATATGAATACACAATTTGTCACTGTAAAAGCTAGTCTGGTCCAAATCAAGTGTCCCTCCATCCCCAACTCTAGAAATCCAAGTTCAATTTTTTTAAAAATCCTGAAGATCATTTACCATGATGCATCAGTACTTTATTTAATCAGGACTAATTCAAGAATCTGATTCAAAAACTCCTGATTCAACAATCTGATACCTATATTGAGAATACAATCTAGCCATCAACCCTCCCAGGGAGAATAACACAACAAAGAAAAATAATTGTCACTGGCTTCTTTTTAGATAACATTGCAAAATTCAAGTTAAATAAAGTTGTTTCACATAAAATGCCCTTTAAAAGTAAGCCCTACAAAATGTACACCCTTAGTTTCTATATCTGATGCAACAAATCCAATTTTCTAACTCATAAATAATCCTCAAATTGCTATACATAGAAAGCTTTTCTGCATAATTTGTAACATTGCTGTTCAAGACAGGAGAGAAAAATTGGAGCCCTGATCCCTAGAGTTCTCAATGAAATGTCTATCCTAAGAAACCAGGAGATTGCTAGGGATGGAGGTCAGTGAGAAAACGCTTCTCTAGCATATTCAAAGTTTGATCCCTAGCACTTCAATGAAAGAGGTAAAGGAAAAATCTGAAACAATATAAGACAAGGCAAGAAGCAAAAGAAATGGAGTGTTTTAAAACCATCATTTTTTTGAGGTATACACAAGTGCTATTTGGCACTTTACAAAGTAGCCAATTCAGTTGGTTATAATTCTTAATTTCACACACACACACACACGTAACCGAGTTGGGTGTAGGTATGCACGCCTATAATCCTAGCTATCCAGAAGGCTGAGATCTGAGAATGGCAGTTCAAAGCTATCCCAGAATAAAAGTCCATGATAATCTTATATATAATAACAACCCCCAAACGAGAAATAGAGCTGTGGTTCAAAGTGGTAGAGTGCTAGCCTTGGGCAAAAGGGCTCAGGGGCAGCGCCCAGGCCCTGCGTTCAAGCCCCATGACTGACCAAAGAAAAAAAATAGTAACCAAGATCACATACTGTGAATCACCAAGGTAATTTTCAAAGATATATTATCTCAAATACAAGAGGGATTTTTCTGACACTATAAAAATAGAGTAAGATAACAATTATATTTTTTAAAAACTGTGTTTAAAATACTTACAAGCTGAAAAGCATTCTTATGAATTCTCATCACAATTGAAAAGAGCCTTAAATTTTATAACTTATTAGGTCTACTTAATGTAAGTGTATCCATCTTCCAAGATCCCAAATCTAGAAATTCTAATTTTAGTTTCTGAGAGATTTAACTTTTAACAAGCATTCCAGGGGATTTTGAGACATATGGCCTAGAGGCCACTCTTTAAGAAACACTAACTTAAGAGAATTATTCCTGGGAGGAAAAAAGAACAAAACTTCAATTTAAGTAGAATCTATACTTTATTCATTGAGCAAATCTCTGGTCAACAAAAAACTTGTAAGGGGTAGGTGTGAGGTGGTTGAATAAAAAGCAATTACTATTCTAAGACAGTTTCCAATCTAGATGGAGAAATCATGTACATAAGTAACAAAGCTGTGGTAAGACACAATAGCAAAAGTTCTGACAGTACTGGAAGAAGCATTTTTTTTTTCCTATGAGAGCAAGGGAGAAGTAGATAAAGTAGAACTGCAGCTACACTTCGGAGACTCATGGGTAAGTAGAACTTCACTAGCTGACAAGAATAGAGAAAGTACTTTTCCATCAGAGGACAGGGGTGCAAAGCAAAAAAACAACAACAAAAAAATGACAGTTATGCCATTCTTGGGGAAAAGGTAAACACGATGTTGAGTTAATGGAGCAACAGAGAACAGCCCTTTTTCATGGGCCTACACAACACTGCTTACAGCCCAGGATGATGATTGTAAGGGCTGAGGGCAGACACAGGACCATGGCATCAGGTCTTCCAACAGCAACTAAATAAAATGCTTGAGAGCATGTACCTGAAATTTCTGGCTAAAAAAATAATAATATACAGTACAGATATATTTTAATTCTTCCAAAATCAATGCCAAGAAAATTAAATACAAATGGCAATTGGTTTATATGACTGAGCTACATTAATGAAAAGCATGCATATGCCACATACAATGTGGCCAAAAAAAGTTAAAATTAATTCAAAGAATGCAAATAGGTAATGCTTCCTTACAATTAAGTAAAATGCCTGCCTCAAATTTTACAAGTACTAAGCATTTGAAAGTATTTGCTTAGAATGTTCAAAGGAATAGGTTTCATGCAGGCAGGAAGGAGCTTTCTGTGGCTACTCACAGACCAGGAAAGTACTGATCTCTCTGAAAAAATCTGTAGAGGGCAGGTGTGAGCTTGACACATCCAACATCATGTGTGCTGACAGTTTTTTTTCAACTCTATTTTTATTTCTCTATTGCCAGGCATCTTAACAGATCTTGAGTTTCAGGAACTGGAAGTTACAACTTGAGCATAACCCATTCCTCAAAAGAAAAGCCAAATCTATTGCTAATCCTTATGAAAGGTAGGTAATAACAGGACAAAATTGATTTAATACATACTAGAACACAATTAAGTAAATTCCACTTGCAAAACATTTTAAATTGTGAAAAATGCGAGGTTATCATCATTTGACTGTCCTACAAAATGTTAAGAATATTTTCTTCAATACATTGAACTCGATTTAGGAAACTTAAAAATATAACAAACATACATAAAATAAGGTTGTTCAGTTATATTTAAGTTCAAGTTCTATAGCAAGTTACAACAGCAATTTCTTTAAAATAGCAGGTGTAAATTTTCCTGAAAACAGGCTATGTTTGTTCAGCTTTGCCAACCATACTGTCTTTGTCAACCCAAGAGAAAGTTCTTTACAGACAAGCCTTCAGTAAAGTTTGACCTCTTTCTTTGTTCTCAAAGCCTTTGAAAAGCAGGGAATTCCCAGGAAAAAAGCAAGAAAGGATTTGATAGACATAGGTTAGAAAGCAAAAACAAAACTTGTTGCACTCTAACATCTGGACATCCATAGCAATATAAAGTCAAAGCAAAGCAATTATGTTTCTACCAATCTAGTCTGTTAGGCAGTGACCTAAGTGGCCCAGGCAAGGCTCCTGGCCTGCCAAAGGGATGTCAATATCGGGTGAAATCTGCCTCATCAGTCTTCCAACAGATTCTTTCCATGCTACAGGTTATGAAAGAAAAATGTGCAGTTCATGTAAGTATAGATGAGACATGTAACACTGACACACTTAACCCACACTGAGGATGACTATATCCCACTACAGAGAAAGCTCAGCCTAACATCCCATAGGAAGGGAGGAAAAGGGAAGGGTTGACAAGGAATATCTAACTGGTGGTCAGTTTGCTTAAATCAGTCTACAATGGTAAGTTTACCAGTATAAGGATTCGTAATTATTTGTAGCTATTGAAACATGCAAAGTCGAAAACCTTATTCTATTTATAACCTAGAAAACTAAATTTCACATAAGAATCTCATGTAAGAGATCACATCTACAGAAAAAAGACCTCTGCTTTTATCTACACTTATATTTAAAAGTATTTTTAGCAAACTGAAATAAAAATATTTGTTTTTTGCTTTTTTTGCCAGTCCTGGGGCTTGAACCCAGGGTCTGATCACTGTCCCTGGCTTCCTTTTGCTCAAGGTTAGCACTCTACCATTTGAGCTACAGCACCACTTCCAGCTTTTTCTGTTTATGTGGTGCAAAGGAATCAAACCCAGGGCTTCATGCATGCTAGGCAAGCACTCTACTGCTAAGCCACATTCCAGCCCAAATAAAAGTATTTCTAGCAAACTGAAATAAAATACCCTAAAATATGAAACATCTTAGCTATTTTTTGAGTATCAATCTAAAAAACATAATGGATCTATGAGTAGTTGGGACGGGTTGGGGCGGGGCGGGGGGGGAGAGAGAAGAAAAGAGGGAGGGAGGGAGGGAGGGAGGGAGGGAAGGAGGGAGGGAGGGAGGGAGGGAGGGAGGGAGGGAGGGAGATTTGATGATTTGTTAGCCACAAGAGTGTTTATACTTTATAAAAGTTGACCTAACTAAGCTGAACCCAGCTACAATGCTCTAAAGGAAGTAAAGAATTTTTCATTCTAACTGCTTGAAGTAAAATGTGATTCTAAAACATTAATAGCTTAAGCAAAGTGATACACAATTTAAACACTGAAGACTGAAACTATGAACTCCCAATACAACTTCAACTTACTGCCTATATTAATATGACTTCTCTATTCCAGACACCTGGGCCTAGCAAATAGTCTGACTGTTCATCATTGAAGTGTGCAGAAACATCACAATTTTTCCAATGAAAAGTATCCAGTTTCTAAGTCTTTGAATCCCTTACTGTGTACAAGATCTTTAAGCAAGCATAGCCACCACACACACACACACACACACACACACACACACACACACACACGGTCTTGTACTGATACTGACCCCTCTCTCTCTCTAACACGCACACACACACGCACATGTCTTGTATTGAACCACCTCACACATAGCACACACACGTACACATGTCTTGTATTGAACCACCTCACACACACACACAGTCTTTTACTGACCCACCTCATGCACACCGGTACACACATACAGAGTCTTGTATTGACCCACCTCCTACAAAACTGCTTCTCAAAAAGTAGAAGTATGAATCAGGTAGTGGAGTACCAGCCTTGAGCAAAAAAGCCAGAATGTGAGGCCCTGAGTCAAAGCCCTAGTACCAGCACAAAAACACAACCCTTGGTTCTCAGTACCTACTGCTCGATTTCAAATATACAAAACTATGTGATTCACAAAATACGAAAGAAACAAAATACTAATGACATCTCTAGATAGTAAAATCAACAATTATTTTCATCTTGCCTATATTTTCAGTATATCCCTTCCTGTTTTCCTCTTTCTAAGAGCATTCAACATTTACATGTTTTACAACTTTAAATATCACTGGATAATTTGTTTGCAAATTTATAAGTATCCACCTCTAGCCAAAATGAAAGTGAAAGAATGCAATGCCTCACTGTAGGTAATATTATAGTTTGTAGTAGTTCACTTACAATCCTTTTCCATCCATTTAATTAATTTATTTATTTTGGGGGAGTACTGGAATTTGAATACAAAGTCTCATTTAAACCACATCTCAGTGGTTTTTATACTTTAAAAAAAAATTGCAGATATAATCTCATACTTTTGCCCACGCTTGCCTGAGAACTATTATCTCCTATCTCCACCTTCAATGATCCTTTTGTCCCTACCTCCACATAACTAGAATTACAGATGTGAGCACCATGCCTGACTTATTGTTTGAGGTAGGGCCTCATGTTTTACCTGGGCGCGGCTTTAAGCATTTCTCCTAAGTCTACCTCCTGAGTAAGCTTGGATTTCAAGTGTGAAATCACACATCTGTACTTTTAAATGTCATGAGGGTATCAGCAACAACAAGGCAAGAAAATGGAGGAACTAGAAGAACTTAGAGAACAATTGTTATTCACTTGAAGAAGGAAGGGTCCAGAAGAGAGGTCAGGAAGGGCTAGTCCTCAGAAGAGTGACAAGGAATGGGTACACAGCTACAGGCTTAGAATTAGCTGCCATAGTTACTTCAGAGTCATTGGAGAGATTCTGCTTTAGACTCTCTATATTCAAAATGACTGTTCTGTGAAGAAAGGGAGAAAAAAACCCAAGACATCAGAAGTGAAAGCCTGAGAGACAATTTCATACCTCAGTTCACTTGGAAAGGCAGGGTTTGTGCCTCTAATAATAATATCTTTTGAGTCTGAAAGCTCTGAGTTAGAATTCTAGCACTAGAGGTTACTAAGTTGTGTAACTATGAATCAATGACTGCCCTAGTCCTCAGGGCCTTCTTTTAATTTGGGGGTTATAGTAATCCTACTTGTAGGACTGTAGGAAGATAACATGAAACCCAAAGACAGAGCTACCTGATACAGAGTTACAACCGTTTTAGTTTCCTTCCCTGCACTTCTCTTACGGACCACTCTGTCATACCCACATAGCACTTGTATTATTTAACAATTAACAGTGTTGTTCATATATAGGTTTGCATTTTTTCCCAAATCAGTTTAGCTTCATCTTAATAACTCTTCTCAATGAGAAAATGAATATCCAAGTAGACAAAGGCTATGTATATATGGCGCAGAACGCTGACCCACAACCAGGCTGGAGCAGGCCTGAAAA
Source organism: Perognathus longimembris pacificus (assembly GCF_023159225.1). NCBI lineage: Eukaryota > Metazoa > Chordata > Mammalia > Rodentia > Heteromyidae > Perognathus > Perognathus longimembris. Next base: position 66,040,508 of record NC_063171.1, read on the forward strand.
GCAGAACCCGATATCTACAGAGCAGAGCTCACAGCAGTCAAATCTTAGGCAACAACTACCAGCTTTCAACTCAAGACCAAAAAGACAAAGGGAAAGATACTCCCTAAACCAGCCACAGAAGATGTCAAATCCCAGCTTCCCAGACCCCTCCCCTGACCCCACAGGGAAGCTTCCCCTCCCCCACCTGACTCCAAACAAGGAGGTCCTGTCTTCATTTGCAGGGTCTGTGTGGCTCTCCCCACCTCGACAGGGCAGGCTGGCAGGCTATTCATATTCTTCTACTATATAAAAACAAATGATAAAGGTTACAATGCTTCCCATGGGCTGCCTAAAATCTCACTCGTTACTCTGGGAAATGCTGTGCACAGGTCTGGGCTTCCAGACAAGACTGGCCAGCCACCGGTAGGATTCCCAAACTGGCTAACAATATAACCTCTTGCTATAACACAATGCCATTAGTACATACATACGATATAATACATAATGCCCACGTGTATGTTATATAAAGGTAAAAAGCTTCCTCTTTAATCTACATAAAAGTGTCCTCTCACTGAACACTATGTTGAAAATGAACTATACAACTTGCGGGTGAGATGGGATGGAAAAACTGGGAGTGAGGGAAGGGGTGACATTGTCCAAAAGGAAACTTGCCCTTTGCCTGGTTATTAACGGGAACCTCTTTTAAGCATTTTTAAAAAGTGTTTTCTCCAGTAGTACTGCCAAATCAGTTTCTGAGATGTGTCAGTGCTATGGGAATGCCACACTGAGGCTCTAGGATCCACAACTTCATTAGGGCCAGGCATGGAGCATGGGTGTGGTAGTAACGGGAAATGAAACAATAACCTTAGCCTTCAGTTTTCAGGTGTCCTGTGACCCTGGTTTATATCTGTATTGCAAGGACATCACATCTGAAGTTAACACAGCCCTGCATTGAACAATCTGAAGTCACACTAGAACATTAGGAAATACAAATATGTATTGTGTTTCTTGATTTACAATGCAGATCCAGTGTTGTTGTTGTAGTCTAGAATCTTCATTGCAGATTGAGTTGAGCTAGCCAGAGTTTGAATGTTTCTCAACCTTTGAGATTACTAAATATGTCAAATGTTTTTTAAAATAATAAAACTTAGAAATTTGAAACATTACTGATTAATAGTAACTTACTTTGAAGAGATGCTAGATAAAGGTCACTAAAAAGAACAAAAGTTTGTGTGCTGACAATGGTAACTTCAGTGAATAGTACAGGAAGTTTAAAAAATTAAAGCAACCACTAACAGTCACTGCTCTCAACAACTCTATGGATATATGTTGACCCACCCAGGGTTCTGTGCATTTGCCAATCAGTATTGTCCTGTTTCGACAAAAACTCCAGTGCACCAGACTGTAGCTAATTATGTATATTCAAGTGATTAGCTAGCACTTGTTGCCTCTTTCACACCACCCTCCAAACAGCAGCCTTTGAGAGGAGAATAGACTGCAAATTTATTGAGAGCACACTGTTAATCCTTTGGGGAGAATGTAAATGTAAACAGGACTACTCTACATCAAGGTGCTTTGACAACAACAATCATCTGCATAAACACATGCTCAACAACAAACAGGTGTTCTGTTTCACAACTAGCACCCATTTGATGCTTTCAAGTAGGCATTATGCACAAACTGTTAGAAGTACTTTGAAACCAGCTGCAATTACTATAATTAGCTGCTTTCCTATACTTTATTTCCTTTTACCTGCTCAGCACTGTGCTATGACAATTCACCACTGCCAAATACAATGACCAGCTCAGGACTTTCACTCTTCAGGCCTGGGGAGAAGACCAAGTAGAGTCAATTTAAACTAATTCAGCCAGAACCATCTTTCTGCAAATAGCTCAAACCCAAACAAAATGCTGAAAGTGAAACTCACAACTTTCCTTTTGAAACATTCTAGCTCTTTTTCAAAAGTTGTTTCAAGTGTCTCAGAAGAGACACATTATTATAGAATTGACTGAATAGAAGAGGAAAGGGAGAAATATTCCAGAAGTATACCAATACCAAAAAGTATGAAATAGTATGCAGCAATGAAAAAGCTACAGCCAAAGGAAGGGAGGAAGGGAGGGAGGGAGGGAGGGAGGGAGGGAAAAAAGAAGGAAAGAAAGAAGGAACGAAGGCGAGAGGGAGGAAGGGAGGGAAGGAGGGAAGAAGGAAAGAAGGAAGAAAGGAAGGGAGTGAGGGAGGGAGGAAGGCTGGAGGAAGGAGAAGGGAGGGAGGAAGGGAGGGAGGGAGGAAGGGAGGAAGGGAGGAAGGAAGAGAAAAAAGGAGGGAAGAAGGAAAGGGAGAAATGGAGGAAAGGAAGGAGGGAGGGAAAGAGGGAAGGAGGGAGGAGAAGGGAGGCAGGGAGGAGAATGTAGAAAGGGAGGAAAGGAGTTAGGAAGGGAAGAAAGGAGGAAGGGAGGAAATAAGAGAAAGGAAAGAAAACAGAAAGGAAAAATTGATGCAAGTAACAGTGGAAAAACTTGCAATCTAAGTAAAAAATATGTACTTTGGAGTTAAGATACCTGGATGCAAGTTCTAGCTCTGTCATTTATTATCACGGTAAACTAGATAATACTGATGCTTCTGAAACTTCATTTCTTTCATGACAAAAATAGAATAAATAGGCAGGACATTGGTGGCTCCTGCCTATAATCCTAGCTATCAAGAGACTAACCACCTGGAGGAGTCAGCTTCAAAGCCAGCTTGGATAGAATAGTCCTGTAGGCTATTTCCAATTAGCCAGAAAAATGCCAGAATGGAAGCATGGCTCAAGTGATAAGCCACTGGTCACGAGCAAGCAAGCAAGCTTAGAGTGCCAAACTCTAATTTCAAGTCCTGATAGTGCGCACGTGTGCACACATGTATGCACGCCTGGCCAAGCATGGTGGTTTAGATCAGAAAGCTCAGCTACTAGGGAGGCAGATGGAAGAGGATTCAAGCCCAGGCCAGTCAAAGATGGCCCCGGCCATCTTTGTTAGCCATGAGTGTCTATCTGTAAAGCAAACTAAAGCACAAAGGACTGGGAAAGCACCGCCAACAATAGAAGGCTGCCTGGTAAGCCTGAGATCCTGAGTTCAAAACTCAAATGCCACCAGAAAACAATCAAAGCTCCACCAAACAGTTATTTTAAGATTTAAGTTTTATTATATATTATCAATTGGCACACCACCCTGCATTTACTGTAACAAGTAATCTTTTTTGTTGTTTGTTTTGTTTTTTGCCAGTCCTGGGGCTTGGACTCAGGGCCTGAGCACTGTCCCTGGCTTCTTTTTGCTCAAGGCTAGCACTCTGCCACTTGATTCCGGCTTTTTCCATACACGTGGTACTGAGGAATCGAACCCAGAGCTTCATGTATACGAGGCGAGCACTTTACCACTAGACCATATTCCCAGCCCACAAGTAATCTTTATAGTTTAGAAATTATTATCAAAAATCATTAGCAGCTGTCATAACCAGCCTTCAAATTCCAAACAAAACTGAGGTCACAAAGAAAACCAAATAGTCTAAAATGCCTGTACCTGTTGCCCAATGTCAGAGCAATTCACTAGAAACAAAAACCAACCCAAAAGGTATTAAAAGAAGGCCACAGGAAGCCATCCTGGAAGACAATGACTAGAGGTGGATTCACAAGTCAGAAAACAAGAGCAGCACAGCTATTCCGTGCTTATGGCTATTTTAAAGGCAAAACAACAAAAACAAAAAGAATGGGAAATACAGTAGTAAAGGACAGTCATGACTAACACAGGAACCATGGAAAGCACTACATGCTAGCAAGGGGCTTGCAAGGGGCCGTGCCCCTACCTTACTGCAAGCTAGCAAAATCTGAGAGGTTCCAAGACGTGGCTCCAGATTCAGTCACTGCTAAAACCCCACTACACCATGCTACTTTCTTTCCACCTTCCAGCACACCGGACTCATATAACTACACTGTATAGACAGCCACACAAGTATTCACTGGCAATATGAACCTTAGAACAATTAAATAGCAAATATACATTATCATCTGAAGTATCTGAAAGCAAAGCAGTTTCCTCACAGGCTCATTCTCCCCAGCCTACACATCCACACTGAACTGCAGATATAAGTGTGCTGCCTCCATTTCCCATCCAGTGTAACATCACTCAGCTCAACCTCCCCAAGCTCCTCAAAGCCCTCGTGGCTCTGTCACGTACAAAGCATATGAGCTTGGACATGCCATCATTTCTCCATGCCTCAGTATACTCACTTGCAAAATGAGGTAACAGCATTTATACCTCATAAAGCTGTAGTTGACTAAGGAGATAATTCATATAAAGCATTTAAAACTGTTTATGCCACACAGTAACTACTCAGTAAAATACGGCCACTAACTTTAGTCTCTAACACCCAAAGTTCTCTCTTTTCCAACCACAGCATTTACCAAAACGTACACTCAAATATATTTTACTGAGGAAGATGAGAATGTAACAACACAAAAATGTAGAAAGAAATAAAACAAGGCCAGACTCTGGGGGCTCAAACCTGTAATCCTAGCTACTCAAGAGGCTGAGATCTGAGGATCCAGGTTCAAAAGCCAGCCCTGGCAGGAAAGACCATGTCCAATTAGTCACCAGAAAACCAGAGGAAGTGATGCTGTAGCTTAAGAGGTAGAGCGCTAGCCTTAAGCAAAAGAGCTCAGGGACAGCGCTCAGGCCCAGAGTTCAAGCTCCAGGAACAACAACAATAAAAAGAAACAAAAGGAAAACTGGATACTCAGGACAGACAAGACAAAGTAAGATAAAAAATGAAAAGGGGATCTCCTTCAGACATTGGTAAATAAAACTCATATCAGCTCTCCTCTGAGTCTACAAAGATTCTATACTAAATATAATGTGCCTATGACAGTCCACTGGGAATATGAATGAACAGCAGTAATGAAAGCAAGATTTGTTATGAATCAGATGAAATAACATCAAGAAGAGAAGAAATCCTCCATCTTAACTAGATTATAAAAATACATATAAAAACTGATGTAGACAATAAAGTAAGATACACTTAGCAAAGAAGATCAAAGAACACTTGAAGTATTTTGGTTTCTCTTCCTACAAATTAGCTGTTCATTTTAAACTAACTTATAATAGCATTATGAACAGAGATTAAGATAACTAATATACTCAAATTGCATCAACTACATGTAAGGCCTAGAGAAGTTAAACAGAAGAAAGCAACAGTGAATAGACTCTTCACCAAAAAAAGAAATGTTTGTTTTTGCAGGTTAGTTCCACCATTTTTTCCACATTTGCATCCTAATAGTTCTCCTTGGTCTCCCCATTATGCAACAGTCCTTTACAAGACAGCCAGCTCCCCTGACAACTGGGCTTCTCCTGCCAGGGTGGCTTTGTCTAAATCCTAAAGCTGTGCTGGGCTCTGCACTGAGCCCAGGGAGGGCCTGTGATCTGAATGCCAATGGAGAGCACAGACCCTGCTGGCTAACGAGCCAGAGACCCAGAGGTCTCTTTGGGGTCAATAAACTGTCTCGACTACTTTCATAAGCTTAAGAGCCTGGAAAATGAAGCTAGAAATGCATCTTTCTTTCTTAAGAGGACAACAGAGGAGAAGTACCAAGTATTTAGGGTTCAGCTTGAAATAGGGAGGAGTGTCTCATAAAGCTTCACATGTAAACACTGTACTTGTTCTTTTAAACACAAATATGCTTCGTCTTAACACAGAGAGTAAAAGTGAATAGATTCCACAGTATTAAATTTGAAAATATCTAGAGAATTTATGTTTAGGAAAAGTACATGAGCTCCACTTGGAAACTAGTTGAAGGAGATAGGCAGAAATGACAAAGTGATAAACCATCACACTGGAAGATGTGGTATGCACTTACAATCTAAGATAAGCAAAATTTAAATTATATAAAAGCAAACCAGCGTGTACATCTAATAAACAGAAAATACCAATGCTAAAGGAAAAATCTAATAGCAGTAACCACAGGATTTTCATTTGTCAGTGAAAAGTGCACTTGCTGGTTTGCATGTTTTAATTTGCTATTCAACTACTATACACTTCTGTATTATTTCAGTGCTTAACAGTTCCCTTTTGCCTCCTTACAAGGAACTCAACCCTCTCTCATGGAATCAAATGCCCAACGGGCCTGCTTCCACCTCATTGGGATGTGCCACTCCAGGTCCTGTCAGGATCTCTCCCTGGGACAGAGTGGGACAACAGACATACAATGTCATCAAAGGTGGTAATTTAGAAGTTCCTCAAACTACATACTTTAATGACATTAGGAAAATGCAACAGGGAAAATCAATTGAAGTATTTTATGTAATCAACTACATCCAAAGCATGATTATTTCAACATGAAATCAATAAAAACATTTTAGATATTTTATTTTCATATAATGAATTCAAACTTCATTATACCTTTTACACTTACAGCACAAGTTCATTCAGCACATCTCCACTAACTTCAATAGTTTAAGTGAAATATAATTCTATCAAACTAATAAAGAAAAACTAGTTTAACGTGTTCCAAATTTTTAATTAAGATTAAAAAAAATGTATATACACTTGCTCTTCAGCCATGCTGGCCACATTTCCAGAGCTCATAGACACACATGGCCTCATGGCTGTTTTGCTAGACACTGAATCAACAGGGCTTCAATTTTTGCCTCTTCTGACTCACACCCAACATACGGAAAGGCAAATTATTCAGATCTTAAGACTTAAAAAGCCCACTAATCCCTTCTTACATTAGTTTCCCGCAAAACCCAACTATTAGAAGGTTCTAGTAACAAGGGACTCCTCTTCTCTTTGAGCCACCATAAGCCCCGATTTCCTTCCTCCTATAACACAGCTTGCTAGTCTGTCCGTGTTGGGATGAATTTCTGCATGTTTATTCATTCACTGGCAAACTCTTCTTTTCCCTATCCCTGCCAGTAAGCCACCACCAGCGGACCCCTCAGCTCTCAACTTTCTCTTTCTGCCTCACCTGCAAGCTCAGATGAGGAGGGCGGGAACAATGTTGCTCCCACTCACTGAGGCATCCTCTGCTTTCTCAAAATGCCTGCCATTCTCTCCCCGAGAAATATTAACCAGTCCTTAGAGCAAGCTGAGGCTCCTAAGTATGCGGAAAGCATGCTTGAACATCTCAGGTAGCAAGAAGTTAAGGTCTCTACT